>NW_025767695.1:0-370568 GCF_003918875.1 Haliotis rubra
TATGTATGTATGTATGTATGTATGTATGTATGTATGTATGTATGTATGTGCATGTATGTATGTATGTATGTATGTATGTATGTATGTATGTATGTATGTATGTATGTATGTATGTATATGTATGTATGTATGTGTGTATGTATGTATGTATGTATGTATGTATGTATGTATGTGTGTATGTATGTATGTATGTATGTATGTATGTATGTATGTATGTATGTATGTATGTATGTATGCATGTATGTGTATGTATGTATGTATGTATGTATGTATGTATGTATGTATGTATGTATGTATGTATGTATGTATGTATGTATGTATGTATGTATGTATGTATGTATGTATGTGTATGTGTATGTGTGTATGTATGTATGTATGTATGTATGTATGTGTGTATGTATGTATGTATGTATGTATGCATGTATATGTATGTATGTATGTATGCATGTATGTATGTATGTATGTATGTATGTATGTATGTATGTATGTATGTATGTATGTATGTATGTATGTATGTATGTATGTATGTATGTATGTATGTATGTATGTATGTATGTATGTATGTATGTATGTATGTATGTATGTATGTATGTATGTATGTATGTGCATGTATGTATGTATGTATGTATGTATGTATGTATGTATGTATGTATGCATGTATGTATGTATGTATGCATGTATGTATGCATGTATGTATGTATGTATGTATGTATGTATGTATGCATGTATGTATGTATGCATGTATGTATGCATGTATGTATGTATGTATGCATGTATGTATGCATGTATGTATGTATGTATGTATGTATGTATGTATGCATGTATGTATGTATGTATGTATGTATGTATGTATGTATGTATGTATGTATGTATGTATGTATGTATGTATGTATGTATGTATGTATGTATGTATGCATGCATGTATGTATGCATGTTCAAAATTCACAATTGCAGAGACTTCATAGTTAGTGAGTGAGTGAGTGAGTGAGTTAATATTTATCAAATCACAACGCAACATTTCAGGCATATCGTGAAGAGAACATTTATAATTATATTAAAGATGAATAAAGGTTAGAAATTTAAAACACCTGTTGACGAAGAACAGTAAAACTACTAGTGTATCACAGATATCCATTTAAAACTAGCAATTAAATCTAAACTATTGGAACCATAAATGACAAGACAATATAAAAAGACTGTAGATTGCTAACGACTGAAGGTAGGAAGAGCACCATACTAGGGCAAGAATTCATAAACAAACAAGGACAATGGTCATTTGAATTTTATCACTTCTTGAATTATTGAAAAAAAATGATGTCACAAAGTAACTTGCAACTCTTAGATTGAAGTGACAGTTTGGAAACAAAGTCATTCTTGAACGACTAGCATCATTCTGGTTGACAGCAGAAACGAAGAAGAGTCATGTTTGTAAAGGCTGCCAATGTTTTTCGAGAAAAATCCATATTTGACATTTGCAGTTGTATACAGGCCAAGACCAGGACAAAGTAGGTTTCAAGCAAAACATTCGCTGCAAAATTCAGAGCCCGCCAAACCAGATATGCAATTTCTATCATATACCAAAAGGTCAGGAGAGTCTGTTCCAGATCCTTTGCATCCGTGTCATGTACCAGATACTGAGAGGGCCTTGGTTAACGTCTTTTCCTCGGATCAGGAACTTTTTAGTGTTATAGATGAAAGCAGTCTTTAAACCGTCGTTACAAATATCAACGTTATCATAAAAGTTTCATGTCACACTTATAAACATAGAAGGTGCTCATGCCCGATTTCAACATGCTGATCCTCTGTGACGTCACAACCACTGCTTCAATCTTACGACAGATGGTATGCGAAATAAAATCCTTACATATTCTAACAATCGCTTAAAAAATATACCAGTAAGCACCCTTCACATGATCAATGCCTTCCAGAGCAAACAAACGTCCGAAATACATCCCACAACAGATCCAGGCGAATGCCTTGCAATGAGAGGTTGGCTGAAGTTTAATATATTGCTGCTGACCCAGAATTCGTTGGTTGTTTCTTTGCAGTTTGCAGTACCATTTACGTATATTTAATAGGACAATTAAAGCTGTCTATCCCTTCAAATGTAGGGGCCTTTCTCTCACATTAAACTGGAATGTCACTGCTGTTACATAATGAGATACTGTTCACAGTGGCGAGGAACTGATCTCAATCGCTTACAACCTGAGATCTGTGATAACGTCTATGAATTTCCAACATGTAGATGTATACATCTAGATGAATGCCTTCGCAATACTCACAATTGTTCACCACAACTGAGATTTCTCAGATCACGTAGATGACACCATTATTTACTACTTTAAATTTGACGCGTATTTTATCAGTGCCACCTTTCTGTGGAGCCTTTCTGTGATGCCACAACATCATTGTATGTCATCATGGGGTGAGTTTTAATGTGTCACACCAGAAACTTAACATGCTTCTGAGAGAATGAAAATAATATTAATTTATGGTATATATAAATACACATATTGATGAAGTTTCTGTATTTTTTCTTTCACTCGATAATATGTCTAGGAACACATTTTTGTAACATCTTTCTGTGACAAGAATGGGAAAAATCTATCGGGCTTTCACCAGATTCAAGTCTGCGGTACACGATCGAACTCCTCAGCAGACTTGTGTCACGTCTCACGGGTATTAATTGTTGGGGCATCAGATGACTTACCTGTAGTCTGGACAGTAACATCCAGGTGGAGAACGTGGCGGTGCTGGAACTGCCTTCAAGTCAAGTGAGTCATGGATTCATCACCACAGTTCGATAGGAGGACCATGACCACAAGAAGACAAGTGTTGAAAGTAAATATAACATTCATACCCAAACCAGGGATATCGACGGATAGGGGACAAGAAATGTTTCACCACCCTGTGCTTGTTGAACTCACTTGATAGGTAATGAAAGAAACTCGCTGGTGTGACCTAGGCAATTTGTGTGTCGTCAAGCTCCGGCCACTTTGATCGTTGTCACAGTTTTTGTTGCTAGAATGATGTTGTCAGAGAGCAAAGAATCTTTTACTATTGATTCAAAATATTGACCATACTTATGCTAACCCAATGGATCGTTTGATGATAATCCTAATGTAAGTCAGCTTTAAATGTTAAATCACATTACAGATGCAATGAATCTCCGATCTTCACAACTGGAAATATTTGCCGTTGCACTCATGTTACAAATACCGTCATTATATATTAACTGTACGGGCGCCTGAGACTTTAATACTGAAATAAAATCATTGACTGACACTGAATCAGTGAAGTCAAAGAGGATAAAGGGGCTTTGTTGGTATCTCAATTCAGATGCATGTACTCTAGTCAGACATTCGGATCAGTTTGAATAATCTATGTAAAGTCTATGCAGATTTTGTTATCTACACAAAAGCTGACGTTTCCAATACAAAATATAATTCAGACCATTGAGTTTTATGAAGTCTTGTTTGATTGCATGAGTCATAGAATCACTCAGATCACATGTAAAGATGCTTGTCTTGGAATTGCAATGAGTTATCATCATGACTAAGCCAGTGTTAAACTCTTTATGAATGTTTGATAGGAGGGGCTGTTCACAAGGGCAAGGATGTGGACTCTAATGTCTCACCCCATTGGACGGGCTTTCACAGACGTGAATGAAAAATGTCAGCCCTATATTGGTAATTAAGCAGAAATTGTCATTATTTTTTTTCCCTTTTGTGCAATGCTTCAGTCTAGAAAAGGAGAAATGTATTAAGAGATGCAATTTACTTTTCTTGGCATTATCAATTAAATCATGCGTTCTTTTACACTCACTTTCTGCAGTTACCAGTAGGTGCAATTTTATAATAATATGTAAATGCTGAAATGAGATGCATGGTTTTCCACCCCTGGTCAATATTTGTAATCTGATCCTAAATGGTACTGATTTGGTATGTTAATGTGGCTGTCATATGTACTTACAGACCAACGACTTTGGCTATGGCTACCTTGAAGTGAGCAAGCGGAAGGTGTTTGTGTTTCCTTACCATGTACTGAACCTGCTGGCTGAAGCGATGAACTTCAGGTGAACTTATTCACTGGAAACAAACACCGCATGTATGAACAGTCATAAATTAAGCAACCCGTGAAGATCCCGGGAGAAATGGTCTTCAGCAACCCATGCTTGTCGTAAGAGGCGACTAACGGGATAGGGTGGCCAGGCTCATTGACTTTTTTCTCACATGTCATCGTATCCCAACTGCTCATGTGGTTGATCACTGGATTGTCTGGTTCAAATTAGATTGCTTACAGACCGCCGTCATTCAGCTGGAACAGTGCGGCGTTAAACAAACAGAGTTTGTTTTCGCGGTAGTTGATAATTCTTGTAACTCATGCAAGTCCTCTTGATATCACTGAAATCTCAGTATTGATTACATTTTAACAAGAAAATTAAAATACCGTTTACACATGTATTTTAACATTCCGATTCCATCACTTCTTCGAGCATGTCAGTCATTCTCCCGAAATATAAGAATAGAGTCTTATTTAAAAGTTACAGGCTCATACCACCAAGAGAAGATGATTGGGGCAAGAACATTAATGGTTATTGGACAGGAATCTTTGGTATGCTGCAGAGAAGGGTATGATTGCGGCAGCTGATGCCCTTTTCCCTTGCTTGTTGCTTGTATGAGGCAACAGGTTCCGATAATGATCAGTTGATTTTAGATGATGATCGACTTTGTGTTTGGTTTTCTGCAGGCGGCGGGTGAGTGAGTATTGCTTAACGATGCATCAACGATGTCCTTAGTTTTACAACTCCGTCCACTACAACGGTTGTACTCCCAGTTAGCGTTTGTCCTTATTTCTTCAAATTTGGAAACTCATATCAGGACAAGCTCTTTATGTAACTATTGATAATACCATTGGAGTAGAACCTGTAATGATCAAGTTCAATAATTATGGTGCGTTCATTATAGCCTGTGCAACATGTATTTATTGCAGGGAGGCTGACCTTTGCATCGGACATGCTAACTATCCATACTAATCGTTCAACAGTGTCTGATTACATCCTGCCCCTCAGTAGGCTGAAAGCAAACAAATGACCTTATACAAGAAAGAGCAGGATGCTAACAGAAGACAATCTGTTGATTCTTCTCCGCCGTTTGAACCTCAAGTCTTTATAATGCTTTGCTGTATCGAGTGATCACATACATCGCCTTATTCCTGTCTCTCTAAAAGATTACTCTGTGGTAAAGGCCTGATGAATTCTCATGTGACTTCAAACTTCAAGAGTGTTCACCCGAATATCCCATCAGAAACGTGTGTCCCACTGCCGACTGGACAATACAGGCCACAACTTCTACAACATTTGAAATTTGTGAAGACCACTTTAAAACAAGGTGATAAAATATTTCAAAACTAAGATCGTGAGCACCTTTTGTATCCAATAGCTATTTTCATGTATAGGTATGTATATATCATCCCTAAGAAAGATCCAACATATTTGTGAGTGTGATGTATCGTTTTCCCAAAATTGAAGCAACACACGGCTAACTACAAATGGGCTTCACACACTGTACCAGGCTTTGGAATCTGGTCAAGATCCCATGGCAATTTGGTTTAACTGTATGACTTGTGGTTATAGTGTGGTTGGACTGTAGTAGGTGAGTGCCAAGGTGTGGGAATGTGTATAAAGCATGCAAGGTGGGTATGAAGGGTCTAAGTATGGCAAGAAATGCATGCAAGGTGTGAGTTTGATTATATTAGGCATCAAGGGTTGGTGAGTGCAGTCATGAAAGTTGTCTGATGAGGGATGGCTGTATTTGCAAGATGGCTGGTCTTTCTTGGCCGTGGGTAGAATTTGTGTTATTGGATATTTATGTTTATCATGTTGTTTTGTAATTATTATTGTAGAGCTATGTAAATATGGGTATTTGTTAAATGATGATTATGTTTTCATTTTGTCAATCATCAAATGTTGAGCAATAAATATACTAAAATGTCACTTCTCACGATTGAGTAGCAAGTAAATTATTTGCTGTATCCAGTCATATGTATTACATTGCGAAACAATGTCGTAATTAGATGTTTAATCAACACATTTACTTGCCTGTATGTGGAATAACGTAAAAGTTGTTCTAAGTGAAATGTAATAGCCGCTGTGATATTCATCCTGTAAAGTATAATATCATTCTGAGTATGTAATGCTCTTAGTACGTTGAATGATGTATGCTATCATTCTGAGTTCGTAAAACTCGTTGTACATTGAATGCTAAGTATCAAATGTTATATGATATTTGTATAGTGCCCGGGACCTGTGCCGGACCTTGCAAGAGGAGTATCTGTGTGATTACCTCGCCTTGTGTGTAAGAGGCAGGTCGGTATGATGGCCTCGACCTGTAAAAAAGTGGCGTTTGTGTTGCCTCCTCATTTGACTGACCAGCGAATACATCGTCAGGACGGTTGACCGTGGGAGAGACTGAGGTCGTCATGACCTGATGTAATGTGACAAGAGCTACAACTATAATTGAACTTTATCATCAGTGAACATTCAGTCCCATTCCGTGTTTGATACACGTGGTATACACTTTGTACAATGTAAAATAGTTGCATTAGACAAATGTATTGTTCTACTGGGTTTTGGTTTTTTTCCGTGTAGAGTGTATGTATAGAAGTGATTGTGTGCTATGATTATGGTTGGTGATGAATGGAGTATGAATGAAGGGTGATTTGGGGGGTGATTTGGGGGAAATTCTTTTGTTTTCCATTACAACTTGTTGAGACATCCCCCTACGGACCATCCCAATGGCCTAATGACGTTGTGCAGACGTGAGCCTTGGCATGCTTATATATATATATATATATATAATATATATAATTTTTGTAATAAATTTCATTTATTTCATTTCCGCCTTTGCCTTATTCATCTCGTATTGTGACAGAATCGAACCCAGATTTAACTGGGTTTCTCCCTCCACTCTTATTTCTGTTAATTTAATCAAATCATGATCATTATAAACATTTTGACACGTGATATATTGGTACAATGAATACTGAACATACTTCAGTGGGTCGATATTAATACGAAATACACAAATCTTTTGACACGTGATATATTGGTACAATGAATGCTGAACATACTTCAGGGGGTCGATATGAATACGAAAAACACAAATCCAAGTTGAATCTTCATATAAATGGATTTGTACATTAAGAAAGAATTATTAACATGTTGCACTGTCTTTAAAAACAACAACAACAAAATGCTTAAAAAAGGAAATCGCTCGGTGCTTTGAAAAAAATACCAAAATAATCCACTCCATCCGAAATCGCAGGGGCTGTGATAGGAAAGGTGCTTTACATGTAACATTCTAAACACAGAGTCAATTGTTAGGTCATCAGATCATTAGTCCTAGTAGCAGGATGGTGGATGTTCACAACAGTTATCTATGCTGTCTACTGTGGGACCATGGCGATATTTGCTGTAAAATAGAAAAGCCTCCATTTTCCAACAAGGCTGAGTTGGCAGACAGGGAGGACTACAAAACCGGCTACGACTCATCAAGCATCCTTGAACACCTTCTTCAGGTAAAGTAAATCATGAAGACTCTGTTTGGAAATACAAATCTTGATAGGTAATAATACCAATGCATTTTTATAGTGTTAGTTACAGTTTTGTCGTGTAAATGCACTCTACTATTAATTTCAGGTTTCAAAGAAGTCAGATGTCATGGCAATGAGACAAAGAGTTCGAGACTTATCCACCAGAGATCCTGATGTACTGAGCAGCAACACAACCAAGCACCTGCAAAAAGTATGGGACGGAAAATACGCCTTTTTAGGAGGCACGTTTCTTTCTGCCATACGCCATACCAACTGCAAACTAAAAATGATTGACACCACATTTGAAAGTTCTTTTACGGCCTTCCTTCTCCCAAAGTTTTCTCCCTTCAAAAAGGATTTCCCAAAAAGGTATGATTGCGTAGATGTACCGCGTTTGTAAAACAAAGGGTCAGGGGAAAACTGATATTTCAGGAAAGTATTAATGCTTAGATAATCTCACCAAAGTATCTTCTGACATCAGATTTAATTGATGTACAATTGAGGGGGTTCTAATTTTTGCCCAAAATCATGTTTTCAATCTTGTCAATTTGTAAACAGCAATTACCAGTTACCAGTGTTTATGAAGAATACCAAACCAGGTTCAGCGACAGGGGGTTAGAGATGCCATTATACAGAGACCTCCAAATTTAATTGATAAACAATTGAGAGGATTCTAATTTCTTTTGTAAAATCATTTTTACAATCATTTTTTCAAACAACAATTAAAGGTATCCTGTGTTTATAAAGAATACCTAACCAGCATCAGCGACAGAGAGGTTAGAGGTATCATTTTACAGAGACGTCATAATAACTGACCATGTGACATGGGTCTGTAAAGCATTGCGATGAAGTTCGATTGATCAATATTTCCTATCACCCAAGTGATAACTCTTGCTGGAACCAGTTGAGCGATGTTATGCATATACTAGTTTCTAAGATGCCTTGCGGTTAGAACAATAGAAAGAAATACATTATCAGGCAATACAGGTATAGTTTTTTGATGACGTAACAATTGAATGACGCTATCCCGTCACTGCGCCATTCTAGTGTGCCCCCTCGAACCATTTTACATTACGTCACACTGTAAGCGATGTCACGATGCATGTCAGTTGTCATCGTCTCGTACGGCCTCCTACAGTAAACTACTCCGTTGCATCCCGTTTCTTGGTTTGCAGTTGCTTTACGCAGCTAACATCACTGTTGGAAACATTACGTTTATGTTTTAGAACGGTTAACATGTGTCCATTCGACTCACAAGTTTTCAGCGACACGGTAACGTTCGCAATGTTTACATTCCCACAATGCAATCGTGGAATGTCGCTTGACTACTCAGCTTCATCTGGATGTACTGATCTAAACTTACGTTGGTAGTAGAAATGCGACGTTCATATTGCCCCATATGGTTTACGTTAATGACAGATGTAATTAAAATAATTCAGAGAAGATATTTAATCCGAACGTAAACCGTCATCAAACTGTTATCATTTGTTTTTTTCTGGTAACGTTCGTCTTAACGTAGGGGGGCAGACACATCAATAGAACAGCGCGCCAGTTAGCCCTGTGCGAGGATTTTAAATTTAGGTCACCGACATAGTCGTTTGTGTTCTGCCTTAAAGTAATCGTAATTATCCTTAGAGGTATTAAATTTGGCATCTTAGAAAAGAAATACAGTTCTCTCTTTCTGCCACCAAGTATAGTGTAATAAAGCACACTTTCGCCCTTAACTATAATAGTTCAGGGCGAAAGTGTATTTTATTACACTATACATGGTGGTAGAGCGAACTGTATATCTTAAAAAGTGAGCTACTTTGAGTTTAGTTATCACGCCACTTGGGAAAGTATTTGAATATGATTAGAACAGATTCGAATATGTTCGACACCCTGGTCATATTGTATGCTAGTAACGATTATTTGTTCAGCGTCAGTCCATTGTACGATTTTTGTAACATTCTAAACTAATAACGATGATATGTTGTCCTCATAAGCATGTACCTTCTGAGCAACAGTGGCATCCTGCAGCGTACCTATCAAGAATGGTTTGCGTCCACTGAAGATGACGGATATCCAGTGTTGGACTACCCTAAACCCCTGTGACTGATCAAGATCCAGATTATCTTCTTTGCTGCTGGAGCTGGACTGATAAGTAATCTGTTGATGCTGTTGACAGAGATTGTTTGGTACAAAACGAAACAGAAACCCTCTCATTGATAAATGGGCTTGCCTGCAGTCATATCCTTGTTTCAGAATTGGCTCACATCAAAACCTTTCAGTTAGTTAGAAATGTGGCTGAGACCTGGGCCAGGTCCTTACTTGGCGAGATACGGCTAATCTATTTTTGTTACCACCAAGGACATGGTGGTGACATCAACAAAGTGAACTTTAAATGTTTGTTTTTTATTTCTTGTGCAGCAAACATAAAAGGAAAACGTCTGTTTACATTCAGTGAAAGACAATCTATGTATTGTCCGCGTCTTCTGCTTTTGAAATTTATATTATGATACAGTATTGAATAAATATAACTCTTGCTGTAAGATTCTATAAAAAAAATTCTTTTGAATAATTTTGCATTATTCATTTGCGAATGCTTGTACAAAATGCAACTACAGTGTTTATGTTGCATGTCTTTTAAATATTACTCTTCAAAATCCTTTTCAGCGATTGTTTTTTGTCATCTGAACTATTGTCCAGGCGGACACATGTGAAGGAAGATAAGATTGGTTCCAGGGCCTAGATCTTTGAAGCTCTCTTGGCGCTAAGTTAATGTTAATGTATGGCACTTACGACTATCTTAGCGCTAAGAGAGCTTCGGAAATCTAGGCACAGGAATATAAGTCCTTAAGCTAACAATTACAAAGTGTGCATATTAATGCTTACGACTTGTGGAACGTTTTTTAAGACAGAAATATAAAAACAATAATGATAGTATGAGTTAGTGAGTTTAGTTTTACGCCTCTTTTGGCATATCTGTGATACTCTAATATTTTACTGTCACTCTTCGACAGGTTATACTCTTCAAAATGTTTTCATTTTTTATTGTACAAATTGTTTTCGTCACGATATGGTTGAGATATTGTCGATGTGACGTTGCCTATGTCTCCTACATGTTATTGCCGTGAAACTGTTAAAAGCAGCATAAACTCATTCACGCTTGTACAACCTTTGCATATTCTCATGCATATGTCAACGTGACTGTTCTTAACACTTTAAACGCCATAACACGTTTCCAGTACAATCAGGGTGGTGGGTAGCCTTGTGGTTACAGCGTTCGTTCAACACGATGAAGTCCAGGGTTCGATTCCCGATGAGTACAATGTCTGAAGCTCATTTCCTATGCTTCCTAAATGTTATTGTTTCAAAACTGCTAAAAGTACAATAAACGCACTCACGCATGTTCAATCTTTGAATATTCTCATGCATTTGTCAATGTGCCTGTTCTCTCTTGACAATAAGAATGCTCGAAAAATCAGCTCCATTGCTAAGGCGTGATTCCTGACATTTCGTTTTTAATAGACAGTTATCAATACCAGCTCCTGCTGAAATGCAGCAAGCATGCCTGCAACTGTGAGAACGAGGAGGAAGTCATGACCCCACCTCGATACGCTTTGGTTGCTCACAGTTACTAGGCACTGGCATGGCTCAGGGTGTTTCTTGTATGTGTCTACAATAAATTGGGGAGTTTGGGTTAATGCAACTTTGAACACCAATCCATGATGCATGAAGATGTTTGATATTTAAACCATGATAAAAATAATATGAATACAAAAAGTACACAAAGCTGGAACACTTCCTCTAGGCGTACAAAAACATCTATTGATATAGAGATCGCTAGATTATTTGGAATATCATAGCTTATGACATATTTTTGTCATGACATATTGATCTCTTATCGCGTACATGTGGATGTATGATCATTTTCCACTTCATTACAAGTACAGAGATATGTAAAGTTATGTGGTATTATTGATATTTTGATTGACAAATATGACATTTTAAATGAAAAATGAAGATGGCACATGATTCCATAACGTCTTGTCGTGCAATCTGGAGGTTGTCTTGAATTATGCTCTGCCAGGAATTAGATAAAGCGGATCCTAGAGCCAAACCCTCTATAGAAGCATCGATCAGTCAAAGTAATTTTCGATAAACTCAAATATTACCGACGTCTCATTTGCCGACTTAACGTGGACGATTTTTGTGCTTGGACAATTTGAAAGCAATATTGTTCATAAAATATTGCTAATGATAAAGAAGTCAGCTTGCATCTGCCGGTGTGTTGAGGTCCAGTCATCACCGGATTCTGATAAACCAGAACTATCCGTTTAAGAATGTCCTTGCGTATCAAAAGTTCATTTGCGTATTTTCATTCCATAAGAGATACCAGTGAGCTTCATGTCATAGCAATGATCGATGCTGGGCCACATGTCATAAAGTCATAGCAGTGATCGATGCTGGGCCACATTGTAAGTTGTATGCTTCTCTCGAGGGTAATACAGTCTGATTCACGCCTCTTGTAGCAGTGTCACACGAGCCGGTATTACCCGAGGGAGGAGCATACAACGTATTTATCTTACCGCCATGTTAAATGTACAAAATATCATTATATTTTATGTTAAAGATCGCTACCGGCTATATGACATGCAAACAAAATGGCGTCTGCCTCTCGACTGGATTTTTAACATCAGTGAAACATATTCTGACAAGCATAAAACTGCTATAAAAATTGTTATTTATGTTTAAGCTGAGCGTGCAAACCACTCAATGTATAAAATAGCTTAAATTAAGCTGATGTGGGGAATCGAAACCCGGGTCTTCGGCGTGACGAGCCAACGCTTTAATCACTAGGCTACCCCACCACCCTGGACTATAAGGAGGATGAGGCACAAGGGTCATTCCTTGGTTGTCTATATACTCCATAACAGCCTTTGTCTTGTGGGGACTCGCATTGTGATGGTGGAGCAGGACGCGACTTGGTCCCGTCTCAGGTCGCTTCTTTTCCATAGCTTCAACCATCTTGGGGAGGACAGTGTTGCAGTAGTAAGTGTTGCAGTACTCTTCACAGGTAGGATATATATGGCCCTTCGTAGTTGAAAAAATGGAAAAAAGTCTCTTCCTGCTCTGAAATCCTGGCTTGGCCACCACTGGACGCTGATTTTCCTTACCCATCCACATCATGTTAGAACGCTTGTTAGGGATACCATAAAAGTAGATCCAAGTCTCGTCACCAGTGACAATGTCTGTGAGCCACTTTGGTCCATTTGATTCAAACTTATTTAATATACAGTGAGCACACTGAAGCCTTCGTTGTTTCTGTTCAGGGGTCAGCACAGGAGGTGCCCAACGAGCACAAATCTTCCTGAACTTCAAATGGTCATGAAGGATTGAGTGGGTGGTGCCAAGTGATATGTCCAATGATGAACTAATTTCACGCACAGTTGAATGTGGATCTTCATCAATGCATTTCTGGACAACTGTCATTTCCACCTCGTTCATAACTGATGTTGGATGTCCTGAGCGGTGTTCATCATGAAGTGAGGTCTTCCCATGATTAAAATATCTCAACCACCTAGCAATGTCCTATATGATGGAGCTTGGTCCCCAGACACATTAACCAAATCTAGATGGATTTTGGTCGCATCTTCAGAAAACTGCGATCTCATGAAAACATAGAAGCGAAGGTTCTCCTTGCTGAAGTCCATCTTTTTCTATCACAGATATGACATCATCACATTGTGACGTCATAACCTCTTTCATATTGGATATGACGTCACAAAATTTAGTCAGTTGATTAGAACGTATCATGCATGTCATCCTTTCCCAATTGCGATCGAGAAACATCATGTACAGCGCTGTATTTTCTGGTCCAGACTGTCTTTAGAGGCATGCCCGAAATATACAAATAGTTGATGTTAAACACGCAAAGTATGGAAGATCAATGAACAGCAACAATGCACACTAGAATGTGCTATTAAGTCACTCACAACCCGTGAAAAGCCGGGTTAGAATTGGTCTTCAGTAACCCATGCTTGTCATGATCAGAGGCGACTAAAGGGATCCGATGGTCAGGTTTGTCATCATAATCCAACTGTGTAGATCGAATATTTACAGACCCTGCTGGAATATCGCGGAGTTCGGCGTTATTCAACGAACAAACAGTGAACTCAAGAATGTCCAGTTTTTGCCAGGGCGGAACATATTTGGGTAGAGACCCGTCCAACTCTCTTATTTCAAGGAAATAGTGCAGGAAACCAGCACAAGAGCTGGTGTTTTCCGATAAGTCCCCCAATAACGTGGGACACATAAGGGAGATCACTAAAAAGGTCAATATTGTACCAGCGCACCAATCAACTGATGCCCGATTCCCAGTATCGACGTGTGCCATACGACCTCGGGGTTTACACGTTAAGTTTGACTTGCCATTGCAAACTTACGAGACGGATATCACTGAAATAATTAACATAATAAAGAAGCCATTCAAACAAAATGTCGGCCCAACCTTAGTATGTCAGGCCATAGTATTTTTATTGATACCAAACAAGTGTAAAAATAGTGCTCTTGGATACAGGAATACCTTTGCTACCTCAAACAGCACTTCTGCTACTTTAGATCGTCCAGCGACGTTAAGCTGCAAACATGATGGGCAACCTAACACTTTTTATCACAGACCTATTTATGCTGTGTCATACGCAGAACAAACTTCTCTCTCTCTCGCATTTATCGATTTTGGATATTTGTATCTTTCAGATACCCTGTGTGCCTAGAACTTCATACAGGTACGTTAGTGTTGACTAATTATGTGTATGTGACTTTGGATAGTATAGCACCTCAGTATTGCCATATGGCCTATCAGAATATTGACAGCAAACCAAACACATTTTCAGCAGATAAATTGAAAGAAAGCAAATAGAGTAGCAGGTGAAATCGGAAATGGTTTGACTAGGTTCCTAGTATTATATAACTGTACATCAGTTCAGTCAAGCCTGCGTCAGAGACAGCAGGATATGTTGGTGCAGCTGCTGCTTTCATTGAACTGGAAGTCCGTTCTTGTTTTTCATGATCATGATCTAGGTGAGTTTGAAAATTACGTGACTGTGTTGAGTTTCTGTAATTCTATGAACGATGTTAGACACTAGATGTTCATACCCAGTGACCGTGTCATGTCTCGTTTACGAAGTAGATGCACCTTTTCCCATCTGACTATCTGACCATGCAGGGCACCTGTTAATACTGAATGTTCCGGGGCAAGTAAAGAATTCAGTATCCACTCAAGAACAGTTACCAACCACCTAAATTTCACAGCACTATGTTGGTGCAGCTGCTGCTTTCATTGAACTTGAAGTCCGTTTTTCATGATCTTTATCTAGGTGAGTTTGAAAATCGCGTGAGTGAATTAGTGAGCTGAGTTCATCGACGCTTTTTAAACAGTACCAGTTATGACACGGTACGTTAGCATGATGTCGGGGAAGGGCCGAGGCGAGACAGGTCTCAGATGTTCTCCGCTTTGTCGTAACCCACGGGTTGGAGTATTTTGTGGTCAACCCAGAAACCTGATCAGATGAACAAGGATTCCAACCCACATTCATATGTTTCTAGGGAGCCCAGGACACTCAAAACTGCAAATTGCGGAATTGTAGCCACTTAATATCTTGAACGTCTTGAATTTCAACAATAGCTACTTGGCCTTAATTCGAGTTTTGAAGCTAATATTGTTTTGTAAAGGTTCAGTCTTTTCTTCCTTGTTTTACCTTGGTTTGACAGAAATAGGTTTATTTGATTGTCCTCGGTGACAGCAGAGCGCTATGTTGGTGCTACTGCTGCTTTCATTGAAGTGAAGGTTCTTGTTTTACATGATCAAGATCTTTGCGAGTTTCAGCAACTAACTGTAGACAGGTACGAATCCCACGAATTGATGTGGCAATGTAAGACACTGCATTTTCATACTAAATTACCACAACTTATTTTTTAGCAAACTGGGTTTTGTCTCATTCTTGAGGTAGATCCACCCTTACCTATCTCAGCATGCACATTACCTATTCCATGTAGATAATGCAGTATTTTTCTGGTTGTGGTCATTTTAAAAATAGATATACAAATGTCCATTCAGTTATATAGTCCATGTTTTGAATGTCTTCTTGCATTGGAATGTAAAAATCATTACCAGGGGGTGCTTAATTAACGTTTAAGAACGTTTTTCTTGGTGCCACAGTTTAAATATGCCCATGCTAATGCGCATTAAGCACAAACACAATGTGATTTGTCAATGGATTATTGCTGTGAAATGGAAACGCATATGATTAGTTAGTTTATTTTGATGCTAAAAGTATTGCGAGGGTTTATTGTAAGATTGTACTCGGCATTTGTTTTTACTTCGGCATTAGCTGGCTAAGGTTTGTCTTAGCTTCGATGAGGTGTAAGTATTGTGTGATTTAATTATGTTATCTGTCCAAAAATTTAAACTTTGTGACTAATGTGATATTACAACTTACAGAAAACACATGTACACTCTCATAATACTAGTATGGATGTATGTATGTATGTGTGTATGTGTGTGTGTGCGCGTGCGTACGTGCGTGCGTGCGTGCGTGCGTATGTATGTATGTATGTATCTCTGTATGTACCCATGTATATATGTGTGCGCTCGCGTGTGCATGTGCGTGCGTTCGTGCGTGTATGTATGTAAAAATAGTATACAGTTGAATATGATTTAGAAGGGTCCAATGTGTCTTTCACGCTTGCAAACACAAACACATCTGTACGATACCCACGCACATTACTGTTCACGCTAGGTGACATGAAAAACACATGTGCAAGAAAAACTGTATTTGTCAAGCAATTAATCGTCAGCTTGTGTCAGTTCGTGTTAGCATAACTTTTGCCAGCTAAGCCCAAATCAATATTGATATGCATAAGCAAATCATGGGAATGAATCGGACAGGATCAATCAATTGGGTGATTTGTCAACAGCTTAATGTCAGCTAAAGGTCAGTACATAGAATTCAAAATATGCACCAGAAATACCAGGTCGCCGACGAGTGAGTGGTTGGGTAGGTGAGTGAGTGGGTCAGCGACTGAACGAGTGAGTGGGTGAGTGAGTATTGCGCCGCTTTTAACAACATTCCAACACTAGCACAGCAATTCCAAAATTGGAACTCACAAATTGTACCATATGGGGAATCGAACCCGGGTCTTCAGCCTGATGAGCGAACGCTTTAACCACTAGGCTACCCTACCGCCCTAAGTGAGTGACTGAGTGAGTGAGTGTAATGCTAAACTATATGTCATAGAGATATCCTTACACAAAGCCTAGGTGTATGAGTGATGTTAGAAAAAATGAACGTTGCTACCACTTTACTGCAAATATTACATTTTAAGTATTAAAGAAGACAGAAACGCGACCCTGAATACCGAGTGAGGGATATCTATAAAGCAGGGAGGGCTCTACACGTCTGTAGCAGCATCAATATGTTTGTATCATTAAACAATCAAAGAAAGTAATCATCGATTAAATCTAATCGTTGCGATGGGAACCTCATGTGAACGGGTTTTTTTATCTGTCGAAAATATGTCGATACCTCACCATCTCCTGGCCGAACATTAAGTTTGTAGATAAATAGGCTATGCGGTAAAGAATTTGTGTAGATGAACAGACTCATTAGTACATGATACAATTTAGATACAATTCTGTTTTAAATTGTAAGTTCACGAGTGTTTTGGACATCATTCTGGATATTCATCTGTATGTCATGGATCATGGTACCTTAAAAGGTCTGCTATTGGGATCTGTATGTTTACAGTTAAAAAATAAAAACGACACAATAATTTCCACATCCACAAACAATAACACACCACTTTCAGAGATCTATGGTGAGCTGGTTAGATACTAAAATAAGAATGATCACATTTTGGTACTACCTGTACTATCTGTCCCACGTATTGTACACGCATTGTATAAATATGCAAATACCAGTGGTATAATGCATAAACAGGTCACTTTTGTTCAAAAATATTTTAGATTTTAGATCTATTTTATGATTCTGCCATTTATGCCAAATGGAATATGTGTAGGCATGAATTGAGAAAAAGAATCTGATAGTTTATGTACATCAATATAGAAGTGTATCACATGTCAGTATCATCTACGCAGATGTTTAACATTGTCTAGTCTGGGGCACCATTACGCTTTCACTCATCAAAGACATTTTAGAGTGCTTCGTAAATTCATTTAAAACTGTAAATACAACAAATCAATATCACAAAGGGCTCTGTAAATATATTGAATATCGGATCCATAACATCATGCCTAGTAATGTCCATGTACATATATATAATGTTAAAACAGTCAAATAGACGCTTCAAATGAAATGGTATTTTGATCACGTCCAAGTTCAGAGCGTATTTGTTGAACAATTCTGTTCATTCACATATGTGGTGTTCTCTGTCCTTCCTAATAGCGAATCGACATAGAAGCATCTAGCATGATGGAGTTAGTTGAGTCTGTGCTGCATCACTGCTCGTCGATATTGTGAAATATGACCATATGTTTGGTTCGTATAAAAGGCACGAGAATCTATTCCAGTTGGAGTAATATTTGAACTTCTGGGTATTTGTGTATTCTATGTTAATATCGTATTGTGATAGTGAAATAGTGATCATGCAACTAATTGGCATCCCTCTGCTGCACACCTGTTCCTTGCTCATGTCGACATAATTGTTTGCGAATGATATGAGTGGATTCAGTTCATGTCATCGACATTTCACAAGTGAGAACAGAAGCGATAAAACCCTTTCCCTATCAGTAAGAAGTATGTGCTAAAGGAAGAGTCAATTGTATAATTGTGACTATAACATGAGCAGGTATTTGTTTCAGCAGTATTGTGGTGTTTGTAAACATATCGTATCTGAGCCATGTTCTGTGTTCTACTTGGACCTAGGCTCCGATAGTGATGACAGTCTCCTTGCAAAATTGCAGGACAAAAGGGATTAGATCGATTTTCCAGTTGTTTAGTTCCATCATGTTCATGATCATCCAGGATCTCCACGAGCCCCTATCCAGAGAGGGTAGCAGGGCCCGGTTGTTTATACTTGTCAGAACGTGTGTATTACATTTTCACTGAAAGACAATTAAACTATTCAATTGAGTTTCACATTACATGCCATTTTAAGTCATTCCAGAAAGTATCTACAAGACACTCAGAGGAATTAGCACAGCATGTCGCATGTTTACTTCATAATATTCCTTGCTATGGCCTTGACCTTCTCTGTTCACTCTTCCTCCTGCTGGCTGTTATCCTTTTTTTGCAATTTGCTGAGTAATGGGTGCTGGGCAGTTACCTATGTAATACATTCACAAACGCTTGGTGTTATCGCAGAATTCTCGTGAAGAGAATGAGGGTCTTGAGTGAGGCAAAAACCGATCAATGTGACGAGGTTGATATTTCCCATATTAGAAAACACGATTGACGAATTCTATTTATGATTTTACATCATCCATGTTTTTGTGTTCTTTTTAATAAATATATGCATCTAATTTGACATTATAATCTTGTCGGAATCTTACGTTTGAGGGGCTATCAAAACGTTTTGAGCCTAAACTACTTGCGATATGTGCATAATAAAAATAACTATTATGAAGAATGGTTTATATCATTCACATCAACATAATATTGACATGCACTTGTAGGTAGTTTCGGGTCACGTGAACTACATATGCCCCTACTGGAACGCCAGAAATGGATAAGTTTGAGTACAAAGCAATCATAAGGTTTTTAGTCCTCGAGGGCCACCCGGCGAAGCACACTGAAGAGCTATTCATAGTAGTACATGTACTACATGATAGTCACTACTGTCACGTGACCTGACAGTGACATATGCATGTCAATATTACGTTTACGGGCGTGGTATTACATGTTTCCCGTTGCAGTGTGAACCAAAATAAACAACCTGTTAACTCCTTTATTTGATATATTCAAAAAGTCCTTGGAGTTTTCAAAATATATTAGTCTAGAATCTTTCACAACAGCTGAAACTTTAGTAATAGTAAGAGGAACGTTTCTGTCTCAGTTAAATGAATAGGTATTTCAAGTTGAAATAAGGCTGCCATGATCGTTTAGTGTCAACTACAAGAGGCGAATGTTGAGCTTTTGGAATTTGTCATTTACTGGGGAATTTGGGATTTATTTATTTTTATTTATTTTTATTTATTGTGTGTGTGTGTGTGTGTGTGTGTGTGTGTGTGTGTGTGTGTGTGTGTGTGTGTGTGTGTTTTAAAGGTTAAACATTCTAGAAGTTACTACATATCTAATTAAGTGATCACATACTTAGTTTTCTAACTTGTTTCAGACATACATTTTACCAGCTCGTTGGAAACTTCAGGTATTTCCAGTGTTGACTATGACCTCAGTTCGTTCACCGAACAACACCTGTTGACAATCCTGAGAGATGTGGAGAAACGTGTACAGCCTCGCTTCGATATGCTTCTGTTCTGTGACGTCACTAAGACTGTTTCAGTTTTACGTCAACTGGTACGTCATACATTCATATGCTCCGTTAAGAAGAAAAACGTTTTCAACGTGTGACATACCTATGGTTTAACTTTTAAACAGGTAAACTTTGTGGTACAATAAGTGCACCCATAACGTTGTCAGCGTTGTCTTTGCACTTAGTTTTGAAATCCAGTCCAAAAAGGGAATGGGACTTTCTGTAGGATTTAGATTCAAGTCACGAGTCCATTGCACTGATGTATGGATTCGACAGAATTTTTTTTTTTTAGCTGAAATACAGAACTTATGTGTGGCATTTATTGATAAGTGACTTCAACCAATTTATTTGATCAATCCGGGAATGTACCGGTGTAGACTTTTGTTAACAAAATGTGTTTACTCCCCTATTCATTTTGAAACACACATTTCACTTCTACTCTGAAAGATATCAGGTACATCTTCAACGTTGGGGCCCTTCGTGGTAAACACTTTCACAGCATCGAGACTGATTTAACAGTTTGACCCCAAACACGTCACCTATTCAATGTCACTGTAAGACGTATCACGTTGATAACTGATTTATTTTTAATGTACAAGTCTCGCATCTGTGGAACAAGATCCAACTCTTCGGTTGACTGGTGTCACGTCTCAAGGGTGTTGGTTGTCGGGACATCAAATGACTTACCCGTACTCTTGGACAGCAACGTCCAGGCGGAGAATTTGGCATTGCTGGAACTTCCTTCATGTCAGGTAAGCTATTGCACGTCTGGTAGACCATACCGTCAAGATATGGAATGTTGTCAACAATTAATAATTTCATAGTTATGTCAAACTCAACACCAGTAGGATCCTTGGCACAATTTTCCCTGGTGTCCCATTGTAGGTAACATGAATGGGTAGTACGATTTGTTATTGTGTGATTTGCTGTATTGTAAGTCATCATACCTCAACCAACGAGAGCTTCTGACTTTGGCACAATACCACTAAACGTCATAGGTTGATATGATGGTATTTCCCTCGATCACTGGATGTCAATCTCAACGTCACATCGTATTATCAATCTGACCTCCCTAGGGGATCATATAACTCTTACAGCCACTGGGCGCACCGAGTTTCACACTTGTCAGCTTTCTCATCCTAATGAGGTACCCATTCACAGCTGGGGGACTGAAACACATAGTCCAAGTACTTTGTCCAAGTTTACTGCACGTTGCTGTACCCGCAACTAGGCGTTTGCACGTATTCATGTGGCCACAATCTGGTCATCTACAAACGGATTCGTGGGTTCTTTAAAGTGCACAGGGTTGTGTACTGTACACTAGGGGTTGTGACAACCCTGAAAGAGTCTGCACACAAAGTTGACTCCCAGGTGTTTACACCCGGTCACAGGTGGGCTCGATCCTGACACCCCAAGCTCTCTGGATCACTAGCCTGCCGCTAACCGGCTCGCCAACCGCGCCCCTAGCATGTACTAGTTACGTGGATATGTACGCTAAATAAATATCATAAATAAATATCATAATATCTCATAGGTCACGATACAAGCCGTAAGTCAGCTGGCACAGACTCTCTGGTGTTACTTAACAGAAGGGTTCCTCTGGAATCTCAAACAGTTAAATAAGTCAATGTTAAACTAATGCATAGCTTCTTGATACCAGGTGAATTATACAAAATCAAGGATGTGGACACTGATGTTCTACCCTGATGGACGCGCTTTCATGGATGTGGCTCTTTGCAATGAAACAGTAAGAAATCCTACGGACGTGTTCCCTAACGTGAAGTTTGGGTATAATGGACGCCAATTTACTGCCGTCATGAAGGTAGCATAATCTATTTTCATAGTACATAAAATGTGTTTTTACGAACTGTTTATTATCACATATATATATATATTCTTAGTTAGAGTCCATAGTTTTATATGATGCGACTAAAGCCTTCTGTGATGTGCTGGTAATTAAGTGCAGGGTAATTAAGGCAGGGTTGCCCCTGTTGACCAAGCCTTTCCGTTTACATGCAATTCATGTTGATAACCTATTTCCAAATGAGACAACTAACAGGATCGTGTGGTGTTCTTGGCTTGATACATGTCATCGTATTCCAAGATGCCCATGATGTCAGTCGCTAAATACTCGGGACCCTACTTAGTTCACAGATAGCCGCCATATACCTGGAATTGTGTCAAACACTTCGTAAGTCCCCTTGAACCCCAGCAACACAATTTTTGATAACATGTTGCTATGCGTCCTTTAGTCACGATGCATCAGGCATTTATGATGCGAATGTTTCTGTCGCTCGCACTTACAGGAAAACAACTATGGCTTTGGTGACATAGAAGTGAACAAGCGGAGGTTATTCGGGTTTTCTTTTCGTGTACTGAACATGCTGGCTGAAGCTATGAACTTCAGGTGAGATTATGATTGAATACACAATCCCATTTAGAAAGTGGTCCTGCAATGTAACATATTATATATTTAGGATTGTACTTTCTTTGTAAAGTACAGATTCTTGTACTTTTGTTTGGTTTAGTCCCATTTATTGATTGATATTGAAGAACGTGTTGTACAAAGAGCATCTGTCACATAAATAGGGCAAAACTATCTTACAAGTTACAAGCCGAACAGTCCTATTAGAAAGAAGCCTTTGGCGGACCACAAGAATTCAGTAAAACATAAAGTTAACCACCTTCATCTGGGTCTCGGTGTGTTATTGTTTAAAACAATTAGCGGTACTTTTTTGCTCAAAGTATGTTACTTATTCTCCTAGACTGTTGTAACAAGGGTTTATTCATTTTCATTGAATTGTTAAATATCACAAAACATAAGACGTTTTTATTAGTTTCAGGATTATACCGCCGAGAGAAGATGAATGGGGCAAAGACGTTAATGGTTCGTGGACAGGCGTGTTTGGGATGCTGCAGAGAAGGGTAATTAGTGGCAGATAGTAGCAAATTACCGACCTGGAGAGGATAAATTAAATTCCACGGGGATTTCCTGTAGAGTGTTTCTACAGAGTGTTCCTTGGGGGTGTTCCGTGAAGTATGTTCCTGCAGTGTGTTTCTGCATAGTATTTTAACAGGGCCCTTCTGCAGGGTGCTCTATCAGGTTGTTTCTACAGGATGTTCCAGCAGGCTGTTCCTGCAGATTGACCATACAGGATTTTCCTGTGGGTTCCTGCGTGGTGTTCCTGGGTTATCCTAAATTGTGTTCAGCAGGGTGTTCTCATAAAAAAACTGCACACAGCAGGATGTTTCTGCAGGTTGTATACAGGGTGTTCTGGCAATCACTAACAGTGTGAATAACATTAAAGAATTAATATCAACAATCTGGTAATGATAGATTTTTAATCTCTCTGTGATTGTTGTAGGAGGCTGACTTGGCATCGGACATCCTAAATATCCACAGTGACCGTGCTTCAGCTGCTGATTACATCCTGCCTCCGATCGGGGAAACCAAACAAGTGATCATGTACAAGAAAGAGGACGAGGACAGGGACCATCTGCTGATCCTTCTCCGGCCGTTCCAACTTCACGTTTTTGTTTCATTTGGTGTGTCTCTGATCACATGTATAATCTTCTTGTCCGCTATAAGAATAACCCACTATAAGTATGAATTCAATAACAATAAGAGTCTAACTGTGGCATGGATAATGGAGACTGCTGCAGCTACAGCATCTGAAATTCTGGGAGCCACTCTGAAGCAGGGTGAGAAAATATTTTTCAGAACCTTTGGCTTGAAATATTCCTGTTTCCAGTATTATGTATGTACCTATAATATGGCGAGAAGTCATTTACTGAAGGATTCGAGGTACAGACCCGTGCAAAAAGTATTCGGACGCTTGACATAATTTCCATAGACTGACTTGTTAATTTAGTGTAGCATAAATAATGTCCATGAATTTAAATTTCGTAAGATCCAAGTAAAATTTTGCACGTTTGTGAGGAATCATCTTACCTACAATCATATAATTTCTGTTTAATTTTCCGTTGCTTATTTATCGAATGGCAACAATTTAATCAAGGTATGTACAGTGCCTTGAACTCCTTTAACATGGCGTCCTGTGGGATTGTGCATTGGGGAACCATACGCAAGTTGATAAATGTGATGTCATTAGTTAAATAGTGGTCGGAAAACTGAACCGAAATTATGTGCGCAGAGCAGAGATGATTTCAAATTTGCCTGTCAAATTTTACAAAGATCTATCCTAAACTCACTTCATGAAAATTATTTCTGCTACACTGAAATAACATGAGAGTCTATGGAAATTACGTCAAGTGTCCGAATACTTTTTGTACAGGTCTGTATTTGATTTTCTGTATGAAATTTGCAGTAATAAAGTGTATACAAGTTATTTGATAGAATTTAATATATGGTCAATTGTTCAATGTTCAATCTTTAAAACGTCTTTCCCAAATTACATCATCTATGGATTAAAGAAAACTCATCGGTACGAATTAATGGTTATTGTAATGATTAAGGCTGTTTTCTCCCGGATAGTGACTTTTACGGTGTGGACGAGTTTTATATGTAACGTTTTACATACAGGATCAACCGTTACATCATCACATGATTCGGAGCGGATCCTGGCCGCTGGATGGTGGATGTTCACAGCCATTATCTCAGCTGTCTACTGTGGGACTATCATGGCCATATTTGTTGTGGAAAGACACAATCCACCATTTTCCAACATGGCCGAGTTGGTAGCAAGACAAGACTACAAAATAGGATATGATATATCAAGCATCACAGAAAACTTTCTTCAGGTAAGAATCGCAGAATGGTCTTCCGCGTGACTAGGCTACATCACGTCCCATTACAGAGTGAGTGAGTGAGTGAATTAAGATTTAAAGTCACATCTCCAATTTTTCAGCCATATCGTGACAAAACACAAGTAATAATTCTACAGTACATCAAGATAAATGTTTTAAAAAACCACCTCGAATATCACAGATATGACTATAAAACTATTATGTAACTCTAAAACAGCTTAATTTCAGAAGACAATACAAAATAAAAACAGGCTACATATTGCCAACAACTGAAGGTAGATCACCATACTAGGGACCATGGGGACTTACAGTACATTTGCTACCTCCATGGACCCTAGTTGGATTTACACCATCCCTTCAGCTGCTAGCAATATAGACATACATTAAAAAGACACATATTCCACGACGTTTAAAAAGGTTTGATAGATTTTAAATTGACTTTGAATGTTTTGGGACTTACGTACTCTCTCAGGAGGACAATAATTTTATACCAAGTAGGTATAACCAATGTAACGTTTTATTGCATTTAATTTATTTATACCCACTTGGGTGTCCCACTTCTTCTGCATCAGATCACGGATATAAGATTTGATGACAGCTTTATAATAAGTGTATGGAATAAGAAGAGCTGTCATTGATTTGTGTAGTACTGCCTTGGCAACAAGATCGGCCATTGTGTTCCCAGAAATGCCAACGTGGCTGGGTAACAACAGAGGACGATGTCGTATTGGCCAGTAGCAAGATCATTATATAATTCTATAATTTCTATTAAAAATGGATGTTTACAAGAAAGATTTTTAATAGCCTGAAGGCAAGAAAGTGTCTCAAAATGTGATATATTGTTCATATTTAGGATGTCTATTAATATATTTAAGAGCTGTTAGTATTGCGTTTGCTTCTCCTGTGAAACTAGAGCTGTTATTTGTCCAATTACAGAACATATATACAGAAACGTTTGAGGCACAGTTCTATTTACAATTGGATCACATAAACACACGCACACACACGCATGGGATTTTTTTAACATAGAAAGAATTAAATATCTAAAGAATCGTCCCTACTTCACCAATTTCAGAATTCCAGACTGCCAGATGCCATGGCAGTTAAACAAAGAGTTCAAGAATTATCTACCACAGACCCTGATGTATTCAGCAGTAATGACACCAAGCACCTGCAAAGAGTCTGGAATGGAAAATACGCCTACATATCTGGCATGCTACTTACAGCATTAAGCAATGCCAACTGCAAACTAAATGTGATTGATACCGAATTTGGAAACGCTTTCATTGCATTCTATCTTCCAAAGTCTTCCCCTTACAAAAGAGACTTCGAAAAAAGGTATGAGCCTTTTTCTTAATTCGGTAACGTATCCGTCGAATCAATATTGTGCAATAAAAGGTTTTGTAAATACTGTTCTGAATATATTGTTCTGATATGTTCTCTGAATGGTTAGGTGAGTGAGCACTTTGGAAACGGCATTGCGTAATCACACTTTGGACATAGCTCTGCATATTACAATACGTAACCCAGTTGGTTCAATGGGGATTAAAATGAATACATACTATTGTAAAATTGTTAATTGGACCACACATTTGAACCACGCCTTGGAATATAAATTCTGAGCATCTAACTCTCTCTAAACATCCAAACAAATCAAACAAACAAGGGAGTTTAATCTCAATAAATTCATTAATGTGTGACAGTCAATAACATCCTCTTCTTGAAGTAATTTGTTTAATCTTGTCCTCATCAGCATGTCCTATCTCAGCGACAGCGGCATCTTGCAGCGCTCCTATCAAGAATGGTTCCATCCCACTTCACATGACGGGTGTCCAGTGGAGGACTTCCCTAAACCCATGTCACTGATCAAGATCCACAGTATCTTCTTTGCTGGTGGAGGCGGAGTTGTGTGCAGCTTCGTGATCCTGGCAGCAGAGATTCTTTGGTATAAGATGACGCAAAAACAAAGATAGATGAAAGGGAAATGCAAGTCAATAAATGGGTATATAAGCAACCGCATTTTAGTATGACGAAAAACGTAATACCGTTTGCGATGGACTTCTACCTTGGTTTCTTCCTGAGAAGTAATATTTGAGAAGGAAAACAATATTTATTGCAGCATTTAACATTGTCTCATAAACGTTTCTTTTCATACATTGAGCACATTTAACACTTAATACGTTGGTAAATGTTACACAATCGTGCATCATGTGATATGAATATAATTGCTGAATATAAATCCAAATGTTCAATACAAAGGAACTCTCGATTTCCTTTGTCTTTGTGTGCCATTACGTTGGAAGGCTGTCCATCAGGGTCGATTCAGAGTAGATGTGTTGGTAATGTCCTGTGATCCTCATGTACATACAGGAAGCTAGTGGATATTGCTGTCATTACATATATGAATTAGTGCTGTATGGCGCTTCACTATGAGCAGTATTCCAGCTTTGCAATGACGGAATGTGCATCTCTGAAGCTTTCGAACAGGGTGTCAAAAACATTTTTTGCCTCTATCACTACTATGAGTGCTCAGAAAGATTGCCTCTGTTCAAACTCTCTAAATGGGATTCAAACTCACTCTGATAGTCCACGTATTTTCAAAAACGTCCCTGTTTCTTCTGATAAAAATATTATTTATCTGCTCAGTTATGTTCATTCAGTTGCTACACAAAATGTAGAGAGTCTTCTATACATTTGCTTTAACACGTACAATATTCTCCGAGGCATACTGAGGACATGATGACTGAATAATTATCGGCTGAAGTCTATATAATGTTGCAAATGCCAATAAAGCATTCACATCCTTTTTGTGTCTTTATGGGCTTCAAAACTAATCACAGTGTCATATGGCCATCGTGACCATGTAAATTACCTTATCCTAAATGACAGTAACAGGAAACAGTTTAAGCGGTAGTAAAATGTCGAGAGCTGTGGGGGAAGCAAGTGGAATAAGAAACATTGAAGGCATGATTCTTCGCGAATTTTCGGGATTAGAAAGCTTCCTAAAGGCTGGCTATAACTACAAGGAGTGCGAATTGGATACCTGTTTGATTCAGCCTTGTGTACACATGCTTACGACGTGCATGTCAATTATTTATCAATGTTACAATTGTATTCACTTATTATTAAAAAGGTAAAACTGGATGTTTCAATATGTGATTTTTGATTATACATTGATCTTTTGTTGTCATTTACTGAGACTGAACATGTCATTGTTAATCGATTGGTATGTATGTATGTATGTATGTATGTATGTATGTATGTATGTATGTATGTATGTATGTATGTATGTATGACTGTCTGTCTGTCTGTCTGTCTGTCTGTCTGTCTCTGTCTGTCTGTATGTCTGTCTGTCTGTGTGTGTATGTATGTATGTATGTATGACTGTCTGTCGTCTGTCTGTGTCTGTCTGTATGTCTGTCTCTGTGTCTGTCTGTCTGTCTCTGTCTGTCTGTATGTATGTATGTATGTATGTATGTATGTTTTGTGTGTGTGTCTCTATGTCTGTATGTATGTCTGTATGTATGTATGTATGTATGTATGTATGTATGTATGTATGTATGTATGTATGTATGTATGTATGTATGTATGTATGTATGTATGTATGTATGTATGTATGTATGTATGTATGTATGTATGTATGTATGTATGTAACTACATTATTCTTGCTGCCATCAAGAATATTTGGCCTAACATTGGAAGACATTGATACGGACGAATGTGTGTGATCGGAAATGAACGTTTCCACGGACACCAGTGTCTGAAGAATCCATGGAGAACGCATTAAATGTACAGAACACTTCACAGCAACAGTGATTGTAAGTCAGCTCTATTTTGGGACATTAGCTCACGTGATGGCAACTTTGCTCATTTACTCTCTGTTGTTTCCACAATACGAGCAGGTTTTAGCTTTTTCACTACCAATATTAACAATGGAATGCATTTCTTCAAGGTACTGATGTTACTTAGAGTACTTGATACCATGTTGTTTTATTGTAGTAACAGGTATGCAACTCTAGCTTGATCACCATTCCATGCGAGTTATGTTCATGTTGCTCAATTCTTCTATATTAATTTGAGAGGAAAAGACAAAGATTTGACATTGATGAACACCGGAACCAACATGTTAAATCCCGAATATCAAAATTCACAATTGCAAGACTTCATAGTGAGTGAGTGAGTGAGTGAGTTAATATTTATCGTCACATCGGCAATATTTCAGGACGTGACGAGAACATTTTATAAGTATATTAAAGATGAATAACGTTAGAAATTAAAACACCTGTTGACGAAGAACAGTAAAACTACTAGTGTATCACAGATATCCATTTAAAACTAGCAATTAAATCTAAAATATTGGAACTATAAATGACAAGACAATATAAAAACAGGCTGTAGATTGCTAACGACTGAAGGTAGAGCACCATACTAGGGCAAGAATTCATAAACAAACAAGGACAATGGTCATTTGAAATTTATCACTACTTGAAATATTATTGAAAATGATGTCACAAAGTACCTTGCGTAACTTCGATTGAAGTGACAGTTTGGAACAAAGTCATTCTTGAACACTGGTATCATTCTGGTTGACAGCAGAATGAAGAAAGGTCATGTTTTGTGGCTGCCAATGTTTTCGAGCAAATCCATATTTGACATTGCAGTTGTATACATAGGCTAAGACCATGGCAAGGTGCAGGTTCAAGTACACATTCGTTGCAAATTCAGAGTCGCAAACTAGATATGCAATTTCTATCATATACCAAAAGGTGGGAGAATCTGTTCTAGATCCTTTGCATCCGTAGTCATGTACCAGATACTGAGAGGGCCTTGGTTAACGTCTTTTTTTCCTCGGATCAGGGGGAACCTTTAGTATTATAGATGAAGTAGCCTTACACCGTCGTTACAAATATCAACGTTATCATAAAGTTTCATGTCACACTTATAAATATAGCCTTAAACCGTCGTTACAAATAGAAGGTGCTCATGCTCCCCTGTGACGTCACAACCACTGTTTCAATCTTACGACAGATGGTATGCGAAACAATCCTTACATATTCAACAATCGCTCAAAAATATACTAGTAAGCATCCTTCACATGATCAATGCCTTCCAGAGCTACAAACGTCGAAATACATTCCACAACAGATCCAGGCGAATGTTTGCAATGAGAGGTTGACTGATGTTTAATGTCTTGCTGCTGACCCAGAATTCGTTGGTTGTTTCTTTGCAGTTTGCGGTACCATTTACGTATATTTAATAGGACAATTAAAGGTCTACCCCTTCAAATGTGGGCCTTTCTCTCACATTAAACTGGAATGTCACTGCTATAACATAATGAGATACTGTTCACAGTGGCGAGGAACTGATCTCAATCGCTTACAACCTCAGATCTAGATAACGCCTATGAATTTCAACATGTAGATGTATACATCTGAATGTGCCTTTCGCAATACTCACAACTTGTTCACCACAACTGAGATTTCTCAGATGACACCATTATTTACTACTTTAAATCTGACGCGTATTTTATCAGTTCCACTTTATGTATGGAGTGTGACCCTTTCTGTGATGCCACAACATCATTGTATGTAATCATGAGGTGAGTTTTAATGTGTCAGACCAAAAATTTAAAATGCTTCTGAGAGAATGAAAATAATATTAATTTCTGGTATATATAAATACACATATTCATGATGTTTCTGTATTTTTGCTTTCACTCGATAATATGTCTTGGAACACATTTTTGTAACATCTTTCTGTGACAAAAATGAGAAAAATCTATCGGGCTTTCACCAGACTCAAGTCTGCGGTACACGATCGAACTCCTCAGCAGACTTGTGTCACATCTCACCGGTATTAATTGTTGGGACATCAGATGACTTACCTGTACTACTGGACAGTAACATCCAGGTAGAGAACGTGGCGGTGCTGGAACTGCCTTCAAGTCAGGTGAGCCATGGATTCAACACCACAGTTCGATAGGAGGACCATGACCACAAGAAGACAAGTGTTGAAAGTAAATATAACGTTCATACTTAAACACGGGATATCGACGGATAGGGGACAAGAAATGTTTCACCACCCTGTGCTTGTTGAACTCACTTGACAGGTAATGAAAGATAACCCGCTGGTGTGACCTAGGCAACTGTGTGTCGTCAAGCTGCGGCCACTTTGATCATTGTCACAGTGTTTAGTTCCTAGGATGATATTTGTCAGAGGGCATAGTATCTTTTACTATTGATTCAAAATATTGACCATACTTATGCTAACCCAATGGATCGTTTGATGATAATCCTAATGTAAGTCAGCTTAAATGTTAAATCACATTAAAGATGCAATGAATCTCTGATCTTCACAACTGGAAATATTTGCCGCTGCACTCATGTTACAAATACCGTCATTATATTAACTGTACGAGCGCCTGAGACCTTAATACTGAAATAAAATCATTGACTGGCACTGAATCAGTGAAGTCAAAGAGGATAAAGGGGCCTTGTTGGTATTTCAGTTCAGATGCATGTACTCTAGTCAGATATTCAGATCAGTTTGAATAATATATTTCAAATCTATGCAGATTTTGTTATCTACACAAAAGCTGACGTTTCCAATACAAAATATAATTCTGACCATTGAGTTTCATGAAGTCTTGTTTGATTGCATGAGTCACAGAATTGCTCAAATCACATGTAAAGATGCTTGTCTTGGAATTGCAAGGAGTTATCATCAGGACTAAGCCAGTGTTAAACTCTTTATGAATGTTTGACAGGAGGGGCTGTTCACAAGGGCAAGAATGTGGACGCTAATGTTTCACCCCTTTGGACGGGCTTTCACAGACGTGAATAAAAAATGTCAGCCCTATTGGATATAGGTAATTAAGCAGAAATTGTCATTATTTTTTTTCCCTTTTGTGCAATGCTTCAGTCTAGAAAAGGAGAAATGTATTAAGAGATGCAATTTACTTTTCTTGGCATTATCAATTAAATCATGCGTTCTTTTACACTAACTCTATGCAGTTACCGGTTAGTACAATTTTATAATATGTGAATGCTGAAATGAGATGCATGGTTTTCCACTCCGGGTCAATATTTGCAATTTGTTCCTAAATTGCACTGATTTGGTATGTTAATGTGGCTGTCATATGTACTTACAGACCAACGACTTTGGCTATGGCTACCTTGAAGTGGGCAAGCGGAAGGTGTTTTGGTTTCCTTACCATGTACTGAACCTGCTGGCTGAAGCAAAATGCTGACGAGAACCATCTGCTGATCCTTCTCCGACCGTTCCAACCTCAAGTCTTTATAATGCTTGCTGTATCAGTGATCACATATATCATATTCCTGTCCTCTTTAAGATTACTCCGTGGCAAAGGCCAGTTGAATTCTCATGTGACTTCACATGGCGGACACCAGAAATAGGATTTACACATAGTTCCCATGTTAGCCATCGTCTTCCACGTGACCTATCTTCGGTTGCTGGTGATCTATAGCCCATTTTTATATTGTATTGTTCTCTATGATAATATCGTTTTATTATTACATGCTAGTTTTACCATCTATGTGATACTGATCAGTGAAGGTCCGGGTTAGAATGTGCCTTCAGTTACCCATGCTTGTCGTAAGAGGCGACTAAAGGGATCGGGTGGTCAGGCTCGCTGACTTGGTTAACTCATGGCATCGGTTCCCAATTGCGCAGAACGATGCTCATGCTGTTGATCACTGGATTGTCTACGCCAGACTCGATTATTTACAGACCGCTGCCATATAGCTGGAATATTGCTGAGTGAGGCGTAACTAAACTCACCCACTCACTCTATGTGAGACTCTGGTATTTTTACTGTTCGTCTTCAACGTCTTCGGGTTTTTTAATTTCTAAATTTATTGATGTTTACTATGATAATTGATTGTTCTCGTTACGATTAGACGATAAATATTAACTCACTCACTTAATCAATCACTTAATCACTGACTCACTCACTTTGGCGTGACGAACGAATGCTTTGATAACTGGCTTACCAAACAGCCCGTCTTAATTTTGTTAAAATAATCAAATCATAATTCTCGTTAACATCTTGGCGCGTTTATTGGTATAGTACCCTACGTGAATCAAAAATATTTGAAATGCACAAGTGCTGGTGTAATCGTCATGTAAACACATTCTTCAGGTACAGTAAATCACGGAGAAACTAGTTCGAAAAACGCATCTTGATAGCTAATAGTACCAGTGACAACTTTTTGTGTTAGTTACAGTTTTGTAGTGTAAATGCACTCTACTAATAATTTCAGGTTTCAAATTGTCATAGCAATGAGACAAAGAGTTCAAGACTTATCCACCAGAGACCCTGATGTACTGAGCAGCAACACAAACAAGCACCTGCAAAAAGTATGGGACGGAAAATACGCCTTTTTAGGAGGCACGTTTCTTTCTGCAATACGCCATACCAACTGCAAACCAAAGTGATTGACACCACATTTGAAAGCTCATTTACAGCCTTCGATCTCCAAAAGTCGTCCCCCTTCAAAAAGGATTTCTAAAAAAGGCATGATTGTGTAGATGTCCTGTGTTTATAAAACCAAAGATCAGAGGAAATCTGATATTTCAGGACAATGAAATCTATTTATATTTGGAGTATCCCCTGACATCAGATTTAATTGGTATACAATTGAGGAGGGACTCTAAAATCATTTTTTTCAATCTTATCACTTATCAATAGCCGGTACCTTGTGTTTATAAAGAATATCAAACCAGCATCCGGCTTTGAAATCGTGTCGATATACCAAATTACATTTAATCAAGAACTTTGTCAATGAATATGTTAGTTATTTTTTGTTCGGATATAGCAGAACTATAGACGTTTGAAACCTCGACTGGTCACACAATATTATTTATGTTTTCGGATTTGGCAAGTGTTTATCATAACTAAACAGACATGATGACGTTTGAAACCTCCAGATTTAACTGATATACAGTTACTGGGGATTCTATTTTTGTTTGTCTAAAATCATTTTTACAAACAGTTTTAAAACAGCAATTACAGGTATCCTGTGTTTATAAAGAATACCAAACCTGCATCAGGGACAGAGAGGTCAGAGATCCCATTTAACAGAGACGTCATAACTGACCATGTGACATTGGTCTCTAAAGCATTGCGATACAGTTGCATTGATCAATAATACCTACAACCAAAGTGATATCTTGTGTTGAAACCAGTTGAGAGATGTTATACAAGTATAGTTAGCTACTTTGAGTTTAGTTTTCACGCCACTCGGGATAGTATTTGAATATAATTAGAACATATTGGAATATGTTCGACGTCAGTTCATTGTAAGACTCATATCTTAAACTAATAACGGTTATATATTCAACGTCAATTCCATGGTACAATTCATGTCACATGGTAAACTAATAGCAATTACTAGTTCCACGTAAATTCATAGTAATACTCTGGTCATATCACACTAACAAACTAACAACGATTATATGCTCACAGTCATCTTGTCACATCTTGATTACGATTAAATGTTCGGCGTCAGTCAACTAATAACGGTTATATTTTGTCCTCATCAGTATGTACCTTCTGAGCGACAGTGGCATCCTGCAGCGTACATGAATGGTTTGCGTCCACTAAATATGACGGATGTCCAGTGGAAACCTACGACTGGTCAAGATCCAGAGTGTCTTCTTTGCTGCTGGAGCTGGACTGATCTGCAATCTATTGACGCTGTTGGCAGAGATTGTTTGGTACAAAACGAAACAGAAACCCTCTCAAAGATAAATGGGTTTGCCTACAGTCATATCCTTGTTTCAGAATTGGCTCACAGCAAAACCTTTCAGTTAGTTAGAAATGTGGCTGAGAACTGAGCCAGGTCCTTACTTGGCGAGATACAGCTAATCTATTTTTGTTACCACCATTTCTTTGACAAAGTGAACTTTAAATGCTTTTGTTTTGTGCAGCATACATTAAAGGAAAACTTCTGCTTACATTCAGTCAAAGACAGCCTATATATTGCCCGCGTTGTGTCTTCTGCTCTTGAATTTTATATTATCATACAGTATTGAATAAATATAACTCTTGCTGTAAGATTCTTTAAAAATCCTTTTGAATTAATTTGCATTATACATTTGCGAGTGCTTGTACAAAAAGCAACCACGGTGTTTGTGTTGCATGTCTATTAAATATTACTCTTCCAAATTCTTGTCAGTGATTGTGTTTAGTTATTTGAACTATTGTCCAGGCGAACACATGTGAAGGAGGATGAGATTGTCAGCTTAAGGACATATATTCCTAGAACTAATCACAAGGTGTGCATATTACTGACTGCTTGCGACATGTCTTGGGTGTTTTTTTGTTTTGTTTTTTGATTGAGCGAGTATGGTTTTACGCCGTTTTAGCAATATTCCAGCAATATCACGGCGGGGGACACCAGAAATGGGCGTCACTTGTTTTTTGAGACAGAAACCTAAATACAATAATGATGGTATAAGCGAGAAAGTTTAGTTTTACACCGTCTTTGGCAATATTCCAGCAATATCACCTTGGGGACACTGGACATGTGTACCCATGTGGGGAATCGAACCCAGGTGTGAACAACGTTTGTGCAATAGGTTCCTGCAAAACACAACACTAACCCCTAAATCAATCATGTTCCAAAGATCCGCGAATGGAGTCACTATTTTCTATTTTCAATTTCCTGAGTGTAGAATTGAGATATAAACTGGAATATAATGGAAAATAATTATTGCCAATGTTACAGAACCAGAAAATGATATAAGGGAGAACATTATTTTGAGATATTTAGAAGAGGGAACAGTGACCTTTACGCAGGTTATGAGAGGGGTGGTGTTCCTGCCACACTATTATTAAATGTCGATGTTTCATAATGATTGATGTATGCTGACTGAAGCTACACAAAATAAGATGTTATTGCATAAGCATTTTACTGTCATCTGTTTGATGCAAAGACGTCTTTATCAAATGATTGGAATGCCTGGTATCAAAAAAGCAACAACATGAAACAAAAAGCGAAACAAATTTTAAATTGGCATATTTTTTTACATTTGTGTCATAATAATGTATGGGATACACCATCGTATGTTCGTATTAGAGTAACAACAGCAGCAGCAGCAGCAGCAGCAGCATCAACATCAACAACAACAACAACAATAATAATAATGTATGGGATACACCATGGTATATCTGTATATCGTATTAGAACAGCAGCAGAAGCAGCAACATGAAGAAGCTGTTATTTCCTTCTCGGCTGCAACAATTAAAGAGTGATAGCTCATACACATCAGTTTTCACGATCCTCATTGCAGAACGGAAATTGGCTACCAATCCGGTTTACAAGAAGTCAATGGTATCTGTATCATTTAAGCTTTTGTCTGCATTTGGTGTCAGCATATCACAATTGCACGTGTCGTTTCCTCGGATATTTCAAAGACTAAGACTTTCACCTTATGACACATGACTCAAAACTTGGTTTGAGGGTTACAACATCTAAGGCCTAAGTTTTCCAAAAGTTTCTTTGGTCGACTTTTAGAGAACATTTCAAAACGAGAAGTATCACTGACCCAACTGATGTCCAATGTAAAAACATTTTGTCTTGTACCACATGATCTCATAGTTAAGGGATCATGTTTGCGAAAGGTAAGTCCTTGTTTTTCTCTTTGACACCTGGGTCAGTGATATTAAGGGATATCACAAGGTCGTAAGCTACAATGATTGGTTCTTCAACTTGAGAATGTCATCCTGAGGGTGGGGTCCACATAGGAGAAGGTCCTGGGTGACATGGGTGAGTGGGGATGACGCTTGTGTGTTTGTGTAAAGGGCTACAAAATATTTCTGTGCAAACACAGAAAACTGACACGTATTTTCTTATAACAAAATAACCAAAAAATGTAGTTAGGTTTAAATATGTAGCAGGTTATTGACCTGACAGTTTGTGATTTTAAAAAAATGTATGTGAGTGTCACTGAACGAGGTTCAGTACGACACACATGAAACAATCGAATGTCAAGGAGATGGAGGGTCAACAGCTGCCATGGAACAATCAGATTAAGAATTGTGGGTCTGGCGAATGTTCATCTACTCTTCCTTCAGTGCTCGTGGAGGTGCTGTGTTGATGACGCGATCCCAAACGTTGATCAGAAACATCCAATAAATGTTCGATGGGGTTTAGATCTGGAAACCTTGAGGGACTTGGCAGTACTCTGGTGTTGTGGTTTCTCGAAAAGGTCGTTGTCATTCTTGCCCAGTGAGGTCGGGCATTCATGATTTGAATGTTGCATAATCGGAAGGACGAAGAATTTCATATGTGTTACGTTTTACTGTTAAATTGTTTCATAGTTTTTCTAATGCTACTTGGCGATACGTGAAAATTCGCCTGCCTGCAGTCGGCCGTGGCGTTGTTTGGTTGAGCTTCTACTAAACGTGACTTTTTTTTAACTTTTAATTGTGATGACAAATGAAAGGCCGTTGCTGTACTCATGTTGTACGTTCGAGGAGGTTAAGGAAGGCAATACTATTTATATTCGACAGAGTGCCTGTTTCACCTTATACCACACAGTCTCCCCAGCAAGAATGATAGAACTACAGATCTGCCCCACTCCCATCCCGATAAAGATACTGTGGATCTTCACCAGTGACACAGCTTTAGGGAAGTTTTCTTCAAGACAACCATCATCTTCAGTGGACGGGAACCAATCTTGATAGGTGCGCTTAAGGATGCCACTGGCACTGAGATAGGACATGCTGGTGAGGACAAGATTAAATATCATTATTAGTACAAGAAAGGATCAATGGCTCTGCATCAGGCTGATATTTCTCATGATTAAATAAAGTGTATTTTCAGATTATTTGTGAGTGGTTTGGTTATTGGATACCCAGATATTACATTTAAATCTTTCAAACATTCAGTTTGTGTTTGCACTGCACTGTGAAGGTACATGGTGCATTATGAATTCACGGCAGGATTATGCATCTCTCTCCGGCTTGACGAGCGAACGCTTGAACCACTAGGCTACCCCATAGCAGAACTTACAGCTCGTAATACTACTAAAACATATGATGTAGCAATGTAGAATAATGATAGAAATAATGTACCAATGTAAAATCAAGGTTGGATAATCCGCCACTGCAGAATGTAGAATAATGTACCACTGTAGAATGTAGGATAGTGAATGTGGGTGTGTGTATAGGTTTACACCGCTTTAAGCAATATTCCAGCAATATCAAGACGGGGAACACCAGAAATGGGCTTCATACATTGTGTCCATGTGGGGAATTGAAACATGGTCTTCGACGTGACGAGTGAACGCTTTATCCACTAGACTACCCCACCGCTCCAGAATGTAGAATAATGTACCAATGTAGAGTAATGGTAGAATGATGTACCAATGTATACAGGATAATGTGCCTGTTTAAAATGATTTGCCAGTGTCGAATAATTGTCAGAGTAGCATGATGTTCCAGCGTAGCATTATGTTCCAGTGTAGCATTATGTTCCAGTGTACAATACGTTGCCAGTGTAGAATAATGTACAGTGACCCACACACAGAAGGCTGGGTCATTTCGAAAAGTTGGGTTTTTTTTCAAATAGAAGAATGAAGATCGTACCTTTTTTCGAAGTCGTGTTTGAAGGGGGACTGCTTTGGAAGATAGACAGATTCAAAAGTCCTTCTGAATTCGGCGTCAATCATATTCAGTTTGCAGTCGGCATAGCTGACTTGAATAAGCGATGGGCCTCCTATATAAGCATATTTTCCCTCCTTGACTTTTTGCATGTGCTTGGTGAATTTGCTACTCAACACATCAGGATCTCTGGCTGATGAGTCACGAACTCTTTGTTTTATTACCATGACATGTGACAGCTTTGAATTCTGAAATTGACAGTAAAGAATATTCTTTGGATGTTATATTTTGTTGATATTTTGACTTGGAGACAAAAACTATACACCTCGTGTAACATATGTTATATTTGGGATTACACTTTCTTAGTAAAGTACAGATTCTAGTACTTTTTGGTTTGAGTCCCATCCGGGATTCGAACCCACACCCTCAGAGTCAGGCACCTAATCGCCAGCACACAAAGTCAGACGCCTAGACCGCTCAGCCACCGCGGCTTCCACAAAAATGGAAGTCGGACAACTGGTAGTCTAGACTGCGGACTTTGTGTACCCCGCTGATAAGTGTTAATTAGCACGGCTCCCGTTTTTTACCTTGTGTTACCTCTTTGTAAAACTGTCCGTAAGACAGGTTACACAGGATGTGGACATTTGCTTCCCTTTTTGCAGATCTGTTTCTTGTACATGTAATTCAAAATCTAATCATCTGTGTAGAAGTATAGCATCTTCTACAGAGATGAAGGTGTCATGAACGAAGATGTTATCATTGTTTACTATTTTCTGCCAATTTTCATAAAGTGATATTTACCTCAAACAGATTTCCAGTGATGCTTGATGCATCGTAACCCACTGTGTAGTCTTTTCTTGCTGCCAACTCAGCGAGGTTAGAAAATGGTGGCTTTTCCAATCTTACGGCAAATATGGACATGATGGTCCCACAGTAGACAGCAGAGATAATGGTTGTGAACATCAACCATGCCGCGACCAGGATCCTCTCCGAGTCTTTGGATGATCTTATAGTTGATCCTGTTTCCAATATGCAACATAAATAATACTTTATATAACACATGCAATGAGTTAGTGAGTGAGAATTCCAGAATTCTTGGAACGTCCAATTTGTTCTTAAATGACACAATTTTCTGCTTATGATCCTTATATTCAGAAATCGGAACAAGCCCAGTGAGAACTTTTCCTGTGAAAAGGGGAAAATTCACTGATGTGTGAATAAACCTAATTGTAACAATACACAATAAACACAAGCCAAGCACTATTCAATGTATAAATCAGTCATCAGACTATGATCGCCTCACAAGACTGTACACAGACAAATATAATAGACCATTTTAAGCCATTATTTTTACAACAATGTGAAATGTATTTTCTCACCTTGTTTCAAAGTGGTCCCAAAAATCTCAAACGACGTAGATAATATAATGCTATGTATTTCCAGGGCACCGGTTTGACACTTGTCTTCTGTTTGCATATTTTGGTCAACATTGTTGTCTTTTGAGGTCACTGGAGAATTGAATTCCTTCTTGTTAAAGAACATTCTTACAGAGGACAAGGAAATGATATATGAAATAAGTGACACGCCAAGTGTAATAAAGACATAAGTTTGAAAAGGGTGTAGAAAGATCAGCAGATGGTCCTCGTCAACGTCATACTCTTTCCGGTACAGGATCATTTGCTTGCTTTCAGCAACAGGAGGAAGAATGTAATCCGCAACGGCAGTACGATCAATGTGGATGGTTAGCATCTCCGGTGCCAGGTCTGCCTCCTGCAACAAACAACTAAGCTGACGTACAAAATAAAGTGCACAGCTTGTTCTGGGGGATTACTTTTCAAAATAAGTGAATATTGCTATGACTGTGAGCACGTACAACACTGCAAAGGATATCTGTGGAGTTTTCTTGATATGTACACAATGTTCGTGACTTAAATGTTACAATCAAAACTCTTTTCAAAACATTTGGGTTTTGTTTTTGTCAATAATCAGAAAGCACCAAACGTGCACTTTCTTTTGTTGCTCAGTATAAGTATTAAAAGTCGCAATATGACATATAAAAATACTGTGTGATAGGTTGACGTGTTATTTTAGAGAATATGAATTATTGCTAGATCACACTGGTATTTGTAACGAAAATTTAGATTTTATTAGTATTTTGGCTAGCGGCTAGCGTTGACTTTTTTCTGTGATTATCTCCCCTGCTTTACTCTGTCCGTGCGTCTCGTGAGAACATTTTAGTGAGAAATCGTAAGACTATTGTTTCAAATGTTTGGATGGTAACATCGTTTTTACGTATATTGTGAAGTTCAGAGATGTAATAAACATTCAGCACCACCCAGAAACTACTTGTTGTGAGTACATGGACAGTTTTTACAAACGTTATTCACCAAACAATAATTATTTCAACAGCTTGTGATAAACTAATCATGATCCTAATTTCTTAACTTTACATTCTTGGGAAATACAGGAACCGTTTCAGACCAGGGACATACTGATACATATCTGTTACATCTTACCCTTCTCTGCAACGTGCCAAAGATTCCTGTCCAAGAACCATTTATGTTTTGACCCCAATCATCTTCTCTTGGTGGTATAACCCTGTAACTTTTCATAAGAAACGTTAATATTTAATGATACGCTCACTTAAAACCCACTATAATATTAGTTGAGAATGCTTGACGCACTTTTATCACCCCGAAAGTCGTTTAGAAATAACAAGTACAGAGTTTGTCAACCAACCGTTCCCTTCAAATAGGACTCTTTCGAGAGTGGAGAATTGAGAACTCAGGTAATGTTGCATTTTTCATGCGACAGATTCTACACTTGTGTTTTGTGTATGAATTATAATTAACCCGAGACTCATGAAGACCCGTGTTAGAATTCTTGGTCTTCAGAGGCGAATAAAGGGAGTGGCTGATCAGACTGGCTGACTTGGCTGATGCATGTCATCATATCCCATTTATCTGGTCCAGATTCGATTATTTACAGACCGCCGTCAAAAACTACAATACTGCTACGCGTGGCATTAAACAACAAACAAAGACACAAATTTACCTGAAGTTCATATCTTCTGCTAACAGGTTCAGTACACCCAAAGAAAACCCAAACACCCTCCGCTTGTTCAGTGTTACATAGCCATATCCAAAGTGGTTTTCCTGGAAAGACACATGGTTGACACATGGTGAATATAATATAATGTCGCACTCAGCAATATTCCAGCTACATGGCGGCGGTCTGTAAATAATCGAGTCTGGACCAGACAATACAGTGATCAACAGCGTGAGGCGAGCCTGACCACTCGATCCCGTTAATTAGTCGCCTCTTACGACAAGCATGGGTTACTGAAGAGCAATATTCTAACACGGGCCTTCCCGGGTTTGTAAATATAAAACCGCTAAGATGGAAAGTAACCATTTTAAACTAAGGCTGATTCCACTAACGTGAAAACCCAAAGAACAATACATTACATGAATTGGTTTCTGAAACTCGGTGATAACCCCGTGTGTTGGCGAAAACGGTAAGCGAAACCTGCTCTACCAGTAGTACACACCATTCCACGCCACACATAATTGCATAAAAAAATTCTTACTTTGTTACCCGACACCGGTGAACAGCATTACTCCTTACAAACGACATGCCTGGACTAATAGAAATGAGGCAGATGTTGGAGTGATTAGCTACTGCAATCCCCATTTCAAAATACCCGTGAAGAGCAATGTTAGAATTGATCTTCAGCAACGTGCTTGTCGTATGAGACAAACAACGGGATCGGGTGGTTAGGTTCACTGACTTGGTTGAGGCATGTCACCATGTCCCAGTTACGTACATCGATGCATGTCACCATGTCCTAGTTACGTACATCGATGCATGTCGCCATGTCCCAGTTACGTACATCGATGCATGTCACCATGTCCCAGTTACGTACATCGATGCATGTCACCATGTCCCAGTTACGTACATCGATGCATGTCACCATGTCCCAGTTACGGACATCGATGATCATGATATCAACCCCTGGATTTTCTATTCCAGATTTGATCAATAACAGATCGTCGTCACTGAGTCTGCTTAAATCAACAAACAAATTGGATGCAGAGCCTGTGTAACTGTAAGATAACTGAAAACGTATGACTATCTCCTATGGTGACATATTTTCAACAAAATCACACAAACACTAACAAAGTTTCAATCCATCAAGACGCTAACCACATGCCCAGACCATTGCCTTCATACTTAGAAGGCTGCATGCATCACAAAACATGACGAAGTCCTTAGTTTCCATCACGAATTCGCGAAGAGCGAATAAAATGTTTACTTTCATGACGGCAGTAAGTTGGCGTCCATTGTAACCAAACTTCACGTTGGGGAACACGTCCGTAGGGTTTTTTACTGCTCCATTGCAGAGAGGCACGTCTGTGAAAGCGGGTCCATCAGGGTGGAACATCATTGTCCACATCCGTGCCTTTGTAGAAGTTCTCTGGTATAAAACAGACATGACAAACTTAATTATTGACTTTATAAGAGAGGGCAGTTGTTTGGGATAATCGGCACAAATTAACCCGAAAGAAGCGACAAAACCCTTTCCACATTCATAAGAAAACTCTGCCAAAAGCAGAGTTGATTGTACAATTGTGACTATATCATGAGCATATATTTGTTTCAGTAGCATTACATCTGTATGGTGTTATTTGTTGACAAGTCGGGTTTGAATAAAAAAATCCACTAATTGGCACCATGCGATACGATGACAGAGCATGTGTTTATGAACCACTATGAAATAGTCATGATACCAGGTGTTCGCGAAAAGATGAGCGTATCCTGCACCACCGGGGGCACCCGTCATAAACATATGCTAGTCTAGTCATATGCCATAAAGTATAATAGGGAATTGCATCGGACATCATTTTTGTCATGGGTGCATCAAATTTGGAAATTTCCTCCACATGTCCACGATCATATTCTGACGTCTTGAAAGCTTTACTGAGGCCTTGAAAGTTGTAACCTTGAGCAAACAACTTCTGAGCAAGATAGCTATGGCGTTTGACGTTCTTTGAAATGGTCGATTGTACCCCAAATGTTGTGAAATGTAAACACCAAAAGCTGGAGCTGTTGCATTGTTGCTCGACATGAAAGGGGAGCTGACTACTGGAAAGTTGAAATCATCCCTTTTGTCACACAGCCTTGTGGAGAGTGTCTTGTCACTCTGAATGTATCCATGCATGAGATGATTGCTTCCGCATCAGTAGACGGGGCATGGTTCATTATGTGCATGATACGGTGTAGTAGGTGACTTACTTTCTATGGATACTGTTACCATCACTCTCGCTCATATTAGGATTAATGTTGTATATTGTATTGATTGTAATTGTCTATGAGATGATGGACTCCAAGGTCGCCAGGGGAAGATAACCCTGCTCACATAATGCAAAACCCTATACCCTGTACATTATTATAAATCATCATTTTCAGGAGTATGGCCTTGAGGGTAGTTCCTAGGCTTACACGTTTAACAGCTGGATGTTTCTATCCTTTCTAAAACTATACATCATCTTGAGGTTATGGACAAACAAAGTCTGTTGATGAAACAACAGCTCACCCGACTTGAAGGCAGTTCCAGCAGCGCCACATTCTCCACCTGGATGTTGCTGTCCAGTAGTACAGGTAAGTCGTCCGATGTCCCGACAACCAGCACCCGGGAAACGTGACACCAGTCGACCGAGGAGTTGGATCTTGTTCCACAGACTTTAGACTGATAACGGAAATCCTTTTATGTGACTGACTGACTGAGTTTGGTTTTACGCCGCTTTTAGCAATATTCCAGCAACATCACGGCGGGGGAACACCAGAAATGGGCTTCACTACCATAGTACCCATGTGGGGATTCGAACCTGGTCTTCGGCGTGACGACCTTTATGTGAAGTTGGTCTGTCTCAATGTTTTCACATAGCGCATTAAATGAATTAAAACAATGGAAAACTTTAAAATTGTGTTTGCATTCATTTTCTTTCATATGTGGTTTGACGTACCATTTGACGTAAGACTAAAACAGTGGTGGTGACGTCACAGAGGAACAGCACGTTGAGATGGGGCTGGAACACCTTCTCCATATCTCTCAGAATTGTCATCAGGTGTTCCTCTGTGGAGGAGCTGATCTCATAGTCCACATACGAAATACCTGATGCCTCCAACGGACGGCCAATGTCGGAATCTAAAACATTGTTTTAAAAAAGCATCTAAAACATATACTAAATAATATCCTGGGCCCTTATTCTCGAAATGTTCGTAGCCCTAAGAATTCTTAACTTTGATCGTAGCCAATGTGTAACTACACTTTTCCAGGTGCTGATTGTGTTGCAGTATCCCCAAGCATTAGGACACACTGGCATTGCCATCAGAAAGTGTTGAAATAATGCTGAACCTGTTATTGGTTTTAACCTGTAATATACTGAACATCATTGAAAACGCACCACCTGTAAATGTTTGAAATATGGTAATAGGATTGTTTTGAGAGTGAAAATGAACGTTGGAAATGTTGTTAATAACACAAAAGACAATAAATAAAGCTGTACAGTAAAGAACGGATTGCCCGTACACATCATGGAACACATCACATGACAACAACAAAATTCATGCAAACACACATGAAGAGCACAAATTGCATGCGTAAAACGTGCTGATTAGGGGTATAAATGACCGTCGGCAAAAAACCGTTCTCATTTTAGCTGTACCTCCGCAAGTAAAGTTTAATTTGCAATGCCAAGATTGTCACCAGAGGAACGCGAACGGGCGTTGAGCATGTTGCAGGTTGGCACATCAAGCAGGATTATTGTCTGACGATTTGGTTGCCATCATGCCACCATCATAAGACTTGCCAACAGCTACCAACAAACAGGAGTGAGTGAGTGAGTTAAAATTTAACGTCACATCGGCAATATTGCAGCAATATCGTGACGAGAACAGTTTATATCAATATTCAAATCAATGAATGTATATCGTTAAAACCTGTCATCGAAGGACAGTAAAAATACTAGAGTATCACAGCTTTATAAATTTAAAACTAGTACGCTATCGTAAAATTAAATCACTATAGACAGTACAAAATAAAAACGGGCTATAGATCACCAACAACCGACAACAAACAGGAACCACCAGGACCGCCAACGTCCTGGCTACAGGCACGTGTTACCACCCCTCGCCACGATCGAGACATTGTTCGGCGCCATATTCGGGATCATGTACGTTGCCGGCTGCCAGAACCGCCAACGCTGTCCAAGGCCGACGTGGTTTGATCAGTGCTTCCACCGTCCGACGCCGTCTCCGTGCGGCAGGATTACGGTGTCGACGCCCTTATGTTGGACCCATCCTGACTGATAGACATCGCTGTGGACGCCGACGATGGGCTGAACAGCATCGTTTGTTGTTATTACGACGTTGGCATGGTGTTGTGTTCTCCGACGAGTTACGTTTTCACTTGCAAAATGCTGACGGGCGTCTACGGGTATGGCGTCGACGCGGAGAACGTTACCATCAGGATTGTAAGTTGTGCAAACAGATCGGTGGGTGGAGGAAGCATTATGGTGTGGGAGGGGTCAGTTATCATCACAAAACCGCTCTGGTAGTTTGTCGGCAGAGTGAATGCCCTTTACTGCCGTGACACCATTCTTCAGAACAACGTCGTTCCTTCTTTAACTAACATCAAGATCTGCACAACATTCCAGCAGGACAATGCTCGAGCGCACACTGCATGTGTTGCAACACAGTTTCTGGCAAACAACAACATTCCTCTACTTCCATGGCCTGCATTGTCACCAGATTTGTCTCCCATTGAACACTTGTTGGATTACATCGGCCAACGCCTCTCACGTCGCCCACAGATCAACAACCTTGGGGAACTTGAGAATGCCTTGCAACAAGAGTGGAATGCATTGCCTCAAAACATTATTCAGAGACATTCTTCAATGAGGAGACGTTGCACAGCGTGTGTTGCTGCTACCGGTGGTCATACACGTTACTGACTTTCCAATTTGACGTCATCTTTCTTTCATGGTCAGCTGAATTAAAACGTCACTGTTTTGCTGGATTGGTTCTTGTTTCTTTTCTTTGCCATTCATTGGACTACAAAGTATTACAATTTACACCGATTGCTCATTTATGCTCTTGGAAATCCAAACTAATACAAGGTGGTGCGTTTTCAATGATGTTCAGTTATTACCAGTGTTACCACCGTTCTGATTGCAAGGGGAATTATCCTTAACAAACTGGTAGCAACAAAATGAAACAAAATAGTAAAAGTAGAAAGAATACGACAAGAGAATCCCAGTTCAATTTTAAACACTAAAATTACTGAAATACTCATAGGGAATCAAATGAATAAGCTACAAGTTTGGTGGTTACCACACTCCACTGTGTTAATCACTATCTTAAAGCAAACAAAAGAACCTGGGTTCCTATCCAATAAGAGTACGTAACATTACGACATGGCGTAACTCAACAGTTTTTCATAGCCATACGAATGTCGTAGCTCCACGAACGCTTTGTTGTGGATGAAGGTGTAAGTAGGGAAAAACGTACAAATAATTGACTACCGGAAGCGCATGCTTTATGAACAGGAACTGGTAATGACACTGGTCCCCCCGGTCATGCGCACAACAAGCATCAGACGATTCCTGCGTAAACACAGCTTGATAATACTAGGTAATGCAACAAAAAAAATATTTTAATTTAATGTTAAATGTGGAAGGGATTACACTTTCCAGTAGGGGTGCAACCATGCAGGTGGGCCACGATACGATACGTATCTCGATACTGCTGCCACGATTCGATACGAATCGCGATACACAAAATAAAAAGAATAACAAAATATAAGCATACAACTTTTATTTGAATTGAAGAAGAAATCTTCAATCAGAGTTAGTAAACTGTACCAAGTCTCTTGTACCTGAAAACAATTACTTTTGTTTTAAAATTAAGTAAACACTAAACAAATTTGTTACTTTAACAGCAGTCAGCTATCTGGATATTCTGAAATAAACTTTGACACTTTCAAGGAGTCTGAAAATCTGACTAACACAATATTATCAAACAGACAAATGGTTACATACTCTTTTTCAGTGTGCTTCATGCATCATAATTCTGTTACAATTACAGTTTCATATTTTTTTTTAGGAAAATCAGAACATCAACATTTTCAGCTGAAAGTGAAGCACGTTGAGCAGTGACAATATCCCCAGCTGAGTAAAATACTCTCTCGCTGGGGACTGAAGTAACACACACTCCTAGGTACTGCTTCACAAGACGGGCAAGGGCTGGGAATCTGACTGCGTTCATCTTCCACCAAGCAGGGGGTTTTCAGTTAATGGAATACATTCCTCAAGCTTGTATTTCTGCACCTCTTCCTCAATGGAAGCAGAATGTGGCTTTGCCTCTTGCACATGTGTAATGAACACCTCCCCAAATATCTCCTCAATTGCACTTTTGGTTTTCTTAGGTTGTGATGGGCCTGGTGTCTCAGAGTCAGAAACAGAGTCTGAAGTACAAGTCTGTGTCCCACCAGTCTCAGTGTCTTGACACTCAGGGGGCTGACTGTCGGTTTGAGGCCATAGAGGTAGGGGAGGCTGTGCTATCGCTTCATCTGTGGGATGACTCGGTTCCTCCTTCACTCTCACTGGAGCCACTTCATCCTGAAAGAAGAAGTATAAGAGTTTAACCGACAGCTAAAATGTCTAAAGTGATATTTGAAATGTAGCATGATTAATTGATCATGATACACTGTTGAAATTTTTTTAACCATTCAGAATTTCAATCATTTTATGTAATAAAAATAATAAAATATTCAGAAACAAATTAAGATGAAGTTTTGTTGTTTGAAACACCTTTTTTCTGTGGAATTTTTGTTTTAAATGTTTAAAGCATTAATTAATTACATTAACAGTATTTTAATTATTCAGTTGTTGAACTGTTTATTTACCTTGTTTGCTTCTGCCATCTTGATCGCATTCATGGTCAGGGCACTGAATACAAGCTAGCCGGTTGGCTTCATTGTGGTAGGGTAGTGATCGAAACCTGGGTCAAGGACAGTTGCTTCCTGTAGAAATTTGTTGATGTCAGGCTCAGTATATCTGGTCTTCAGATCTTTGACAATTGCCGACTTCACAGACTTGATTAAGGCCAGAATCACTTTCAGTGACAGCCATGGATTTCAGAATAAGCTCCTTTAATGGTAGAATCAAGGAAACTGTGGGCACTTTCTCTGAACAGAGGATTGTTGTTATTGTCTTCAATGGTCGAAGAACATTTACCGCATCTTCTACTGCGCTGACATCTTCCTCTGACAGAGTAACAAGGGTGTCTGCATTTTTCCTGATATCCTTCACTGTGAGAGTGGCAAAGATTGCAGCTTGCTGCTCGAGATATCGCTGAAGCATGTCGTAGCTAGAATTCCATCTCGTAGAAACATCTTGGATCAGTTTGTGATCGGGCAGTTCAAGAAGTAACTGTTTTGACCTGAGAACAGATGCAGCATGTGAGCTTCTGTGAAAGAATGAAACTATTCTTCTCACTCTCCCCAAAATTCTGGACATCTGCGGCACCTGCATGGCTTTTTGGCTTGCTATGTTAATTGTGTGCGCAAAGCACCTTATATGAGGCGCAAATCTCGACTGCTTTACAGGACTCACAATATTGCTAGCATTGTCTGTGCTAATGGCAATCTGAGAAAATTTGCATAAGTTCCATTCGTCAACAGCTGATTCCAGGACATTAGCCAGGTTTGCCCCAGTGTGGCTCTCTTGTAATGTTCATGTTTGAAGTACCGGATTTTCAAGTTGCCAGTCTTCGTTAACATAGTGAGCCGTGATGGTAATATAGCTCTCGGTGAAACGTGAGGTCCAACCATCAGTAGTGACAGCCATTGATGACGCACGAGCAATACTTTCCATCACACTTGATTTTACTTTCTTGTACATTTAAGGTATCACATAATTCGTGAAGTGGGTTCTCGATGGGATTTCATATCTCGGTTCAAGTGTGTGGAAGAGGTACTTGAAACCGATGTTCTCTACAAGTGAATAAGGTCGCATGTCCATCGCAATGAATGTACCAATTCCATTTGTTATTGCTTGCGCCCGTGTCGAACGAGACAACAGTTTGGTCTTGAAAGCCTCACTAAGTCTAAGTTGACCTGCTAACGATGTGCGTTTCTTATCGTCAGAAATGTTCAAAGGTTTTGAACATTTTGATTGTCCATAATCATTGCAATCAATATCGGGGTGATGTCGCCAAAGATGTGTGGACATGTTAGTTGTGCTCCCCGTGTACCTGATTCGCAGGTAACACAGACGACAGACGGTCTCATCTTTTTTAACAAGTTTCTTACCGTCAATGTATTCAATTGGAAAACCAAATGCTTGCCAAACAGAAGATTTGAATGAAGCCGGGGGTTTTTCGACTTTACATTTGATTTCGCTGCTTAACAGTCCGTCTTCAGCCATTGTTTTGACAGCTCAAAAAGCACATGGCATCTGACCGTGAACTTGAGCTTGACATTCGCAGTAATGCAATCTGATTGGTCATTCATTTTACTGGCCACCAATGAACAAACAGCATGGCTTTGTACTTTCGTTTTCCTGGAAAGGCGTGTTTGTGTGAAGTGTTTCGAGTGATGGTTTCATGCAGAACATTTTATCATTAACAATTTTTGTCAAATTATTAATAAAATAAGCTTTATTGATTGCTATGAAAAGTAGTATATTCCGATGATAGGTATGTTTTTATCGTTTGATGGAAAATATTTATGATCATAAACGTTTTTCACTGAAAAACGGCTGGATATTTTCGGAACGTATAGTAAAAACATTTGAGCGAATACAGCAGTTTTGTGCCAAACGTCGATCTAACTTGCACAACAGAGACAAATATAGACACTCTCAGGTAAGATGCGTTTATTCAATTCAATGTTAACAACATGGACGCTATATTATGTGAACAAGATCATTTACTGTAATTGACAGCACACAAAACACTGTTTACAGTTTTGTATCGTAGCGTATCGATTCACGGGCAAACATGTATCGCGTATCGTATCGTATGCCCTAGATCGCGATGCACCGGTGTACCGGTGTATCGTTGCACCCTTACTTTCCAGTACTTTTAATAGTTTAATTCCTATCCGGCAAAACACACTCTCAGAGATCCCCTTCCGGGATTCGAACCCACTTTCAGGATCAGGCACCTAATCTCCCGCTCACATATCAGCAAACGGGTGCATCACTCAGCTAGTGTGTGCCAGATCGATGCTCACGAGCTCGGTGTAAAACACTCAACCAACCAGCTGAGATTGTGGGTTCGAATCCCAAATTGAAAGCAACCTAAACGTGTATAGCAGTTGTTTTACCAACAACATACAGCATTTGTAACATTTTACCACTATCTAAATGCATTTCGTATTGAATCAAGGTTGTAAAATTAAAACCAAGAAATGAAAACAGTAAAAGTCGAACTTACCAATGCCATGGGCATGGTCATGCAACACAAGAACAGACTCCCAGGTAAGCGAAAGCAGAAGTTCCACCAACATGACGTTGTGTTGATACTGACGCCGACGAGGGTGAACTGATGAAGTATTGTCAAAGAGTAAACCAATCATGAGCGTCAACTGTCACTATTTGTTTTAACTGCTGGCGCCTTTAAACATACCTGATACACTATGCACACTTTGAAGGCAGCCTATAGCTGCATTTACATACATCTAATCTACCACGTTCGATCAATGGCGTGCATGTCAACAAAGCTGGGGCGACAATCAATTAAAAAATCAATAAATTACGTACCCCAAGTATGCAAAGATTTGTGATGAAATGAACTGTCACATTCTCAGTTTAACCTACAATTTAACTTAACTATTGGAAAGTATTAGTATGTCACATTAAGTGAGTGAGTGAGTTTAATTTTACGACGCACTCAGCAATATTCCAGCTATATTGCGGCGGTCCGTATATGATCGAGTCTGGTCCAGACAACCCAGTGATCAACAGCATGAGCATCAATATACGCCATTAAGAACCGATGACATGTGTTAACAAAGTCAGCGACCCTGACCACCCGATCCCTTTAGTCGCCTCTTACTATTAACAGGGTGTGTGTGTGTGTGTGTGTGTGTGTGTGTGGGTGTGTGTGGGTGTGGGTGTGGGTGGGTGTGGGTGTGGGTGGTTTTACTTTACTTTTTTATTTTGATGATGCTTCCCATTCACTCACCGACCCCTAGCCATAAATTATGAACGGTCTCAAATCCTTGCCCGGATATGCTAAGGATCAATACCCCTTTTGATCAACTATGTGACGTTTATTTGCAAAAGGCATCAGCTTTTCGATTTATTCCATCCACAGCTTGTATTAGTCTATACTGATATTCACATCAAGATCATAATCAGTTGTTACCAAGGAGGCCTTTTTCTGAACAAAGCTGGAGTGTTTTGTAAATGCTTTTAGGAATGTGAAAACACAATGGTTCAATTATGTCCTGTCATTATTAACAATGTTCATTTGGATAATTTGTCGACCTGTGTTTGTTATGTAAATATTGCACAGGAAACATCCACTGGTTAAGCAGTGTGTCAACTTGGGCCACGAGACATTTTCAATTTTTAGAAATGTTAATTGATTTATCTTTATTGACACCATTATGCATTCTGAAATTTGTTGGTGACCCTGTATTGTGAGGGCTAGTCTTGTAAGAGGTCAATATGTAGGGGTAATGATCTGCTACATTAGCAAGGTGTTATGTGGAAGCGTTATTCATTGTTTAACGATGTTCCAAGTGTATGACATTGTTTCTGTTGACGTTCAGTAAGTGTTCTATATTTGCACAAAGTTCTGGAAGGTACTACAAGGTACTACATATCCGAGGGCCTTTCCACTACTTTCTGACTCAGGGATTTGGAAAATCTTCTGGAGTCTTTTATAAGGGGAGACAATTCTTGCCTCTCATCTCACATTACATTGCAAGTATAGGACCGATCCAGTCTGTCAACCAAAACTGGCTCACACGTCCATTCAACTAATCAGAAAGCAAGGGTGCGCTTGTGGATTTTTAACACTTACTTCTGGTTTCAAATGATGCGTTTGAAGCGATATGACTACCAAATATACCTTTTATCACTCACGATGACTGGGACCTTTCTTATACTGTGATGAACCTAGGTACCACATATGAAAAGAATCTAGTCAACGGTTCTTAAGATATTCTAATTTGGAGCCTAATACTACATGTATATCATCCGCTTCGCGCTAAACGCGCAGCGGGGGATAATAAATCAAAAGAGATATAACCAATACATATCATATACATGTAGACAGATATATCTCATCCTTAACTTGTGGTTACACCAAATTCATGAAATACTGGTCAATATGTCATTGCCTATTTACCTGAACGATACATCTACTGTAAAAGCCATAACTATCAGCTACTGAATTGTCATACCCATTTTTATAAGATACCATGTGTATTGAACTATGATCTATCCATTTATTGTAAAACGTGTACCGGTGAAGTTATAAAGAAAATCTGCACAAGTTAGCTGTATGACACACGGATGATTTTAATTTTCCAATAGTCAACTTCCTTCCATGTCAAGCAATATTACAACAACTCCAGCCTTCGGTGTTTTACATTTCACAATTTTTGATATACAATCGAGTATACTCTATTTATCAGGATTTCAAAGAGCATCATACCACGCTTACTTAGAAGTTATTTGATCAAGGTTATAACATTCAATGCCTCAGTAAAGCTGTCAAGACGTTTTATGGTAGACTTGGAGGACATTTCGTGAAACGCCAATTTTAGAGTGTAATTGCAAAAATATGTGGCACGTATTGTCCTCCTAGGGGACACAAAATCTGCAAGCAGAAAGATATTCACCTTAAGTGTCACAACTTGCACGTTCGTGCACGACAAATGAGGGATGACACTGTGAACACTGATATTTGATCCTGTATCTGTGTTTGGATCTATTGAGACAGTGACATTTTCTTTGGGTGGGGTTGGGTGGGGTGGGTAGTGGTGGTAATGTTTGAATGGTATTTATATTGTGGCGTTATCATGTCACAGTCCCACCAACGGCCTCGGCTACACTGGTGTCAACAACCATCAGGGCTGGCGTGTACGTCGATGGCGTTACATCGTGTTCTCTCACGAGTCCAGGTTCTGTTTGCGATTCACTGATGGCCGCAAATGAATAGTGACACTTTCATGGAACGTGATTCCTTTGGTGGAAGGAATGTTATGGTCAGGGGAGGTGTTTCCTACGATAGGAGGACAGATCTTGTTCTTGTTCCCGGTAACCTGCCAGGACAGCGTTACGGTAGCAAAACCTTGCGCCCCGAAGCTGCTCCGATGGCCCGCAGGGTAGGACATAACTTCATCTTTAAAGATAACGCAATACCCCATGGGGCTCATGTTGCGGTACACAATGTCAGACAACAAGGGATTGTGACACTTCCGTGGCCTGCCAAATTTCCAGAGCGGTCGCCCATTGAACATTTGTGGGATGTGATGGGTAGGAGAGTTCGTGCACGGCGCCCAGGAACTTGGTGTTGCACTTCAGGATGAGTGGCAACACATTCCTAGGGCAACGATGCGCCGTATAATCTCCAGTATGCCCGCCAGGTGTCACACATGTGTTGCTGAATACGGTGGTCACACTCCATATTGACTTAAAGCCTACATGTGTGGGATGTCATGGGTAGGAGAGTTCCTGCACGGCGCCTAGTCACTTGCTGTTGCACTTCAGGATGAGTGGCAACACATTCCTAGGGCAACGATGCGCCGTATAATCTCCAGTATGCCCGCCAGGTGTCACACATGTCTCACTGAATACGGTGGTCACACTCGATATTGACTTAAAGCCTACATGTGTTTCACATTTTAGGGAATAAAAAGCCTGGTTCATAAACGAGTTACTGGCGTTCCCTTATTGTTTGGTGCTTCGTATATATAATAACCTATAATGCCCATAATGAACTTTATGCTGGGATAGTTGCTTGTTTGATCAAATTTACCTCGAGAGAAACGGGTTCGCTACAGCTAAAAGTAATAACAAATACAACTTACAACATCACTCAATACAATAAAGAATAAAGGCATGTTTTTCATAGGTGTAACTAAATATTTTTTAACTTCAAAATAGATCAGCTGCTTCAAAGTATAACCTCGAATATGACATTGCACAATTGTTCCCTTTACCAGGACAAAATTTGTGTTCAGCAGATACAGCTGCTGTATCGTGTGCTTCATGTTGCTTGTGACTGAGAGAATGCGTTTAGTTTTACGCAATATTCAGCAATATTCCAGCTTTATGGCAGCGGTAATTTGTTCATTTTGATTTTCAAATGAATCATGCGATGTTGTAAGCAAATGTCACAATTCAGCTAACATTATCTCACCAAATGGATATTTCAAGCCCCAAATCTCTTCCAGAAATGGAAATCCCCAACATGGGAACAAATCACTGATCGCTTCTGTCAATTTGTTTTAAAGAAAGAACATCAATCAGGTTGAAAACATCTTGTCACAAAATGTCTAAAAAAATACGACACTGAAGTCGTTACTTTTTATAAATGGCCTCATCTGTGTGTCCTATTTAGCTAAAGCTTATGGGTTTTCAAGAAGGAATCTAAATGCATGGCCATCAATACATATTAATACCGTACCTTTGCAAACATTGTTTCATCCTTTGTTTTTCCCCTTCCATGGCCCCTCCCGGTCTCTCTCAGTTCAAAATCTCCATCTTTCATACAATTTCATAATCTGCTCAAAGAAACCAATGCATTTACCGTTGCCGAATCATCGGCATGCATGTTCATTGATGCAATGGTATTATCTGTTAAATATATTATTATTGTACATAGCTGCATTACTTGTACATTATTGCTTTAGCACTGTAAATATATCCTGCACTGTTATAATACATACACGGACACGCACAGACAGACACAGATTATCTTCCGCACGAAATGAAAATAAATTCACTATTGGTTTCAATAGTCATATATTGCTCCAATGTACAAAAAAGGTGTCTACCACCTCTAACAGGTGAACGGGGTTTTCGTAAATGACCGTGCGAAGATCCCGTCGGTCATTCCAAGCCTTTAATTTCTTTACATGCTTCTGAGTCTCGGCTGCGATGGCTGCAATATCAGAGCCAAGGAATTTGTCGACGGCACAGAATGTGTTTGGCTTATACCTACTTTTTAGCTGTTGTGCAGCTATCCTGGCTTCTACTAGTCTTCCAGAATTGGAATACTCAAACACTAAAAGAGTTCAAGTTGTGAAGCCGTTTATTGAATGATGCCAAAAAAACACTAAAATTCTAAATTGACAAAACATTAAAAACGTAAGGTTTATGCAAGTAAAGATATAGATATATAAATATTAAGCTATCTTCAATGAAACTTCACTTCATAAACATTTTATAAATTGCTTGAACTTTATTGAAAACATCTTTATAGATATATTATATCTCCAACCAAATATAACTTTAAAAGCCACAAGGTTATTACGATAACAAAACGATAACTTTTATGTTAAAATTAAGTAACAACGTACGACAAACAAGAGATACTCAATGTACCAAATATAAAGATATAAACATGTGAACATACAACAAGACGATAAATGTTAAAATGTTTAAAGATGTCAGTCAACAGTAAACATTAAAATCATAAAAAACAGTATGTGACGAATGCAAACAAAATAAGTTACACAGTCAAATGTTAAATCTCTTCCACTATCACTCATAAGTACCCTCCCATGTCAAGGCATGTGACATAATTGTATGCCTATTTCAACCTCGCGGGGGCGGTGGGGTAGCCTAGTGGTTAAAGCGTTGGCTCGTCACGCCGAAGACCCGGGTTCGAATCCCCACATGGGCATAATGTGTTAAGCCCATTTCTGGTGTCCCCCGCCGTGATATTTCTGGAATATTGCTAAAAGCGGCGTCAAACTAAACTCAGTCAGTCAGTCAGTCAACCTCGCGAGGAAGCTGGTAGGAATCAAGTGTTTCAATCCTGACATGTAGTTTTTTAACGATGCAACGGAAGTACGACAGGAACATATTCGTGATATCGCCTAACCCTTATCTCGCAAGTCCAGTCGATTATCTTTGGTATATTCCAAGTGAGTCCTTGTGATAAACACCATCTCCAGGTCAGATGTCTTGATATCAGCCACGGAAATAGTGTGTCAATGTTGTATTAGTGTTGAGTGAAAAAGCCATAAAATTAAACGTATTTTTCAATCCAAATTGATTATATCCAAGTTCACTGATTTAGAATACATAAATATAAGTAGAAAGTAAATAAAAATGAATACAAACTATTAAAACGCTTAAAATCATAAACAACCTTACTCCAACAGGAGGGATACACCTGAAATATACATATGCATCAGTCTACTTATTAAGAACAACATTTTTTATGAGAAATAAGAAAACCAACAAGACACATAAAATACATACATGCAGTAGCAACAGCAAAAGAAAACGAACGAGTTAAATCTCTATCCCGATTTGCCCTATCAACAAGAGGACAAAGCCAGAGAAAATTACATGAATGGATTACTGATAAATTAGTGAGGAATCTTACATGCATATGATAATTGGAATTATGTTACAAGTGGCGTAAAGGATGCCAGCTATAACGGCGACAAAAAAAATGGCAAGTCGGTGTCGGGCACATTTCAACATGACCAAACCTAAGTGTTTTGTTTGTAGAAGGACAGTTGGGGACAATCAAGATACTATCAGTTGTGACATATGCAAAGATCGGACTCATCGAGCATGTGAAACCGGTATTTGTGAAGATTTCACCTTCACGTGCACCAAGTGCGGACAGGCAAGCGTAGATGTCGTCGTGGGCCAGTTTGAGATCAGTTTAACCAGTAGTGTCCCCACAGAGACAAGTAGTCACGATTTTGCCGACCTGACAGAGCCAGATCCATCACTAAATGGTGAAGACAACGACACAGAAGAAGAGTGAGTTATTTAACTTTACTTTTTTTTATTAACATCTATTTTCAAACAACATTACAACTCTGTATCTTTAATTCGGCGACTAAATGCAATGCTAAGTGATAGATGGATGTATTTCAGGTCCATCCTTGACGCGGCAGACCACACCCCACTGGACATCACTGAACAGTCGTACACGTGCACGTTAGTAGAGACTGGTTCCCAGAAATCGAGGAAAAATCTTCAGATTTCAGAGGCTATAGTTATGTTCATTCGGTAAGTGATTAAAGTGTGATTAGTATCAGTTAAGCTAATCCGCTAAGAAATAAGTATTATTACCCCGTCGGCACCAATGGTTTATGATTCATGCTATTAGCGTAATCCTGTTGTTAACGAGGTGTTAATTGTTGTCGTTGTTCTCACAGAGAACCTGAGAAGAGAAGGTGTATTGGTGCTGCGATTACGGCCTAATCCGTCGAATTTTGAACGGTGTCTGCACAGGACGTCGACCCTTGGGTGAAATGTCACGGTTCAGTTAAGAAAAAAGGTCGACGTCCTGTCCATTGGACTTTATGCCAATTAACAGAGGATTAAAAAAGACCAAGAAATAATCAAGTGTTTTCGCAAGGCAGTAATCCGGATTATGCGGTTGAGAGCACAGACAACAGGAGAAAAGTACTATATTTCGTCCACACAAAATCATCCAACATGAAGTAGGTGAGATGTAGCCTCTGCAAGCTCTCTGGTGCTGATTTATCAACTCCTAAGACATTCCAAGTCCCTGTATTTCCTTTTCTTCCATAGGCGTTTTGTCCACCGCCGAATTGCAACAGCCGGACTTCAGTGTGAGGAATGTAGGGAGAAATCCCCGATTTAATTGTGCATTTGCTATTTCGAAAGTGAATGCAATCCACCGCGAGTTCTTTCCTTACATATATCGAATTTGAATGAAATATGTTCATCATTGTAAACTTCACTCTTATATGATTAGCAACACCTTCAACATCAAAGTTTACCGCGGGTCGACTTCGTGTCCATAGCGAAATTTCAAAAGGTCGACTTCTTGTCCATAAACCTTTTGAACAGCCAGCAGTGCCGATCCGTCGAATCATGCTTGAGTGGTTCAGTGCTAATCGGTCGAATTTCAGACTGTGTTAACACATTGGGAGAGTCTAAGTTCATTAATTAAGGGGTCGGCTTGTATTGGATTAGACTAAATGTTTTTTAATGAACAAGAACAGATTCCGGTGAAGACTTTCTGATTGCTGACATCGAACTGGGTATCATATGTTAGGCAATTACTATTTAGTGATGGCTTTGGATGGACGTGGCTTGCACAGGATACAGGTAAGCTCCGTAGAGCACTTTCAAAGTTCAGATGTAGTGCTCATAATTTCTGTATACAAAATTCCCGGCGGGCTAAAAACCCTGACCCTGATGCATCGCTCTGCCCGTTCTGTAGAAACACAGACGAAGACGAGTTCCATGTCCTCCTTGTATATCCTAGGTATGAGGAGAGCAGACAAAAGTATCTACCAGAATATTATACAAAGCACCTATTTTGGGGGTTAAGTTTGTAGGACCACTAGCCAACCAAAATGAAAACTTACCTTGTGTTAAGCAATTTTTATAACAAAGATATTTGAGATTAGAGAGACCAAAGTTTAATCCCTACCGTGCGACTTTGTGTACCTTACATTATTATACTCCCAGGTGCATGCACCAAGTCTAAATTACTACTTGAGGAGTTTGAACATCACGAACTATATATTTCTCCTTATGAATGTATTTTATTCAATGCATCAACTTTGTACAAAAGTAAAAGATATAGAGAGTCCAAACATATATTTAATTGTATCATATGAGTAGGCAAAGATATATACTGTACAAAAGTACAAAAATATAGAGAGTCAAACCATCCAACACCCCATGCGTCTTTTTTGGGGGTATGATCCATATTTTTATAACTAATTCATAGCTAAGATCACAGTGCCGATTCGTCGAATGCATTTTACTACTCTGAAATCAGAAATTCGACTGATCAGTACGCGACCGGCGCTGCAGTGTTCGTAACAATACACAGTGCGACTGTCACACAGACGGGGAAGTCCTTCGCTCTAGGTCTGCACACCCACATACATCCTGTCTTCAGACCAGACTAGTGCGGAACGGTGTTCTGACTCTCCGCCTGAGGAGGAAAGCTACACAGAGCCAGAAGCGTATCTTTGCAGCCTTGAACGAGTACCGAGATGGCGATCTAAGTCTGATGTCTCTCCTGACATGCGCACAGATCCACGGTCCAGTGGAGTGAAATGCAAAATAGGACGTGTATATATTGTATATTTGTGTATAAAAGACAATGCATGTTAGTGACTATAACTGAAAATAAATCTGAAAGGAAGAAAAGTTAAATGTTTGCTATTGTGTGTTTACAATCTCAACAATAGACCAGTGAACCTACTATATACACGTTTAGTCAATCAACAGGAGAGCCAAGATAGCGGATGCCGGTTTTGTGAGCGTTAATTACTGCTCAAACAGTCAGTTGGGCGGTCTTTATTGTGCCGAAATACGGAATAGACTGACGCCGGATTAGAGGGCGTGTAAATGATCATAAATTAACTAGCTTCTGCCGGGACCAAATTCTAGTGCCGATATTGAGAGCATGCCGGATTGGAGGGATGCCGGTTTGGAGGGCTTCCACTGTATCCGTAAACAAATCTTAGTTATTATTTTTATTTTGAAAAAATATATGTGTCGCCGTCATAGCCAAAATTAGTGTCGCCGTTACAGCCAAATTTCTCGCCGTTACCGCCAATTTCTCTGTCGCCGTTCTACTGTGTCGCCGTTTCAGCTGGCCCCCGGCGTAAAAGCCCTTCAAATACTCTAGTTGTGTGAAGATGTTTATTGAATCATGCTAATAACCAAATTCTAAAAATGACAAAATATTTAAAAGATGGAAGTACAGTAAATGTTTTGATATCATCAATGAAACATCACTTCATCAACATTTTATGTCGCCTGAAATGTACTGAAAACATTTTTATGGATATATTATGTCTCGAACCAAATACAACTTTAAAAGCAGCAGGGGTATTACGGAAACAACACAATACCTTTTAACAGGATTTCTTTAAATTAAGTAACAATGATACACAAACAAAAGAGATACCTAGGGTAATAAATATAAAGATCTAAACATGTGAACATACGACAAGACGATAAAAATAAAAAGTCTTCAGTCAGTCAACAGTAAACTTTACAATCACAAGAAACAATATGTGAGGAATACAAACAAAATGAGCTACATAAAAAGAGTCAAATGTTAAATCTCCTCCACTATTTTGTATTCGAGTCAGTTTGCGCCTGCTGAACGGTTGTATATTTACGAGGTAAAAATAATGTGTTTGAAAAATAGATTAGAGCAAATTTTAAAACATATTACGTGTATCACCATTCTACCATGACCGAACTCGTCTGTGAAAGGGGTGGTAGGTGTCTTTCCTAGTGGGTTGTATAACATTGTAACGTAAAAGGTATTCGTCCAAAGAAAACAAGCAAGTGGTTTTTCCATGCAACTATTGTAAACAAGTAACAGTTTGGTTATATGAACACAGCAGGCACGACAGACACCAGTGTACTGTATTATGTGAAGTAGCACTGTACCCCCTACCAACACTACATTGAGTGTCCTGACCTTCTTCTTTGTCTTGTAGGTAGTTGTTGACGGTCACGTGGCTGTTTGAATGAGGCAGACCTGCCAGATACGACATTTTATGAAGGACTGAAAATTGAAGTGGCAATGGAGGTTACCTGACTGACTGTCAACTTTGAAACCCTTCAAAATAGAAGAATAGTGCTTTCTTCTGATGTGCCAATTTATTACCAGTGAGTTTGATGATTTGACGATCCTCTTTCCGGGCAAGCGACAAAAGAGCGACAATGGTGGCACCAACGCAAAGATTTGTGTGAATGCGACTAGCTTGGAATTCCCAGGAAATTGTTTTCAGTATTGGGACAGAGGATTGTGGCCAAGCGATTTTAATTTGTACCAACGTTGATCACCAGCAGTCACATTTTTTGCGTGGAAGCAGGTAGAAAGCAGGAAACATGTGGTTCATTCTGACATTTTTGAACGATGCAACGAGGCACAACGGAGTCCTACAGGAACATTTTAGGGATTTTGCCTAACCCTTATCTCGCAAGTCCAGTGGATGATCTTTGCTACATTCCGAATTGGTCATTGTGATAAACGCCATCTCTATGGAAACGGAAATTGTGTGACAGTGTTTAGTTCTATCATTTCCCAGTGAAACGGTAAAAAAAAAGCATAACATTTTTCAGTCCAAATTGATTATGTCCAATTTTACTGATTTAAACTAAATAATTACAATTAGAAAGTAAATAAATATGAATAAAGAATATTGGAAGGATGTCATTGAAATTATAAACAACATTACTCCAACAATAAGAGCAATAGTAAACAATATTGTTATGAGAAATAAGTGAGTGAGTTAAAATGTAACGTCACCTCGGCAATATTTCAGCGATATAGTGACGAGATATGAGAAATAAGAAATATAACATGACGCTTGAAATACATAGTAGCAACAACAACAAAAAAGAAAATTGTTAAATCTCTACACCGGTTAAATCTGTACAAATGGATCACTAAAAACATAGTGATGACGCCAGATATTCGAAACAGGTTAAGCTGTTTCTGAATACGAGTATCACCCATCTCACAAACAGTTTGGATAAAACATTATGTTTGTTTCATAAAGATAACTGACACTCGATCAATACCTCGACTGTCTATAGCAACATCGTTTAATAAATATATTTGCATACTGGCACAAATACCAACTGGAGATAGATTCTGGGAATACTTAAATCATCTTAAATCTTTTGAACATGCATGTAAAATTCAATTTTTGTGTGAATTCTGATACATCAGTATTTTTTCAAAACCCCTGAATATTCGTATGACGACTTATTTCGGGGAACTAAAACAAAACGCACACATATCAGTATGTGTATCATTGTGTTCAGCCGAAGTGTAAAGAGATCACTCGTTTTCACAAAATGACATATCAATGTGCCAGAATATGTTTCTACTACTCTGTCGATTTATGCTCATATGCGGCAGTACTTTCGACGATGTTGATGGCGCTTTGTGTGGCTTTGAATCTCAGCCCCGTGTACGTCCCCTCTGCTGCTGCACCTTCAGTAGCTCTGTCAGGCACTGCGTAGATGGCCATGGAGGCGGACGGAGGAGCATCGACACCTTGTTCTGCAGATCTCGTAACTGACATCATCTTCCTTCGTCTACAAGGATATAGTGAAACACATAAAAAACTACAGAAGCTGGTTCAACTGTTAGCACCCTTTTGAACTAACATCCATCTTAAAATCCAAACAACGAAAAAAACGTAGTTAGCAACGTCTAGATCTTCATTGCTTAATACCTCCTGAGCAAGAACGTATTTACATGATACCGAAGCTTTACCTTATGCATGTAGACGGTTTGCACAAAGGAGAACCCTATGGGATTCTCTCTCTGATACATTCTTATGCTAGGACTGGTACCGCCATAGGACTACATGTTTACTGTCTGGGTGTAATCCACAATCAATTAAGCATGTTACTTAGACCGGGCGTGACCACTATTTCCACGAGTTGTCAAAGTAGCCGACAAACATGATGGTCAGATGGTGTCAATGTCCTGACTGATTGCATATGTAGCAACATATTCAACAACTAAGATTTATGAGAACTAAGAATTATCTGAGAAATTCAATTACTAAATACTTACGTGTAGAACACATATGCCACAAAGGCAGCCAGGAGAGCCACAATAACAATCCCACAGACTACGCCCACGATCACTGCAGCGTTGTTTGGACTGTCAACTAAAATGAATGTTTTTGTCTTTGAAAAAGATGATGGACTCTGATATTTCTGTACAATTCACACAGAGGCAACAGATAGTGAAAGAATGACTGTCATTGATGTTAGATATGGTCTTCAGCAACCCATGCTTGTGGTAAGAGGCGACTAACGGGATCGGGTGGTTAGGTTTGCTGACTATAGTGGTCACATTTCATCGTATCCCAACTAATTAGATCGATGTTCATGCTGTTGATCACTGTATTGTCTGGCCCAGACTCGATTGTTTACAGACCGCCGCCATATAACTGTAATATCACTGAGTGCGGCGTTAAACAACACCCAATCCAATCCTAAAACATCTTATGTCTTAGACACTAGGTATGCGTTTTAAGACAGAGAGCATACGCGTCAGTACTATGCTCCTCTGAATGTGTATGTTGTTTTTAGATTCTTCGCACAAACTTTCAAACAAAATGTGATGTGTGCTTACATCTGACAAATGCATTCGCTTTTTAGCCAGGTTTCACAAAGCTTACGCAGGACTTTTTATTGTGCCCGAGTGGGGACACAGTATTATCGCCTGTAATGTCCGTGTAAAGCATGAAAGTGATAATGAGAGACGAGAAAGTGATATTACAAGACGATATAGGCTACTATTTCTACTCGATGAAATGTATAAGTGAAAAACAACAGTGATAAACCCCAACCTTATAATTCACGGATGAACTATTCATTTGCATCATTGGGGATGCAATGAGAGTCGGCCTAAGGAGGTTGAATGAGTGTTTTATGGCCCCAGTTAGGATTTAAGTGACTGCTGGGCTGGTCATGGCCATACTTTCCACACAGTTCTGGATAAAACCTGAATATAAACTACTCAAAAGAACACACGTTCCTATCATATTGCATAGGGGGTAGCTCTAGGTCCCTAGGATGTAAGCCCCTTTTTTGATAATGGTAGTAGGTTTTCACGTAAAAATGCAAATATATATGAACCAGTGAAACTGTCTATTTCATAATATAAAGACAGTTTATATTATTGCTAATTTTTATTTAACAAAACATATCATATGTTTACCACTGAACATTAAATCAAACTAAATACAAATAGTCATCACGCTATGGCTTTCTCGCGGCCGTAATTGAAGACAAAAAAGCAGACCCCCCCCATTGTTCATTGCTATGCTATGATTGTGGTTGAGCTATGGGTCCTGTGGAAAAAGTCTATCTCATGAATGAATCAAGATATAACGCTTGTACGTCTCACGAGGCGCTACTTCCGGTACTAAGTTGGTTCCCGGCCTGCTTTGTCCGGGGCGGGGCCATCTTACTTCCGAAATCTGGTTTCGGCGACAAGTGTATATTCAAGAACCAGTTCTGACTCAAAAATATGACTTTACTAGACCGGACCAAGTGTACAACCATGCTTGGCTGCCACAGCTGTTGACAGTTGTAATAGTTGGCTAATTTGAGGAAATGTGTTATTCCTGCAAGGATCATTGGTTCCTTACTATCAATTGACAACCATGAGACCATTCCAAAAGTCATGAAACGTTGTTTGTCACCGGAAGTACTAAGGTCTCGCGGAGTGCCGTTACCTACTTACGGGCCCTATGGTTGAGTGACAAGGTATCTTGGTATCATGGCAAAGAAGATCAATGACAAATATGGCAGATGGCAGGACGACAGTCGAGCAGAAATACTTACCTTGGAGGCTACCACCTGTATTTAACTTGATACCGCTTCCATCTGGTGTGGAGGTCTCTGGAACGATTAAGTGAAGCTATTCAGTATCTACATTGTCATGGAAGTAAAGTGAGCCCTACATGTAGTCAAACATACTGAGGACATGACCTGTTTTGTTTAACGCCGATCAGACCATTATCTAAGTATTCACTATTTCGCGACCTGAGATAAACATCATCAATAGGCACAATGGTTATAACACTATTAGTTTTTCAGTTTCCTTTTCCTCAGAAAAAAATATTCAACGTACATGTCTGACACAGAAATAATGTCATTTGAGGTTTTGGACATACCAATTCAACTGTCTGGACTCATGGTGCTGCTTTGTGTCTAACGTGTCCTTCAGATAAATGCCTTTGATTTAACGTGTCATGGAGCTGGACAGAGCTGTACAGAGTTGTACAATCAAGCCTTGGCCATGTTTCACAGAGCAATCGTAAACAGCCAATAAATAGAGCAAACAAATGAGTGATTTGAAGTAAGAGCAACGATCACTTTGATGATTGTTACATGTTGAGAACATTTCGTTTGTGCGGAACTATACATATTTTATGTTGTTCATCGCAGCAATCAGCAATATGCCAGTTAAACCACAATTTTTGTATATGCATCCCTGGAATGTAAGGATATGATATTTACATATAAATATACAACTGAAGACCAACCTGTATCAGGATATGTCCTAAAGTTGTATCCACCGTTGTATATGATATAAACATCGTATCCAAGGACAGCAAAAGAAATATTAGACCGGATGGTTGTTGTGTATCGATCAAATGATAATGTTCCCACTTTGAATCTTGTACCTGACACATTCTTCCACTTTATTGGAGGACTGAAAACTGTAGAAAGATGTTCACGGGTTTGTTGAACGTCGACATTACTGTTTTCTTGATCTGTCACTATCTGCAAGGTACCTGGTGCTTCTTGTGTTGTTAACTTGGAGTAGAGGCTTACTGGGGGTACAATAGTTAAACCATCATTATAGAAAAACGTGCCAGCTGTACATAATGTGACCATAGCTGGCCTGGTGGTGCTGAAGAAGATAGTGTCAACGTTTCCAAATTGTTTACGGTACAGTCCGTCATTACTCATAGAGATGGTAGAATTGTCGTTGAACACGATGCTCGCGTCACTGCGGTCAGTAACAACTTGAAGTTGGTATGGCAAGGTTCTGTTGGACTTTCGTCGAATCTCAGAAGGATCATTAATAGCGATGACATATTCACTTCCATAATGTTTTACAGGCAATAACTGCTCGATCATACGAAATGCGTTACCGTCGTAGGTTCCACTATAGACGGCTATCGATTCCGTGGCATAAATGACTGTTCTGGTCATATCAGATGAACTCCTTAAAGAGAAAGACTGATACTTATCTAATCTGACACTGAGTGTGTCCCCGTTGCTGTATGTCCGACCATTATAGGTGACGTTGGTCTCCAGTCTGAAGATGATGTCAATGTCCGCCGTTCTGCTGTGTGTGGCTATCATCAAGCCGGATCTGTACCTCTTTGACCAGGGCGGCATGAAGTCAGGAGGAGGGAGACATGAAGCTATAATATACTTGGTGCCAAGTTCGGACACAGGAAGTGGAGAGAATGAGGTGTCAGAGTTCATCCCCCCTTTGATCTGAATAGTATCATCTCTGACAAACACAAGCATAACAACTACACTGTAAGCTTCAAGTAGTATTGGGTGAAAGTAGTCTGTGTTGTAAGGATTGAAGTGTCGAGACCAGACTCGCCCAGTGTGTGGATCCTGTATCTGCCACTGGCCTCCTGTCTCCCCAGCAGTGGCAATTATCCGAGGGACTTGATACTTGCCACTATTGTATCCTGTCAGTGCCATCAAGTAACTTTGACCTATGGGACATAGTACTGTTTATGTTCCTGATGATTAGTAGCACACGGAGTAATAGGAATATCTTCTCTGTCTGCATCATGATGAGTAACATTAACCAGCTGTAACTTACACAACTATAAGCAAAACCCATTGACAGGTGAAAGAACACGCTTGTACTGCGACATATCAACCGTCCATAGATTAATGAAGTTATGTCAATGGTATATGTAAAGGTATATGGGTTTGCATGTAACCTTTTATAATAGAATGAAAGTTTAACGTGATGTCAGAAATATAATGGCATGTGAGCTCTTGGTTGGTATAAATCACGAAATGACACATTTAATACTTTTTGAAGTGCAATGTAAAAACATTCTCTATCATTGTATTCTTCTCTTTCATCTCACTGCATTGTTTGTACAAACTTAATTACATCTCCTTCCCCTCTTGCGCTTGTATATACTTATTTACATATCTGGCTTCCTGTACATGTTGTTTGATCAACATTACAATATCTAAATCTTTCAAAATGTTTTATGGTAGACAGAGAATTATTTCCACTGGAATGCCACACTTTGATTGTATTTTATAACAGTGGGACTTTTCACAGGTGAGTAATTCACGTGTCTTTGCCTGTGTTTGTGTGGTCAAGGTACGCTAACTCCTTTGTTTCATTACTATTCGATAGTGATTCGCAACCACTGCTAAAGGTTCCAATTGTATATTCGGATTCCTTGTGGTTATGGAAGGAAGTTTGTCACTTCCATTCAGGAGTATACAAGTTTGATCAAATAACTAAGCAAGGATATGCTACTGACCAAGGACAATCTTAATCATGAGGAATCATGCAACTGCGCCTTGAACAATGAAAGCACCATGTACATATAAATACACTCGTCATGCGGTATACAGTTATATCAAATTGTTACAAAACATTGTGAGTCAATAACCACAATGGGCCTACTTTTCTGTTTTACTTTGATGCATACACTTTGGTATACCGTGGTCATATCGTTTGTTGAAACTATTTCCACATAAATAAAGAATGAGGACAATTTCTATGGATATACAACCTCTTTATTCTGTATAGGAGACGTTTGGACATAGATTCTAACATTGGACATTGGAATCTATGTCGAAACGCCGCCTATACAGAATATAGAACTTGTATATCCATAAAAATTGTCCCCATTCTTCATCTCCTTAACTTCTAGAATGCCAATCAAAGAAACCATTTCCACATACCTGAATAATGTACTTCCTCTTCTGCAGACAAATTGTAACCGATGGTTATAGACCGATTCGTTGTAGAAGGATAGAACTGTGAAGGGGAAGTCGCTAGATATTGACGAAGCAGATGGATGAAATCTTACTGATGATACCAATGTGCCAACTTTGTATCTGCTGCTGGCAACATCAATCCATGTCAGAGAATACAGGGAATACATATTAGTAAACGATACAGTCGCTCTCCTGTCTGTTAGTATCTTTAGTGTCATATTTAGATAGTCATTATCTAGAAACCTGTACATGTCACGATTTAGCCAGACACCTCTCTGTGTGAAGTAAGAGTTTACTGGTGGTACGGTTGTGAAGGAACTGTTGTAACCATCTGCTCGACTGAGTGTCACCAGTACCGGGCGTGTGGCGGTGAAGTGAAGATTCTCTCCCCGTTCAAGTGAGCGGTTATAGAGACGACGCTCGCCAGTAGAGACTGTGGCCCCAGAACTAAAGGCGATCTGTACGTGGCTGTGTTCACTAATAATCTGCAGCTCCAGTTTGGTGTCATCTACAGCAACAACATACTCCTGTCCGTAGTGCTTGACCGGTAGTAGTTGGTCATACACAGTGTACTTAGATGCATATTCCATACCACAATAGACAGCTATGCTGTGTTCACTGTTAATGACCGTTCCATTTAGATCATATTGAGTGTATATCATCAATGTTTGATACGGATTAAGTTTATATGATATAGTATCGCCGTCACTGTATTTGTAACTGAGAAAATATACACTTCCTTTCTTCAGTCGAAGGAATATATCAACAGTAGTGCTCATGCTGTGTGTAGCTATCAGTAACAAGGATCGATACTCACTGTTTGGGGTGAGACTGGAAGGTAAAATGTACTTGGTCCCAAGGGCAGATATAGGAAGTGGGGAGAATACACCGTCAGCATCTACCTGAATGTGTATATTTTCGTCACTTCCGCTTACAATGATAGATGCATTTTTCACATCTCTCGTAGTTTGCAGAAATACACTGTGCGAACTATCTTCGAATGGACTCAATACACTAGCTCTTCTGTAAGTGCGGTGTGGGTACTGCATCTCTACCAGGCCCCCAGTTTCCCCAGCTGTGAACCTGATGTACGCGTCGTAGCCTTGATGTGCCACTGCCACCAAGTAGTCTTCACCTGTGGAGTCAACATGACATGGTATTACATCAGTACATGATATTATTAGGGTTCCAAGCCTAAAATTCTGTAGATATAGTATGACCAGACATTATTGAGAATTTTAGGAATATGTTTAATTAGATTTCTAGTATAAACAACCTTGACCAGCTATCAAGTGCTTGGTTTCATTCAAGAGAGACAACTCCGTTAATCCTTTTCATTAGTTTGTGAAAAGTTATCCCCCTTTGTTTACTTGCTAGCAGACGACATTTTCAGTGATCCTCAGTATGGATGATTTAGAGAAGTGGAAGTTGATTTTAGAGCATTATAACAAGGACATCAGGACAAGTGATTTCAAGTAGAACAGGCATCCCTTTGTCCACTGTGTATCGTGTTTTGAAAAATATTGCAATGGATATGGCATTGAGCACCAGGGAGGCGCAGGTAGGCCCAGAAAATTGACTGTCGGTGACAGGAGGCGGCTTGGTATTCTTGTTTCTAAAACCAAACGAAGGAGTTTAGAAAACTTAAAGCTGGATATGATTGATAGAAGAACTGTGGCTGTCTGTAAGGAGACAATTAGAACTGAGCTTCATGCAATGGGTTGGCAGAAAAGTCGAGGAGTTCCATCACCTATCATGAAATCTGAACAAAAGGAGCGAAGGTGGAACTTGTTCTTACAGCATAGAAAGTTTAACTGGGACAATGTGATTTTCTCAGATGAAAGTTCTGTGTGGCTGTTTCCTAATGCACTGAAATTCTGGACCAAACAAACTGAAAAACCTTTGTATCAGCGCCCAAAGTACAGTCCGAAATTTAACGTGTGGGGTGGCATAGCTGTGTATTTGAAGGGAATATGAACAGTGAGCGGTACACAGATATTCTCGAGGGACATTTACTTCCATCTGCTCACGTGTTCTATGGACATTTTTGGATTTTCCAGCAGGACAACGACCCAAAACATCGTTCAAAGCATTCACAGGCCTGGTTTCGGACCCAAAATATGACATTATTAGATTGGCCAAGCTATAGCCTTGACCTAAATCCAATAGAAAATGTTTGGGGACTTATGAAGGAAAGTGTCAATAAGAAAAATCTGACACATATTGCTGAAATGAAAGAAGAGGTGGTCCGATATTTTGACAGCATGGACCACGACTTTCTAACTTCTTTGATCAGTAGTATGCCCCGCCGCATTGAAGCCTTCATTGCTGCCCATGGTGACCACAGTCAGGTTGGTTGGGCTCATGACCAGCTCAGGTACCCTTGCCCCCTCTACATGCAGCCCTAAAAGCGAATGGGATTTCTCCCAGGAAGCACTGCCTAGTCGAACCCACCAAGAACTTTTTGGAGAATATAAAGGCTCCACAACATTGCAGACTTCTGATTAACCAGAGTGTCAATAAGGCTGCTCCCCCGATGGAGAAGCCAGGCGCTCCCCTCATCTGCAAGTGTTGGACAGTATCTATGAATTCATTTCAAAATCGACATTTCATGTTAATATTTTCTTTAAGAATCACATTTTGCAGATTGCAAGTGGGAAGTGGCTGATGTGTGTGTGTGTGTGTGTTTGTGTGTGTGTGTGTGTGTGTGTGTGTGTGTGTGTGTGTGTGTGTGTGCTTGCTGTCAATGGCAACTCATTTGGTACTTCGTGGTAGTAATTCTAAATCTCGAATTACACTGAATCACGTATGATCACGGAAATTACCGATGTCTTGCGAAGGCAAATCGATGGAAGGGAGATAACTCTAAATCTGTTTTCTTGTAAGCAAAATCTAGCGATGGCTACAAAAACATTTGTACCCGTGCTTCAAACAATTCAAAATTAACATTAAGGTGTTCGGTAAGATAAATACGTTGTTCACTGGTCCCTCGGGGCCCAAGAGTTGATGGACCCTCGACGTTTGTTTATGTTCCCCTCGCCCTTTGGGCTCAGGGAACATAAACAAACATCGAGGGTACATCAACCCATTTGCCCCTCGCGACCAGTATGTATGTATGTATTATTCTTGTAGTAGGGAGTCAGTTCGACGTACGATCCGCCTTTTAACGTCATGTATTTTGCTACGTCCAGATAAACCGTGTCGATTTTGTTCACCGCCCACCAGGAACCCATGTGTGGTTAGCATTCCAGAGATTCTTGTATTTTTTGCAACTAGGTGTTGATGGACGAATCGATGGACTCGGGTTGAGTCACGACTTCTTGTCTGCCTCTGAAGTAAGGCTCGACGTGCTCGCCGCCGCCGTCCGTCTGCTGTTTATCCAGAGACATTTTCACCGTGACTTGAAATTTGAGGCTTCGTAGATCGTCCAGTTCCTGGACGAGTTTGCTGGCGATCATTGGTTTGATGTCGTCAACATCCATGTTTTTGTTGACAGTCATCCGCCAGCCTCTCAGATACTTACCTATCGCGTGCTTCGTCAGCACGAATTGTAGTTCAACAACTTTGTGTTATTCCAGCAGTTCAACGAACTCAGGTGTCCTTATGTGGGAATAACCTCTCAGCCCACGTTCCCCCACTTGGAGTTTAAGTTGTTTCACTGTTGGAGGTTTGACGTATTTCATGTCGAGTAATCTCAACAGCTGAGGTTTCCTCAAGCGGGAGTAACCGATCACGCCTAGTTCTTTTGCAATCGTTTTCACTTCTCGAACAGTAATCATTCTTGCTATATCAACGTGTCAAAACATTTTTCTAAATGAAAAATAAATAATTATATTCAGATGCGAAGTCAAATCTCTAATAGATTGATTTCGCTATATTCAGATGCGAAGTCAAATCTCTAATAGATTGATTTTGCCATATTTTCATTGTGCAATTATGGTCAGTCTTCTTGACGAGTTAAACAAATAATGAAGCACACATAAAATCTCTTCTAAATTTTTATTCGAAAAAGCCGGTTACGTTCGTTGAGATAATCTCATTTTGTTAAAGATCACATATATTCTAGGAGGGTACAAATACATAAATCACTAACTGGCATCGCTATAAATGAAACCCCGTCATTAAAACTACTCACTTTGGTCTTTAACTTAAATCGACCTTTTTGACAACAGTGCACAATTCTCACCCGCGAACGACATTACAACAAATCAGAGCGGGACGTCTCTGTGACGTCATATGAGGAATAGATATGAGGGCCGATGCAGAATTCATCTACATTTCAGGGGGTAAATTATCTTGTTTACAGGTTTGTATAAACCTGAAATCGTGACAACTGTTGTGGAAAATGAAAGCTATGTGTCCTCACAATCTACTGTCATTTAATTTTGTCTCCTGCGTTGCCTAGTTTCCGAGTTACAACTTGTTTTCATAGACGATTCTGTCAAAATCGCTTGGTGTCGTTAGGCCTTATTTGTATAATGACTGATCCAAATTGATCTTATTTATGTCAACTGCACTTATGTTTAAACAACTTAAATAAATGGTGTCTTGAAAACGGCTTTAAATGTTCAAAATCAAAAACTAATTGTATACATTTTTGTAGAAAATATAAGCCTCATAAGGATCCAGAACTATCTTTAAATGGCACTCCCATCAAAGTTGTAAAGGAGGCCAAATTCTTTGGCCTAATTTTCGATTCCCATTTAACATTTCTGCCACATAAATCCCTTAAAGCTAAATGCCTGAAGGCACTCGATTTGTTAAAGGTTGTCTCCAATTCAAAGTGGGGAGGGGATCAAACTACCCTCCTTCATTTATACCGATCATTGGTGCGATCTAAACTTGATTATGGCTCGATCGTATATGGCGGAGCCTGCAAAAGCAACCTTAAACTACTTGATTCTGTTCACCACCAAGGTCTAAGACTTTGTCTTGGATCATTTAGAACTTCTCCAGTTGATAGTCTCTATGTCGAGGCAGATGAGCCTTCTCTTTCCCAACGCCATATTAAATTATTATGCTGTCTAACCCTGCATTTAACCGTGTCTTCAATCCTCTTTATGAGGATTTGTATAACAAAAAGCCTTCTCTTGTTCTGCCTCCTCGGCACAGAATTAAACCATTCCTTTCTGCTGCCGGAATTGAGCTCCTTCTCGTCTCTTCTTTCTTCTCATCCTTGGCAATTGGTGAGGCCAGACGTTGACTTAACATTAACCACATTTAAAAAATCCGAAACTAATGATTTACAGTAAAAACAAGAATTTAGTCAATTAAGAAATAAATATAATACACATAAATCCTTATTTACAGATGGATCCAAGGATGGTGGCGCGGTGGCTTGTGCCACTGTCATTGGATCCAAAACAATATCTTCTCGACTACCAAATAACAGCTCTATTTTCACAGCAGAAGCTAACGCCATATTAACAGCTCTTAAATATATAAATAAACACCGTAAATATAAACAATATATCATCTTTTCTGATTCTCTTTCGTGTCTTCAGGCTATTAAAAAGCTTTCTTGTCAACATCCACTTTTATTAGAAATTATTGAATTGTATAATGAGCTTGCTACTGGCCAATGCGACATCGTCTTTTGTTTGTTACCCAGCCACGTTGGCATTTCTGGGAATACAATGGCCGATCTTGCTGCTGAGGCAGCACTCAACAAATCTGTGACACCACTTCTTATTCCATACTCTGATTACAAAGCTAGCATTAGAACTTACATCCGCGATCAGATGCAGAAGAAGTGGGACACCCAAGTAGGTATTAATAAATTACATGAAATAAAACCCTATATTGGTTACACCTACTTGGGTTGTCAGTCCAGATTTGAAGAGGTCATCATACGACGATGTCGTATTGGCCATACAAGGTACACTCACAAATATTTGTTAAAAGGTGAAGATCCTCCGTTTTGTATCCCTTGCGATGAGAGAGTCACAGTCAAGCATCTCCTGCTTGACTGTGTTGAATTCTCCATCATAAGGGATAAATATTTCAATGTTAAAACTGTTAAGGATCTTTTTAATTCTGTTCATCTTCATTTAATTCTTGATTTTTTAAAAGAATTTGATTTCATTAATGAATTTTGATAAATATGTTCTGTAAATAGATGTGTTTTAATGATTGGTAGTGTAGATTATCAGCTTAGATTGTTAGTGGCTGTATCCTCCTCAAAGGGGGTTGAAGTAGTGTAAAAGTATTGTCCTCCTGAGAGGGTACGTAAGTCCCAAAAACTTTCAAAGAAAACATTTCACGTCCTGTGTTTTTAAACGTAGTATTCTTGTCATTTTAATTTGTGGCTTAATTTTCCTACAATCGCCAACAGCTGAAAGGATGGTGTAAATCCAGCTAGGGTCCATGCAGGTAACAAAAGTAATGTAAGTCCCCATGGTTCCTAGTATGGTGATCTACCTTCAGTTGTTGGCGATCTATAGCCCGTTTTTATATTGTATTGTCTTCGTAAATAGAATAGTTTTACATGTTCATGCTAGTTTTAGACTCCATCTGTGATACTCTAGTTATTTTACAGTCCTTCGATGACTGATTATTTAGCAACTTTAATTTATTGTTTATGTAAAACATTTCTCGTCACTATATGGCTGAAATATTGCCGAGGTGACGTTAAATTCTAACTCACTCACTCACTCTTATTTATGTGTTTTTTTACCTCGATATTTAATCATGTCATGTAAAAATCTGTTTGTATTCTCAAAACAGTGTCGGCCAATAAGTTTTCACATGCAATACAGCAATAAATACTCCCTTGTTGTAACCCGTGTTAGGTGGTATAAACCTACACATGTTATTTGTCATCATTCACTTGATTGTCAGTTAATGAATTTATAACAGGTATAATTAATGGTAACACACTTTGATTACCCGACAAAGGTTCCCATTTGGCATTTCTTGTGTCTGGAGTAAATATTCAACATTATAAACATCGATCAAAGGGTTAACCGATAACACGCTGATTGATTAATTATTTTTATCTTACACAGCGGATTTGTCAAAAGGTAGTGTTTATGTATGTAGATTTACTAATCTATACTGAATACACTCTGTCGTGTCGGTGTCTGAGTAAAAACAACGTCCTTCTTTCAAAGGATTAACCGGCAATGCATTGATTGATTGCCCATTATTGGCTAACTAAATTACTGTTTTTAAAGAAAGGCGGGCATTATGCAATTAGTTGCCAGGTGTGCTATCTTGGGTGACCAATGTGACTATACACCAATGTGAAATACCTGAACAGATTTATCACTTTCTCGTATATGTAACTGTTAAAAGACACATCACTTGGAACAGCTGCAGATGAATGGCATATCACTCGTTGTTGTGGATATTGATGGATACATTCCTCGAACAAGGTAATAGCCTGATATTGTTCCTATAACTTCAATCTATTTTAATTTTAATATTTGCATTTTGTTTTTATTCATTTGTCTTAGCATTCAACAGAATCATTGTTTTCGCCGTGAAGTGTAATGAGACAGACAACATACACTAGGGTGTGTGTGCGAATTATGATTCACATTGGCAAACTATAAAAAGTCTAGATATTACAGTTCTGTTATAAATTCACTATAGGTATCAGCAGATCGTGTGCTTTTTATTTAGTTTCAAAATGCATACAAGTATGATAATAAACTTATTAGGATTATAAGACCAAATATAAAGACGTACATTGACTAGTATCTACATACTGGTGAGTGGACATTTACCATGTGAATGTAGCAAGACATTTATCTGCAGTATTGTGACTTCGACCCCCATCTCGCTTCCGTGGAAGAAATCGTTATGTTATAACTTGTGTCATGCAAAATGCTTTTCGTTATGATTCCAATACATATTATACTACGAGTAGAAAGTAGTTTTGATTTTCTAACTTGATGAAAACAAACCATAATCTCGTTAATTCTAACAGACTTTAGCCCGTCACTTTACGATTTTCAAAACTGGCGGGGCCTTGTCGCGAGCATCCGCCAGTCTGAGGATAAATGCTATTTAGGTTTGTTTTCACCGAGTTACAAAATCAAAACTACTTTCTACTGGTAGTGAAATATGTATTTGATTGATGGCCAATAGGATTTTGCATGACATAGCTTATAACATAACAATTTCTCTCGTGGCAGCGAGGTGGGTGTCAATATAATACTACTTACATTATTATTGATACTTCGACCATAACCTCGCTTCCGAGGAAGAAATTGTTATGTTACAAGTTGTGTCATGGAAAATCTTTATGGTCATCAATCATATACATATTTTACTACAACTAGTAAGTAGTTTTGATTCTTTAACTTCCGTGAAGCGATCTGAACACAAGTAAGATATCGTTTCAGGCTTCCACAACGGTCGCTTCGCACTCACAAACATAACCCATTTAGCACGAACTGCAGGGTACTGTGGAAATCTGTGCATGGTGACACCATCGCCCGACCCCTAGGAGCAGTTGACGACAAAGCAACGATTCGGCATGTCGTCGTTGATGTCGAGAAATCATCAAAATGATGAGCGTGCTACACACTTTCTATACAACTAACTGAAAATCGTTCCTCATATGACGTCACTGCAGTGCTCTGGCGACAGAGTTACGTAACCTGTCTGTGGTTTCGTTGGCGGGCGAGAGTGAAGCAGGCGACTTTTTGGCAACTTTTAATCGCTCGGTATTAATTAACCACAAGTTTTTTAAGAATGAGTCTAACCACAAATCTTTCATATGTAATAGTTAAAAGAGTACAAAAAAACAAAGTATATTTGTTATTTAATTAGATGAGATGACCTAGGACCACGTCCGCTCCGTGGGCTTTGCAACGACGACAATGACATTTCACGCCTACGACGCATACTTCCCACGTGTAATTCACGATACCTTTTCGGATGGACATCATGTGTGTGCCGCATGTGTATGGTACATTTCCTGCCGCAGGTTTTGGTTTTTCTGAGAAGCACGTACTTGCATTTATACAGTGCACGTTTCATCTTTATGCATGTAAATATATATATTTTTTAAATCCAAATGTTTTGCGATTAACACGGTCGCGGCTTGACCCAGCACAACGAAAATCAGCTCCCGGTTTTTCTGTTCTGGGGAAACCATGTAATACTGAGAGAGTGTGGGTTCGTCGCTGATAGCTTCGAGTCATTTTCTGGTGAGCAGGTAGTATCCTTTCATGGCGTTGTCGATTTCTTACAAGTTCTCAAGGCATTTTTTTGCACGTGAGTTGGTCGTTGATGAAATCGATTCTCTGCACACGTTTTTTAGCCTCCTCAGCTTCATCAGCCTGTAGTTTCTCCACGGCTAAATCATAGCGTTTTCGTTCCGCTTCCACTTTGGCCCTACCTTCAGTTGTTGGCGATCAATAGTCTGTGTTTAAATTGTATCGTCCTCTATAGTTAAAGTATTTTAGATGTAATTACTAGTTTTAAGTATATATCTGTGATAGTCTAGTTGGTTTTACTGTCCTTTGTCGACAGCTATTTAAATTTGAATATCTTGTTTTCATCACTATATTGCTCTAATATTGCCGATGCGATGTCAAATTGTAACTCACTCACTCACTCCACTTCAGCCGCGTTCAACGTTCGTATTTTTGAGAAGAGATAATTGCTGCCAGAAAAGGCGAGGGCATCGACTAAGCCCCACAGACCATTACGCCGATCGTAGCCATTTATATTATTCTATATGTTTATATTACTTTCAACTATTTTCCTGTATAATTCCTTGTTTCACGGGAATGTCCTTGGTGGCCATCACCATCCCTAAATCCTTGACGAGCATACCCATGTACTGCACGTTGAAATCGAGTTTGATCGTCGGTTGTTTGAGAACCATTTTTGTTAAGTGTGGTAAGCGTGCAACCAGTCCTGCAGACAAATTCCCGGATCAATTTTGTGCACGTCCGAGTCCGTCACCACCCACGATCTCCGTGTATGTTTTGTTGACGTGTAAAGTAGGGCAAATAATAATGATGTGATTGAACATGTCCTGATAATAAGCTTCCAGCATGTACAGCGGGAAAGCCACACAAGATCCCGCAGTGTGTATCGCGTGGTAAATCAATATTGAAGTTTTCATTCAAAAATTCCTCATAAATGGCTTGCATGAATCTTCCATTATCTGTATTGAGTTGCACGTCGATAACCACGCTGCCCTTGTCGATGCGGTGTCCATGGATCGCATGTCCAGCCACAATGCTTACTTGGTGGTCAGGTATTCTCTGATCCACACGTTGGCGAGATAAAGATCCTTGGCGACCGCGTTGATTTCCGGTGTACGCTTGATTGCCGGCAGTTTTTGGATCTCGCCCCACTGTTGGTGGGCTCTCATGCCTTGGCTGATGATTTGGTTCGTCATGCCTTTGACAGTCACTTCCACTTTGGTGATCTCGGGTTTCCAAGTAATGAGTTCATTGGTGACTCTTGTTTGAAACGGCTGGTATTCCGCCACGGAAACGATCAAAACACCTTTCATCGATTGGGCTGGCACGTTCAGGTTGATATTCCACAGCGTGTCACTCTTGTCCTTGACAATCTTCTGATGCTGCAGCACCCGATCATACAGGATGGACAGCTTTCCCGAGTACTGGTTGCGAATCTGCTTGGCCAGCTCCAGGCTCGTTACCATGTCAAACTCCAACGAGATGTTGTCGACGACGTAGCTGGCCTCAGTGCTGTCCGGTGTACTGAGAACTTTGCCGTAATTGTTGAACGTGAGTTCATATTCCAGCCTGTCGCCCAGTGCAGCCTGGTAAAATGGCATGTGTCCTTCGAGCAACTTGAGGTCGAGCAAAATGCAAAACCGGTTTCCGTACGATTCGACGATGGCTTTGTCCCCTGCGAATATGTCATTGAGCTTGTCTTGCAAGTGAGCATATCCCACACATAGATCATTCGCACTGCAGTTAGCATAACAAAGTCCTTGATATACCATGTTATGGCTTGTGCATGTGGTTCTCCAGAGGTCAGTGTAACCAAAATACACGTCGCTGCGGTCGAAATCTCAGCACCTCGTTGCTGCTGATTTTAATGGTGGTTTTCTTGATAATGGCGCAACCCAGGTTGTGCACGATCGTGCGTTTGTCGATCTTGGACTCAAAAGTGATGTTAAAAGCCAGGCGAGCTGCCCCGTGGACGATGACGTCCTTTTCGCCCAATTTGGTGAATAGAACCGGCAGCATTTTGTTTTGATCAATCATGCTCGGATTGTTAGTGATGGTCACTGACTGACGCACAGCTTTAACGCCAAGAGGCTCTCAACTTCAGAAAGGATGTAGTCTTCGTCCGTATTGCGACATTGTTATATTGAAAATATACTATAAGTTTAACAAATAAAAAAATGGCGGACAATATTCCAATGGACGATTCCAACGGCACCATACAGCCTCTGCTGGATGATGACGATGTAGCAGACACCTCGTTCATGGGTGACACCGCGCGCAATGAAATTTTAAAGCAAATCGTGTACGATTATTCGATGCTTTAAAGAATGATAGAAATTACGTCGAACCTTTTGGGCGTGACTATCCAAAGTTTAAAATCGATAAGGAAGGGATGCTGCGATTGAAAGCCCATCCGGAGGTCGATCTCATGAACAAACACACAAGAAAACCGTTCGCCCTGTCGACACTAGCCAGTCGCTGTGGTGGTAGTCAACTGATCCGCAGCGAATTAAAACTGTTGGAGACGATCTGAGACGATCTGAGAGAAGTGCCCCAACATGCCATTGAAGTGTCGGACGAAATCGAAAAAATATTGACCAAGTACTGGAACGAACCCTTGCCTGGTTTTGAATTTCCCATTAGGGAACTTTATGGCCTAGACGAAGCCTTGAAAACGCATGCAGAGAACTTGTGAACAACATGGGTAAACTGAACAAAATCGTTGAGCACATCGCTCTCGAGAAAAGAAAACTCGTCCAGGTACAGAACGACTAGGCCACGAAAGACATCATTGAGAAAAGATTGCGTGACCTGGAAGATGAGAGACGGCCCTGATTGGAAGCCACTTCCTCCAAACGGGAAGGCCTTCGATCGCCATTGTTCTGACGGCGCTCAGCTTCATCATATCGACAAAAAACAATTAAATATTATTTTCTAACGTATATTAATATACAAAAGTGGGATTGTATCCTGCCATGGACGAAGTGGCAAAAACACTGGAAACCATGGACGGATTTCGTCTGCAACAGATAAGCGAGATCAAACAACAACTTGAAAGAGAACATGACACACGAATTGCATTGCACAAAAAGTGCCACAGAGCAGTGAATGTTACAGATGGGGTTGACACAGCCTTAGTGACAATAAGCATGCGTCTCGGTGCAGCCAGGGTCAGCTTATTGTTCACTATCATAGCCACACCTGTCGTGCTCAGCATGGAAATAGCGGCAGGAATTTCTGTGTTAGCCGGATTAACTCTTTAATTCAATTCTCGCTGGCTGCAGTAAAAGGCAGTGAAACACGACGAAATTCGCGTTCTAGCCGAGTCAAAGTGTTTCTACAGCACTCACGGATAATAAAATCTCAGAAGAGTTTCATCTGGTGCTGTCCGAACTCACCAAATACCACAGGATGAAACAGGAGATTCGAACAAAGTCCTGTAAAAACCCAGAACATCATCAGCAAAGACGAGAAAAAAAAGCTCATAGAACAGGGAAAACAACAAATCATTCAAGACATCACAAATAAATAACTCTAAATTGTTTACTCAATGTAAATATCTATTCTCAATGAAATGTTGCCAAGACCGCTGGCAAGCCTGCAAGACTGTTTGACCTACATACCCTGTCAGCCAGCCAGCCAGCCAGCCAGCTGGCCACCCGAGAGAGATGTACAGACACTCGCACGGCGCTCGGACGAACAGTCTCCTTCGCCGAACCGGCTCAGTGTAGCTTGCGGTGTTTGTATTGCTATGCGAGGTCTTTACACACAGCTCACCAGCTCAAGACAGAAACGACAAACTGAGCCAGCGTGTGTCAGCGAGATATCGACCGGGCGTACTACCGAGAGATGCATTCTGCTTAGCTTCAAACAGACCTCGCCTCACTACTTTATGGCAAGTACGGCAAGACGTTGGATAGTTAGCCTGTCGCCAGACTGACCCCATGCTCACTAAAAAGTGAATATTTCTTAAACTATTTGACCGATTTTCTTGAAATTGTGTATGTACCCCCAGTATACCTCGTACTTTCATTTGTAATTTTACAGACGTCGAATAATGATCCACCTTCATTTCAACCATATTTTTTACTCCCACAGGGCAATAGATTGTAAAAAATATGACTTACAGCGACCTGGTCTGAAACTGTCATTCCCTATACTACTAATGGTATATTTAATTGCTCAGATACAGTTATTAATGTCTATCGTCCATAGTCTCATGTCAAAGTAGTTCTTTTGATTGCATCATGCATACCATCCCAAATAACTGTAAACAATATCTTAGTCAGTATGTTTAAAAATTATCTTGGTGGCTTTGGTAAGAATAAGAAAATATGTACTAATGTGGATAGTATCAGTGATTTTATCACAATAATTTTACCTATAAGAGTCTTCTATTCCTTTTCTCCTGTTTGCCAATAGTATATTTATTGTTTCTAGTTTTTTTCTTGTATTTATGACCTAGGGGTTATCCAACTGCGAATTTAGGGTAATCCACAATACTTCAAAATCAGAGTTTGTCCAATTTAGTTTTCTATCATCACGTAATGTTGCATTAAAGTCTGCCTTGGATCCAAGCCATATTGCTTTTGTCTTCTCGATATTCATCTGAAGTCCAGAAATTTTGTCCAGAATATCTAATGTATCCAAAGCTATCTTCAAACCTCTACAAACCTGCTACAAAAAGAAAAAGATATGGGGACACTGGGTGATGACGTCATCCCCGTCCATTTAAAAAAACATGAGGACAAATGCCCATTTTGAATTAAGCATGAACTGGCATTGGTAATGAGAATTCTAATCCAATTTATGATATTCGGCCAAAATATACATTTCTTCAACACTTTGTATATAATTTGTCTTGAAACTGTGTAAAAATGCCTTATCAAAATATATTAGAATTAGCAGGCCTGAGTTTTCAGCTCACATATCATATCATATATACTAGGCACATAAAGAAACTGTGCATACACAAATTTAAAATCTAAATTTATCAAACCTGTGTAGACACATAAGAGATTAGTGATATGTATCCAACATGCATGCACATGCCACGTTCCGTGACGTCAGTGGGTTCGTCCTTGAGACGTGCAATACGTTGTTGCACGTGCATTCCGGGAAAGAGAAACAGATCAAATGAATGCCACACAATACTGTCACTTTGGAAAGCTCAACCCCTGCCCTTGCGATCGTTCAAAAAATTAAACCGCTATTGAAACGCATAGCATGCCAATGCTCACGTCTGCACAACGTCATGAGGCCATTGGGATGGTCCGTTGGGGTATGTCTCAACGACAAGTGGCTGCACATTTCCACTGCCACCGGAACACCATTTCTGCACTGGTGAGACGCTACCAGAACACAAATGACGTCATCGATCGGCCACGTTCTGGACTTCCACGTGTAACAACGCCAAGACAGGACATATGGATAAGGGTGACCCATCTTCGCCACAGGTTTCAGACTGCAGTGATCCACCCCAACACATTTCGACAACGTTTACGTCATCACGGGATCAGACAACGACGTCCCGCCATACGGCCTATCCTGACACAACGTCATCGACAAGCTCGCCGAATGTGGTGCCGAAATCATGTCCGCAGCCCCTTGTTTTGGTGGAGAAATGTTGTTTTTACAGATGAGTCCAGGTTTAACATTTCCCATAGTGATGGACGTCAACGTGCCTATAGACGCGTGGGAGAACGTTATGCACAGGCCTGTGTCTTGGAGAGGAATCGCTTTGGTAGTGATTCCGTGATGATTTTGGGTGGAATAACAGCACGCCAAAGAACTCCTGTGGTGATTGTTCAGGACAACTTAACTGGTGTGGGCTACAGGGATCAGATTCTTCGACCTGTGGCAATTCCTTTTCTGCAACGTAATGGCCCTGGGTTAACATTCCAACAGGACAATGCCCGCCCTCATACGGCAAGGGTTGCTATGGATTCCTTGCAACACCACAACGTTGACTTACTGCCTTGGCCTGCAAATTCACCGGATCTCTCCCCGATAGAGCATGTGTGGGTCGAGATGGATCGACGTCTACGCCGTCTTCCTCATCCGCCAGATAACGTCCTTGACCTTGCAACAGAACTTGAGAGAATCTGGCGTGACATCCCACAAGCTTTCCTTGCACGTTTGATAGGTTCTATGTGTCGTCGATGCACTGCTGTTCTCAATGCCGATGGTGGACATACACGTTATTGAGCTTGTGACATGGCCGTTTGACCCCCTGTCCTGTCATTGTGATTGGGGGCGGTGGGGTAGCCTAGTGGTTAAAGCGTTGGCTCGTCACGCCGAAGACCCGGGTTCGATTCCCCACATGGGCACAATGTGTTAAGCCCATTTCTGGTGTCCCCCGCCGTGATATTGCTGGAATATTGCTAAAAGCGGCGTAAAACCAAACTCAGTCAGTCAGTCAGTCATTGTGATTGACTTTTCAATTGAATTCTCCCGACTTATTATGGTCTCATGATCCCTCCATTAAAGTTTATATGTACCTTTGACATTGTTATCGTACTTATAAACTTGGATCATATTTTGACAATGCACAGTTTCTTTATGTGGCTAGTATAGTTTCTAATATTGTCAGTGATACAAACCCTGATTAATTGCCAATAATGAGATTATCAAGTGGGCTTTTAGACAAACAACTAGTGTCTGAAATGAACATATTTTACAGAAAAAAGGCTCATAGTGAAAACAACACAAAATATGATAAAAAGGAGCCCTGAGACTTTCTTCATTTTCAGAGACTAAACAAACCTGCAGAGGGATAGTTTCTTGGAATTTTACAACATGTACAATGGTTCTTATCACCCACTACTGCTGAAATTGCGTGTGACAGGAATAATTATTGCCCCCCACCACCTCCCAGTCCTACTGTCGGTGGTGTGGGCCGTTTTGGGGTAATGAGTATCCAGTGTCGCCAAATCTACTTTGACAGCAAGCAGGGATACCAGGTAAGAGTAGCATCTCTTGATATTCCTATGGCTGGACAACTGGATCTCACAAAAATTAAAAAACATTACTCATATTCTGCAAAATCCAAAGGTTCTGTCTGCACTATATGTGGAGGTTTAATTGATGTTGCATCGAACAGGAGAAAATGTCTTTTTTGTTGGTAGTACTAAGACAGAGCCATGTCTTCTGATCGAAAAATGTTCACAGGGAATGTTGTACACATACTGTGTATAGAAAATGTTTAGGTGATTCACTCGTGTGGACAATACTTTGTGCCTTGAAAATAAATCTGTAATTAATGTGTACCATTACTACCAATCCTGTTGAACTGAAGTGAAAAAGATGTACAGCTGGATTCAAATAGTATCTCTTCGGCAAAAGTAGAGACCTTAGATGTTGGTATACATTACATACTAATAAAAAATCAAAACTCAAAATCATTACATATGTATTCTGCCTTTAAATCTGATATTGTTCCGGAAATGTATTTGATTGCACTCTCTTCGTTACATCTGCGTAGAGTCTACATAAAATTCAGATGCGGCTCCACCAATTTGAAAATAGTTTCGTATAGAAGATCTTAAGGCAATGACATTAGTGTAGCTATGTGCGATTATTGTAAAAGTATACCAGAAGATGAGTATCATGTGTTAATGAAATGTCCTTTTTATGCAGCGGTAAGAACCCACTACATACCAAGTATCTATATAATGAAACCAAATAAACAAAACAATTGTACATCTTCTAAATACTAAGAACCATAATATAATACTCCGTACAGCAATGTTTGTAAACAAAATCATGTCCATGCGCTCTGAAAATGTTTAATCTAAGTTGTCATTTTGTACTATTGGCCTCATGGCCACATTTATGAAATAAACCTGTCTGTCTTTCTGTCTGTCTGTCTGTCTGTCTGTCTGTCTGTCTGTCTGTCTGTCTGTCTGTCTGTCTAATAGAAAATGGTATTCGTATTCAATATATCGTTCTTTGCACACCATACATAATCTATCAACTTTAGTTTCTTTAACATATCTGTCAGTTTCAATTCGTGAAAAACATCTAAATTGAGCAAACGCGGCCCTGAATTTTGAAATAGTGAGTCCTTTTATATACAATTCTACGCCAAATGGTGCTTTAAACGAAATATATGTTAAATATTTAGTGCTGCTATCGAGGGCTGCATGCCAATCTTTCTCATAAGATATTTTAAGTCTGTATAAAACACCGACATAAAATTTCTAACACTAACTACACATTGTTCCTCTCAAAGATAGCAAAATGCATGCATGTAGAGAATGTTTGATTTTAGCGGCCCATTTAGTTTTCCCCTTGGTACAATCTAGAACTAAGAACTAATAACTTATAACATTTTTTCACAAATCTCGTATCAGGCATATTGCATATTTTACACCAATAAGTAACGGCCCTTTTATAAGTAACATTATACACTTGATAACGTCCACATTCTCCTCTGACAACATGGTTCGACTTTGAGGATTTAATCCCAAGAAATCGTTTACATGCAAACATTTGTAAAATGTCAACTTCTTTAGAAGTATCTAAGCCCCCATATTTCCAAACCATAGAGGAGAATAGGACTAATTTTGGAGTAAAAAATCTTAAAAATAGATGGCAATTGATTAAGTATATGTAAAGATTGAAGTACACTATACAAAATGTTTTTCGCTAAAGTCATGGATAAAGTCACAAAAACCTACATCGTTGAGCTACACTGGTTTGAGCCTAATGATTTATATTTCTCTGTTTGTTTCTTCATCATGGTAATCAAGGGTGACAAAACAATGACAGTAGCATGGCTTGTATTTTCTACTGCCTACTGAATTTCGAATGTCACATCTTCACCATTTAATTAGCTCTCAATCATTGTATTCTGATTTGGACAAATGCTATGTACATTTGCTTTCATCCTCATCAAAGTTCCAATTCATTTTACCCTGAGATGGAAAACATTTCGAAATCATTCCCCCTCCTCACCAGTGTAAAATGAATCAGTTAAAGAAAAACTTAGATTTTATACGTCAGCAGGTCTCTAGTGTAATCACACATGTTGTTTGTCTGGAATGAGAGAACAGGGCTGAAGCAGGAGGCCTTGGCTCAGTGTGGGGTCTTGGGCAGTGGTGGGGGAGGCTCCCATGAGTTGATATTAAACACTAGTGACAGCTAGAGATCAACTGATAATTACAAGCCATATTCTGGCTTGTGAATTCAGCAGATTGGTACAGACCCTGAAGCTGTTGAAATCTAGACTTGCCACATTTTCTAGACTTGCGTGGGATTTCTTGGATATATTTGTTATTGGTAACACATGTGCTTAGAATCTTGTAGAGAGTGTTTAATAATGAAACATGGCGCCAGCTTATTTTTAAAGAATTATCTATCGTTAATAGATTTTGGTAGGCAATTGATAACACCTCTGTTTTCAGTATCAGATAACTTTTCTTCCACAAAAGCTTCGGAAATAAACATGAAAATCTAATTTCCTATATCTTCCCAAAGGAACTGAAAGAACACTACTAGAGTTCCTGGGCTCATATTACTTTTCATACTTTGAACGACTGTAGCGATGTCTTCGAACATTATTGGCTGTTCCAGTCTATCAAATAAATCTTCTTTCATTACCGGGGTATCTATTATTTCCAATACATTTTCTGCCATCACATGGTCAGTTTCAAATTTCTCAGGATATAGCGCCTCCAAAAGAGATTTCAATTCATTTCTAGTAATACATCAGTAGTAATACAGTTATGACTATCTATTACGTTATTGATTAATTTGTTTGTATAAACTTTGTTTCCCAAACTGCAAAAGTAGTTTGAAGGTCTTTCGTCTTCTTCGTACCACGTGAGTGGTGTTGTGGTTAGGTTCCCCCTGTTTTCTTCTTCTTAAATATTTTCAAATGTTTTCTTTTATTTTGAGTGGTCGCCAGTTTCTTTTCAGATATATTTTGATAATAGTGTCTAATGCCATCTTCATTTTCAGTTATTTTGTTTTCTAGGTTTTGAAGTTTTTTGTACGTGATTGTTCTATTGTAAATGAAGAGAAGGATATGCCGTAGCCTCGTTTTTTCATAAGTAATGCCTCTAAAAACTGTCAGAGATCTTTAGCTTTAGGTCCACGTCATCTATACTGAGAGACAATGAAAACGCAATTCCATTTTCAAAGGTAACTGTATTAACATAGGAGAATCACAAAGCATATGCTATGTATGTTAGCAAAGTCTGATCACAGCAGAAAAATTCTGACCAAACCAGTGTCCACTATCACCAGTTTCAACACATTTACACGTGACTGACATAGCAAACTGTCAGTACCTCGTGTGTCCACCTTGAGCATGAACACATGCTTGCACACGTCTTGACATGGAATGACACAAACGACCGATCAAAAGATTCGGAATACCGTTCCATGGTTTCTGCAGTGCCAGTGTGAGCTCAGCAGCATTGCGGGGTGGATTCTGCTGATGTCTGATACCAAGTTCGTCCCACATCTGCTCTATTGGATTCATGTGTGGTGACCTGGAGGGCGACTGTATGACTTCCACATTGTTGTTCTTAGGGAAATTCCGTGTCAGGATGGCTGTTTGTGGCCGAGCATTGTAATGCTGAAAGACTAGTCGGTTACCACCATGCTGTCTCAAGAGAAGAAGAATCGGCTGGAGAACAGCCACGACGTAACGCCGCGAGGTCAAGTTGCCTTGCACAGTAACAAGCTGTGAACGAACATGAGCATTTATGGCACCCCAAACCGTTACTCTTTCTACACCAAAACGATCTCTCTCATTTATACAGGGTCGCACAAAGCGTTCACCTTGACGTCGATAAACACGTTGGCATCCATCTGGGAAAGAGTCGTTAAAGCGAGACTCACCAGGATAAAAACATTCCTCCAACCGACATTGCCTACGAAAACACCGGCTGCAGCCATCGCAGTCGTTGAAGTCGATGATGCTGAGTTAAGATCTGGCCTTGGTAAGGTCGACGTGCCCGTATTCCTGCTGCAGCCAGACGTCGACGCACGGTTCGGCTGCTGATGGGTCTCTCTCTGTTTCCAGTAGTGTTGTTGGCAGTCTGCAGCTGTCTCGAATCGATCTCGGAGGTGTTGCACGACGATGTAGCGGTTCTGATCTGCCGTGGTCACACGTTGAACGCCTGGGAGTGTCCGGTCCTCTACCCTGCCAGTGCCTTATGAGACGACTAACAGTTGATGGATGCACGTTAAAATGTTGTGCGACGTCGGTCTGGGAAGTGCCAGGTCGCAGCATTCCAATGGCTTGATGTCTCTGGTCTTGTGTTAATCGTGGCATGGTTCATATGGGTGCCAATGTCAAATCACACTGTGGTTTTATAGGGGACAATCATGGACTGTTTGCATGTAGTATCATAATGCATGTCGTGCACTTGCATGGCAGACTGCCACTTAAACATGTGTTCTGAAGTTTTGCTCATGACGTTGTGCAACGAACCCTACCAGTCTTTACACAAAAAGGCCTTACACCATTAACATGCTAAGATATGTTTTTCAATAAACTAATAACTGTGTAATGGTACTATTATTCGATTGGAAATGCTTATTGCGTTTTCATTGCCTCTCAGGATCATTATCGTCAATTTGATCAATATCCGCAATCTCATCTTTTGTTTCTTGTAAGATCTTCCGAACATTAGACACAAATTCCTTATTATATAGCAATTGGAGGCCATCACATGTGGTATTTGTTATATTATTGTGGGGTTTCTGGTATAAAATAAGAAGGTTCCCGGCAAATTAATCCGGTCGTGGGATGTGACAGTATGGTGCAGGACGTGTTCCGTGCCTTGGATGTATGTGGTATCCAGATTGCGTTCCACATAAACAAAACCTGGCAGCATGATATAGCCCCACTTTAATACTGTCACCGTCAACTAGTCCTGCCCCTACACAGGGAACATATACATTATGTTGTTCCAAACTATGCCAACAATTATTGCCTACATAGTAAAATATATACACATAGAACAAATATCGCAACACCTATGATTTTTATCCCACGTTTATGTTCATATCATAGTTATGTTTGTTTATATGATTGTTTAATCTGTCGTTGTTGTTTAACCATATATCAATTTTAGCTGTACTCTTGCTTCGATGAGAGGCGAGCATCACTGCAATGCGCGTACCCGGTATGAAGTAAAGTTTCATTGATGGTGTGGACAACATTGCTAGGTTGGTTATTACTTACGTCAAGAGGCGATATCAACACTGTCTTGGCACGCCAAGACACGTTTGGGACATTATGGCTCGCAGAATATGCCAGAGAGATCCTCCACTACAGAATCTTGGTGATTTCTTTTTCAAAAGCCGGTAGCAACTCTTGGCCCATAGAGCATCAATCCCAAAGAGCATGTTGTGGACAGTATGGGTCGGTGAATACGCCAGAGAGATCCTCCAATACAAAATCCTGATTTATTCTAACAAGCCCTCCAAGATAAATTCAAAGTCTGATGCAGTCAATAATGAGGAGGGTCATCGATTTTGATATTTGATATTTATCTTTTAATTAATCTTTGGGGATCAGTTTATCTGAATAGTAAATTAAATTACGGTTTAGATATGTTTCTTTGCTATCGTTAATGGTAACATATAAAAGCTATGACAAACATGGGTGTTGCGATATTATTTATCATGTGTATATGTGAATTGCTCGACTAACAATCATTCGGTTTGACCGTATCTCCATACATGTATACATAGAAGTATATTTTTTCATTCAAATCGATGATCTCAGCATCGGTAGTCTAAGAACAAACAAATAGATTCTTATACATGTTGAAGGACAAGATGATCAACCCCTACGTCTTTAATCTTCGTAGCGACTCAGTTAGATAGATAATTTTCTGAAAAGATGTTTACTTTGTGTAAGTGTCACTATCAGATTGGTGATACAGAGTATAATCGTAGACATTTGGTCAATAACATGAGTTACTTACCCTTGCCGCTCTGCAGGATCGTCAACAGAACCACCAAACTGAAGCCCGTGGAAGTCATCCTCTGTGGAGTGTTCCCGTTTCCTTCCAGAACAAAGGGTGCAAATTCCAGATGCCTGCTTAGAAGTCTGGTGGTGAAAATCAAATCAGCGCCAGAATGATCGACACCAGTCGGGTGGTACATCAGGTGTGTATAGTGATAAGGCTTCTACACACCCACTGCGATTTACATCCTGTTTTAGAGATGACTCATTTTGTCCGTGATGTTATATCAGATAGAATTAGTAACAAGTTTGTGTCGCATCGCAACGAGGAAGTAAAATTTCACCCTGTGAGTGAATGTTTTGACGAGCCAGTCAGCAACGTTAGAGTCAGATGAAAAGCCTTTTATTTCAAAATATAGGATTTGTGCAGAGGGTAGCTAGATAGCACGTTACAATAACGTTATGACATGATATGGCTATGAGTGAGTGCGATTAATATTTGCAGGCAATATTCCTGCAATAGAAGGTTTTGCAATTTAGTCAAATTGAAATAGGTTAGAATATTCTCACAAATTCCACACTCAAAGACCTGCCAAAGGCGTTCCCTGTACAAAACTCAAAACAAAATTTCGGTATGAATTTGGAAGAACAAAACCATCCATTCAACATCAACAAGAAGGTCTGTCGGCCCCATTTCCTCATCAACCATTCTTGAAAAACAACAAACTGGAACCTTGTCGGCATCCTCTGAAGAGAGTGCCCTATTTGAAGAACTTAACCAACAACTTCCAACCAAGAACTGGTGTCTAAACAGTCATTTTGTTAGATGAGCCCATCAAGAGATAGGATACAGTACTTTAGTTTTAGACCGACATACTCTTTTTGAACAACATGATATGAAATTTGTGCGCCCAGATTTTAGCCACCTTAACAATGTGAGAAAACAGTTTGTCTCAGTCTCATTACTTCATCGTCGTGTACGGCTAGTCCATCGCTATATCCTGTGCATATTTCGGGACGATGTGGCTGTGGCCTCAAAGTTGTATAATCATACATTTGTCTTCAGGTAAATAAATCTATCTATCTGTATTAGAACTAATACCTCCACACATAACACTTACATTTTGCCACCTTCTAAAAGGCCCTGCGAATTCATATAAACTCTCAATATGAACATGATATATTACATCAGCTGTAATCCTGTAGCTGAATATAACCTGATATACATACGCACACACACACGCACGCACGAACACACACACACACACATATACATACATACATACATACATACATACATACATACATACATACATACATACATACATACATACATACATACATACATACATACATACATACATACCACCATATATATTCTTATGCATTCCACCATACATAGAGTTTCCTCTTACACATTCATCATTGACATTGAACATTGTTCCTTGTTCCTGCCGCCTGTACAATATGTACGTCCTCTCTCTTTATCTGGTTTTCTTCGTCCATGACAATTATCTTTCATGTGTGATGGTACCCGCGAAGACCCGGGTTAGAATTTCTCAGCAAACCATGCTTGTCGTGAGAGGCGACTAAAGTGATCGGGTGGTCAGGCTCGCTGGCTTGCTTGCACATGTCATCGTATCCCAATTGCGTAGATCGATGCACATGCTGTTGATCACTGAATTGTCTGGTTGTTTTTACAGACCGCCTCCATATAGCTGGAATATTGCTGAGTGCCCAGTTAACAACCACCAAACCAATCGTGAGTGTTGGTATGCATGTAACGTATGCTTGTAAGCTTCGGGAACTGATTCAAAAATCTCCAAAACTGTATCGTTAATAATATGATAATCAGAACTTCTCAGTGCATAAGGTAAAACATACCCCTGAACTTAGCCCTTGTATACAATTTGTAAGCAGGTTATCCAGTACGCATGTGTCCATTCTATACTGTTAGCCTGAAAGTCTGATCTGTTTGGGGATATGAGACCCTCTATAAGCCGTTGAGGGACTGATATAGATGTCATTCTGTGAATTAGTCTTGCTAAATACTTGTTAGCTAATCCGTGGGGTAACAAAAGTAGAACCAACCTTCCCTAAGCAGACTTAAACATGTGTCCATAAGATTCAGGAAGTGATATATGGGGCCATGAGGTAGTATTTTAATTGTATCAGGATTGAGCACATGTTGCTTTGTTACATACAATGCTCAACTCTTTAAACGCCATAACACTTTTCCAGTACAATCTGGGTGGTGGTAGCCTAGCGGTTACAGCGTTCGTTCAACACAATGAAATCAAGGGTTCGATTCCCCAGGAGTACAATGTCTCAAGTTCATCTCCTATGCCTCCTACATGATATTGCTGCAAAACTGCTAAAAGCACTATACACTCACTCACACTTGTACAACCTATGAACATTCTCATGCATTTGTAAATGTGACTGTTGACAATAAGAATGGTCGAAAAATCAGCTATATCGCTAAGGCGTGCTTCTTGACATTTCGTTTATAATAGGCAATTATAAAAAAACAGCTCCTGCTTTAATGTACACTACAAAAATAAGTTGGTTCCCGGAACACGTAAAATGAGAAGAAACGCAATGGAAACCACCATTTCCAGTTGGTTTCCAGGTAATTTTCTATAGTTTCATTGTGGTTTCCATGAAAACTGAAACCGATTTTTGCACCATTTCCGGTTGGTTTCCGGTGCGATTCATTACCCACTCCTCCAAGCAGGATCCAGCTGGTTTCCATGTTTTCGTTTATTGCAGGTTTCAACCTGGTTTCCATGTTTTCGTTTATTGTAGGTTTCAACCTGGTTTCCATATTTTCGTTTATTGTAGGTTTCAACCTAGATTCCATGTGTTAGTTTACTTTAGGTTTCAACCTGGTTTCCATGTTTTAGTTGGTTGTAAGTTTCAACCTAGTTTCCAAGTTATAACCTAGTTTCCATTAAAACTGAAACTCCATTTTGCACAAGTATCCGGATGGTATCTATGTCGTGACTTTACACACTCGTCCATGGATGCTCCAGCTGGTGCTTAGTTTATTGTTGTTTCCAACCAAATTTCTAACTTATGACCTAGTTTCCATGAAACTGAATCTGTTGTGCCGGCCCCTTACCCGCACCACCTGAAAAGAGGTTGTGTTCCATGCAGCATGTAGCAAACATGCTTGCAACTGTGGTCACTGGAAGGAGGTCACGACCCTACCTAGATACGCTTTGGTTGCTCACTATTACTATCCACTGGCATGGCTCAGGGTGTTTCTTGTATGTGTCTACAATACGTTGGCGTCTTTGGGGTTAACGCCACTTTGAACGGCAATCCATGATGCATGAAGACCTTTGATATTTAACACACCCAGATGCTGAAATACATATGCAGACTGATAATATACTGACTGACATGTAATGTTATATTTCTGGTGTGTGTGTGTGTGTGTGTGTGTGTGTGTGTGTGTGTGTGTGTTTGTGTTTGGGGTTGGGTTTCAAAGAGCCCCCAATTTCGTATCAAGTTAAGCTTATGTCCCCAATAGAATAATCATGTATCTGTCCTGAGTTGTAGAACGGTACAACAGGTTGTTGTAAACTGGAAATCGATTGCTTGTATTGAATTAATAACAAAATGCGTTCGTGTCTGGATAAGTAAATAAATGATTGTATTAATGCAAAATGTACACAGAGCTGGAACACTTCCTCCAGGCGTACAAAACATCTATTGATATAGAGACCGCTAGATTATTTAGGATGTCATAACTTATGACATATTTTTTTCATTGCATATTGATCTCTTATCGCGTACACGTGAGTTGATGATCATTTTCAGCTTCATTACAAGTACAGAGATATATAAAGTTATGTGGAATGATTGATATTATGATTGACAAATATGACATTTTAAGTAAAAATGATTCCATAACGTCTTGTCATGCAATCTGGAGGTTGTCCGGAATTATTCTCTGCTTAGATAAAGCGGATTCTAGAGCTCATCCAAACCCTCTATAGCGGCATCGATTAAATCAAACATTACACGCGTTTCATTGGCCGACGTTTTTGTGCTTGGACAATTTGAAAGCAATATTGTACATAAATACAGATTATGAAAAAGAAGTCAGCTTGCATGTGCCGGTGTGTTGAGGTCCAGTCATCACCAGATTCTGATAAAACAGAACTATCCTTTTAGGAATGTCTTTGGTACTTTTAGACAAAGTCGTAAAATTTCATTTGCGTATTTTCACTCCTTAACAGTTACAGTTGAAAAGTCATAGCAATGATCGATGCTGGGCCACATGTCATAATATCATAGCAATGATCGATGCTGGGCCACATTTCATAACGTCATAGCAATGATCGATGCTGGGCCACATGCCATAATGTCATAGCAATGATCGATGCTGGGCCACATGTCATAATGTCATAGCAATGATCGATGCTGGGCCACATGTCATAACGTTATAGCCATGATCGCTGCCGGGCCACATGTCATAATGTCATAGCAATGGTCGATGGTGGGCCACATGCCATAATGTCATAGCAATGATCGATGCTGGGCCACATGTCATAACGTCATAGCAATGATCGATGCCGGGCCACATACCATAATGTCATAGCAATGATCGATGCTGGGCCACATGTCATAATGTCATAGCAATGATCGATGCTGGGCCATATGTCATAACGTCATAGCAATGATCGATGCTGGGCCACATGCCATAATGTCATAGCAATGATCGATGCTGGGCCACATGTTATAATGTCATAGCAATGATCGATGCTGGGCCACATGTCATAACGTTATAGCCATGATCGATGCCGGGCCACATGTCATAATGTCATAGCAATGATCGATGCTGGGCCACATGCCATAATGTCATAGCAATGATCGATGCTGGGCCACATGTCATAACGTCATAGCAATGATCGATGCTCTGCCACATACCATAATGTCATAGCAATGATCGATGCTGGGCCACATGTCATAATGTCATAGCAATGATCGATGCTGGGCCATATGTCATAACGTCATAGCAATGATCGATGCTGGGCCACATGCCATAATGTCATAGCAATGATCGATGCTGGGCCACATGTCATAATGTCATAGCAATGATCGATGCTGGGCCACATTTCATAACGTTATAGCAATGATCGATGCTGGGCCACATGTCATAACGTCATAACATTGATCGATGCTCTGCCACATTTCATAACGTCATAGCAATGATCGATGCTGGGCCACATTTCATAATGTCATAGCATTGGTCGATGCTGGGCCACATGTCATAACATTATAGCAATGATCGATGCTGGGTCACATGTCATAACGTCATAGCAATGCTGGGCCACATGTCATAACGTCATAGCAATGATCGATGCTCTGCCACATTTCATAACGTCATAGCATTGATCGATGCTGGGCCACATTCCATAACGTCATAGCATTGATCGATGCTGGGCCACATTTCATAACGTTATAGCAATGATCGATGCTGGGCCACATGTCATAACGTCATAGCAATGATCGATGCTCTGCCACATTCCATAACGTTATAGCATTGATCGATGCTTGGCCACATGTCATAACGTTATAGCGATGATCGATGCTGGGCCACATGTCATAACGTCATAGCAATGATCGATGCTCTGCCACATTCCATAACGTTATAGTAATGATCGATGCTGGGCCACATTTCATAACGTTATAGCGATGATCGATGCTTGGCCATATGTCATAATGTCATAGCATTGATCGATGCTCTGCCACATGTCATAACGTCATAGCAATGAAAGATGCTGGGCCACATGTCAGAACGTCATAGCAATGATCGATGCTGGGCCACATGTCAGAACGTCATAGCAATGGTCGATGCTGGGCAACATTTCATAACGTCATAGCAATGGTCGATGCTGGGCCACGCGTCATAACGTCATAGCAATGATCGATGCTCTGCCACATTCCATAACGTTATAGCATTGATCGATGCCGGGCCACATACCATAATGTCATAGCAATGATCGATGCTGGGCCACATGTCATAATGTCATAGCAATGATCGATGCTGGGCCACATTTCATAACTTTATAGCAATGATCGATGCTGGGCCATATGTCATAATGTCATAGCATTGATCGATACTCTGCCACATTTCATAACGTCATAGCAATGAAAGATGCTGGGCCACATGTCAGAACGTCATAGCAATGATTGATGCTGGGCCACATGCCATAACGTCATAGCAATGATCGATGCTCTGCCACATGTCAGAACGTCATAGCAATGGTCGATGCTGGGCAACATTTCATAACGTCATAGCAATGGTCAATGTTGGGCAACATTTCATAACGTCATAGCAATGAGTGAGTGAATTAAAATTTAACGTAAAACCGGCAATATTTCAGCCATATAGTAACGAGAACAAAGTTAGTATATATGATAAATATCTGTCACAAAGGACAGTAAAACATTAGCAACGTATCACAGAATGTAAGTCTAAAAACTATTCATTTCTAATTCTAAAAATGCAACTCGGTATGACATATATTAACATTAAAACACGGGCTATGGACCACCAACAACCAAAGCTAGGCCACCTTACTGGGCTTCATGGGGACTTACAGTCATAGCAATGATCGATGCTGGGCCACATTTCATAACGTTAAAGTAATGGCCAATGCTAGGCCACATGTCATAATGCCATAGCATTGGTCGATGCTGGGCCACATGTCATAATGTCATAGCAATGATCGATGCTGGGCCACATGTCATAATGTCATAGCATTGGTCGATGCTGGGCCACATGTCATAACATTATAGCAATGATCGATGCTGGGTCACATTTCATAACGTCATAGCAATGATCGATGCTGGGCCACATGTCATAACGTTATAACAATGATCGATGCTGGGCCACATGTCATAATGTCATAGCATTGGTCGATGCTGGGTCACATGTCATAACATTATAGCAATGATCGATGCTGGGCCACATGTCATAACGTCACAGCAATGATCGATGCTGGGTCACCTGTCATAACGTTATAGCGATGATCGATGCTGGGCCACATGTTATAATGTCATAGCATTGGTCGATGCTGGGCCACATGTCATAACATTATAGCAATGATCGCTGCTGGGTCACTTGTCAGAACGTCATAGCAATGATCGATGCTGGGTCAAATGTCATAACGTTATAGCAATGATCGATGCTGGGCCACATGTCATAATGTCATAGCATTGGTCGATGCTGGGCCACATGTCATAACGTTATAGCAATGATCGATGCTGGGTCACATGTCATAACGTCATAGCAATGCTGGGTCACATGTCATAACGTTATAGCAATGATCGATGCTGGGCCACATGTCATAACGCCATAGCACTGATGGGCCACATGTCATAACGTCATAGCAATGATCGTTGCTGGGCCACATGTCATAACGTCATAGCAATGATCGATGCTGGGCTACATGTCATAAAATCATAGCAATAGCCGATGTTGGGCCACATGTCATAACGTTATAGGCACCCGTGAAGAGCCACCTCCTCGTGGTGAGTGCTGGGTAACGCTAAGCGCTCTTCAACCCCCCGTTGTGGACCCGGGGGTATATTTGGTCCACCAACCCGTTTGCCGTGGGTTGCGCCCCTTTGTTGGTGGAGGACGGGAGTCTGGTGGTTGAGGGCACTGGGAGCTTGGAACCGTGTTCCTTTTCCCCAACACACCACTTCGCCCCTTACTTCACCTAGACGGGTGGTAGAACTGGCCCGGTTCTATCAATCGGCTGGTCACGCCATGCCCTGCGCATGGAAACATTCAAATTTACATTTCTGTACATTTATATAATGTTTATATTGAATGTTGTCCTTTAAAATTATATGGTACGTGTATATATTTGCCTAGAGTCCTATGCTAGAAGACGGTGGCTCATGGGCCAATCTTGTAATGTTGACCGCTGCATTCTATATGTTTCTAAGTTGTTGTTATGGGCAGAACCTCCCTGACAATATACGTGGTAAACAAATATAGCTATTCATGTCATATTTGCTGGAGTATAGCAACCCTGTATCCCTGGTGTTTGCATGCTGGAGACCCGATGCAGTTAGACACCTTCCTTGTTGACACTCCATGGTGGGTGGGGAGCAGGATTGCTGAATAAATATATGTCACCATGGCTCATAATCACAATGGTTCGAGCGCAAACATCTAGATTCAAGTTCCTCTGACGAGAGTATTACAGATTTTGATTCCTGGGCTCGATTCATCGTGATCGATTCATCGTGATCGAGGCTGAAGACCACTTACCAATTAAACTGAACCCCTTTGCCATTTCTAAAGCTATTCATGGACATTGTGGAGAGGTGAAGAATGTCACCCGGCTTCGTTCTGGCTCCCTACTTGTAGAATATGTGAGGAAACAACAATCCCTCAATCTGTTATCCATCAATCAATTTGCCAATGTTAAGGTTGTTGTATCTGAACACAGGACACTCAACTCATGCCGAGACATTGTACGTGACCGGACCGGCTCCTTGTCTGGCATGTCGGAGCAGGAAATAACTGATGAATTAAAACATCAAGGAGTGTCTTCTGTTAAACTTGTTACAAGGAAGAAGGAAGATTCAACAATTGAACCAACGAATACGTACTTGTTTACGTTTGCCAGATCATCATTACCACAATCTATCAAAGCTGGTTATGTCAACATCGGAGTGAAGGTGTATGTCCCCAATCCACTCCGATGCTTTAAATGTCAAAAGTTTGGCTATGGATCAAAGACGTGTAATCGCTCCGTAGCTTGCCAACGCTGTGGCGATAACCATGAGTACACTGACTGTCAACAAGCACTGAACTGTATAAACTGTGGTGGCCAACATATGGCCTCATCTAAATCCTGCCCTGTTTGGCAAATTGAATGAAAAATCCTAAAACTAAAATGTGAGAGCAGCATTACTTTTGGAGAAGCCAGGAAGCTACTGACTTCGTAGTCTGCCTCTCAATCCTCATCTCAATCCACATTCACTTATGTTAATGTTGTTTCTAAGACAGCTCCAACTTCGTCTGTTTCATGTCAGACGGAATTGACTTGGATCAATTCCAAACAACCTGCTGTGACATCACCTGTCATCATGGTTGATAGTCAAACATCGACATCACCTTCTACTTCTCAGGCTGAAAGTCAGACTCAACCAGTCTTGGAACAACCATCCAGTGGAAAAATCACAAAAAGTGGCAGAAAAAAGAAAACAATCGCCCAGGAATCCCGTTCCATCAAAGGTGCCTGTCCAGAACACCTATAGTGCTTTGGACATGGACGTTACTCCATTATCACAGAGTTCTGTGGGGAGTTCTTCTCTTCATCACGATCACGTAAGAGATCACGAATTGAACCATCATGAGTCATTCATCTAATATAGTCCAATGGAATTGCAGAGGACTTAGAAAGAATTTCAATGACGTACAATTGTTTGTTCAGGATTTTAAACCATCGGCAGGCTGTCTACAAGAGACCTATCTTAAACATACTGATACATTTGATTTAAGGCAGTACATGTGTTATCATTCATTTTTGTACTATATTAGTAAGACAGAACATTACCCATAGTGGTGTCCGTCTAAATACTAATCTTCAAGCCGTTGCTATTCGCCTTACTTTGCACATTACACTTACTTTGTGCTCTTTGTACATTCCACCTTCATCTGCTCTTCGACAATCTGATCTTCAGAATCTGTATGATCAGCTACCAAAGCCCTGTATCATCATGGGCGATTTCAACGGGCACAACCCTCTATAGGGAAGTACAAGTACAAACAATAAAGGCAAGGTCATTGAAGATTTTATTTCTGATAATAATTTATGTGTGTTTAATGATGATTCAAGCACTTATTTACACCCTGCTACAGGAACCTATTCTTCACTTGATCTGTCCCTCGCAGATGCGTATGTTTACACCGAATTTGAATGATCTGTTCATGACGACCTTTGTGGAAGCGATCACTTCCCTACTATCCTAAAAGCTATAAAATGATGATGATCCCCCTTTATCACGTTGCAATTTTTCCCAGGCCAACTGGTCCTTGTTTGAAACAATATGTGTGCAAAACGTAGTACCTGACAATTTGAAAAATGTATTAGATCCCATACAGTTGTTTTCCTCTCAACTGACTGAAATTGCTGAACAAACAATTTCAAGTCCTCTGCAACTCCCCATATTCGTAAACAATGGTTTAACAATGAATGTAAACAAGCCAGGAAACATAGGAGGAAAGCGGGAAAATATTTCCGCCGACATCCTACAGTTCATAACTTAAATAATGTTAAAATTACAAATTCCAAGGCAAGACGTGCATATAAATAAAACAAGCGTCAATCTTGGAGAAACTATGTCTCCAAAATTAATTCGCGCACACCAATGTCTAAGGTGTGGAACATGGTTCAGCGAATAAATAGCAAAGGTTCAAAATCTGCTGTCTAACATTTAAAAGATGGTGACAATTTCATAACTGATAAATCTGACATTGCAAATAAAATTTGCGAAACTCTTGCCAAAAATTCTTCATCGGCAAATTATGTCCCTGAGTTTCAGAGATACCAGAAACAACGGGAAAAGACAAAAGAATTTTGATTCACATAACGGTGAAGACTACGCTGAAGTGTTTTCATTACATGAGCTTCACACAGCTCTTGAGCAAGCTCATGATACTGCAGCAGGTGATGATAATATCCATTATCAGTTATTGAAACATTTGCCTGGATCATGTCTTTTGACACTTTTAGAAATATTTGATCAAGTATGGACGCCTGGAAATTTCCCTCCGTCATGGCGTAATGCCATTATAGTCCAAAGACCAAAACCTGGCCGGGATCATACAGATCCATCAAATTACAGACCCATATCTCTAACCAGCTGTGTCTGTAAGAACATGGAACGAATGGTAAATAATAGATTAATTTGGTATCTTGAAACCAATAACCTTATCACAAACATTCAATGTGGTTTCAGGAAAAATCGAAGTACCATTGATCATTTGGTATCATTGGAATCCTTTATTAAAAATGATATAGTAAATACAGCATACGATACCACCTGGAAGCAATGCATTTTAAAGGATTTACACGATTTTGGTTTAAGGGGTCGATTACATCTATTTATATCACAGTTTTTAACAGACAGGCAATTTCAAGTCCGAGTGGGTTCAACCCTGTCTGACCATTATACTCAGGATCAGGGTGTCCCACAAGGCAGTATTTTGTCTGTTACGCTATTTAATATTAAAATAAATAGTCTTTCAAAGGTTTTAAGTGATTCAATTGATGGATCCCTTTTCGTGGATGATTTAAATATTTCTTGCCGTGGGAAAATATGCGAACTATTGAGAGACAGTTACAAATTTGTCTCAACAAAATTCATAGATGGTGTCTGGAAAACGGGTTTAAATTTTCTAAATCTAAAACCAATTGTATACATTTCTGCAGAAAATACAAACCTCATAAAGACCCTGAATTATCTTTAAACGGCACACCCATCAACGTTGTCAAGGAAGCTAAGTTCCTTGGTCTCATCTTTCACTCCCATTTAACTTTTCTGCCGCATATTCAATATCTAAAAGCCAAATGTTTGGCACTCGACTTGCTGAAAGTCGTTTCCAATTCTAAGTGGGGAGGTGACCAAACTACCCTCCTTCACTTATATAGATCACTGGTCCGATCGAAAATTGATTATGGCTCCATCGTTTATGGTGGAGCCTCTAAAAGCAATTTGAAACTACTTGATTCTGTCCATCACCGAGGTCTAAGTCAGTGCACTCACAACCCATGAAGATCCGGCTTAGAATTGGTCTTCAGTAACCCATACTTGTCAGAGCCGACTAACGGGATCGGGTGGTCAGGTTCGTCATCATATCCCAATTCTGTATTTCGATGACCATGCTGTTGATCACTTTATTGTCTGGTCCAGACTCGAATATTTACAGACCCCGCTATAATATCGCGGATTTCGGCGTTACTCAACAAACAAACAGTGAACTCAAGAATGTCCAGTGTTTGCCAGGGCGGAAATATATTTGGGGTGAGACCCGTCTAACTGTCTAATTTCAAGAAAATAGTGCATGAAACCAGCAGAATAACGTGGGGCACATAACGGAGATCACTGAAAAGGTCAATATTGTACCAGCGCACCCATCAATTGATGCCCGATTGCCAGTATCGACTATAGTATGTTGTTTATGTAGTTCTTACGCAGTTCTTACTATGCCAACAATGTGTGCATTAGGATATGACAAGGTAGGGTACCGGGTATATACACGCGTTTTTAACATGTTTGTCATTTGGGATAGAGATTTCTACCTGTAAAACGTGAACAGGTTTGCAGCTGTCAACATGTTGAATGCTGGCTTCCTGCAATTATTATTGGAAACAGAGCAAGAGTGCAATGGGTTGGTAGAGCAAGAAAGGAGGAAAAAAGCCAAGAACTTGTTGGGTGAGGAACTGGCTTAAACCTGAGAGGTGAATAGCTTAGGGACATTATCATTAACTGATGAAGGAGCTCTGCCTTGATGATCATGAGTGCTTCTACAATTTCTTGAGAACCCCAACCATGTTTGATGAACTTCTTGAAAGCATCACCCCTTCATTAAACAAGATGTCTTTCTTGGTCCACCCTTCTTCTTTCTTGGAGGCATGGTGATGTCGATGTTTCCACCTTGAAACTGAGAACGGAAATGAGAACGGCTGGGTACCAGGCCGTGATAGCTATTACGATTGCACCCACTAAAAACGGAGTGAGAACGTAGTGCGAACAGGAAGAACAACCTGAAAAGTTGGTCGAGTTAAAAACGAGTTACAACGGGGCTATGCGTATTAAGAACGAGCTAGGTCTAGTTCAGAACGGATATAAACTGACTAAGGACAAGATTGAACTGCATGAAAACGTTGTCCACATGGGTTGAACGGGCAGTTTTACCCAGTCTTAACGTAATACCAACTGTCTGAGGACGGGATAAAGACGAGATAGACGTACTGAGAACTGTTCATGTTCAAACTAGCATCGTAATTTATACAAAAGTTACACGTTCTATCCCGTTCGAGCTCGTTTTATAATTATTGTTTGGATGGGTCAGGACGTCCTGAGAACTACCTTGGTGGGACTCAGGCTTTACCAACATGTAGCATGGCTGGACCAACAGAACATCATCATAAATGCTACAAGACTAGACTTGTTGAAAGAACTGCTGATGCATTTGTCCCATTGTGATGGTTACGTTGGTAGTGGTGTGTTTTTGTCAACAATCTTGACTTCTAGTGCCGTGGACGATCCTCTCTGATTTGATCCCCTGCTTTGACTGACTCTTGCCTGGCATACCTTTCACAAACAACATCAACTCTAATGCAGTCTGTTCGAATCAGAATTCCGCCGTGATGTTGCTGGAATATTGCTAAAAGCGGCGTAAAACCAACCTCAGTCAGTCAGTCAGTCGAATCAGAATTGAAGTGAAGTTGTCCCAATGCATATTAGTCAAGTCTCCAAATGTGGAAGCAGTTCCCTTTCTGCACATTTGCAATTGTGCCATTGCATCAACTATATAACTGCCAACATTCTCTCTTCTCCTAATATAATCAGTAAAGGACGAAACGCTCCCTTTTAAAGTTCATTTAACAAACCGCTTTTGATGTTTATTCTTAATGTTCCATCTGAATGAGCCATTGTGAAAGGAACACTAGAAATGTCCATGTTCACCTCGGGGTTGATGGAAAATCCATTCAGTCTTCCAAACGAATGACGAGTTATGTCTGCCTCTTGTGAACATTGCAAGTGTAGTCATTGTCCCAAAGGATATGATTCACAGCCTCTTGCATGTTGAACAGATTGGGGCAGAGCAAAGGGATATCTTCATAAGTAGTCTATTGAACTCTTCCAGGACAAATTTGTGGTCACCTTGACATCGATTGAACCTGAAAACCTTTTCTACATTGATTCCCCAAAAGACTCTAAAGCCCAGGGATGAAATGCTTCAAACAACAAATGGGTGACAATCTGGTTGTTGAAGAAAAACTCATCACATCTTGAGGACGGTTTGTGAGTTCTATGTATGTACCAAATAGTCCATTGACGTCTGTAGATGATATTGAATGAAAACATGCCACCAACTTCCAACAGTCTAAAACGTCACATTGAGCGAGTTAACTGTCACGTGCATCTTTGGAAACAGTCTCTGCAACCAATCATGAACATTCCATCACCAGTTGACCATGGTTGGAGCATTTGTGATGGTCAGCTTATCCTTATTCTGATGTAGAGAGATCTTGCTACCCGTGGATTGGTTGAACTGACATTATGTAAATGCAAAAAGTCAGCATGCCAGCGGAGAGATCTCTGTCAATGCAGACAGAATGGTCTAGTGTGCACAGAGCCATGTCTGTTTGTATGGCAGGTGATTGTTGCCCGAACACCTTTGAGTTGTTGCCAGTAGATGACTCCGATTCTGACATGAAGTAACATATGATCTGAAAGAAAGTGAAAAGGAAAGTTAATTGTAAGCTTCTGAATGTATCAAAAGTGATTAAGAGTTATGTTATAGAAGAATTTGAATAGCTACAACCAGAGCTTAGACGCAGTTAGCGGCCATGAAGCATAGTTTTCAAACACTTTTGGATAATGTTATTTCATGAAATATTTTAGGAGTGTGAAGCTTTCATTGACCATATCATTGACATTTTTCTAAACTCCTTCGTTTGTTTTTAGAAACAAGAATACCAAGCCGCCTCCTGTCACCGACAATCAATTTTCTGGGCCTTCCTGCGCCTCCCTGGTGCTCATTGCTATATCCATTTGCAATATTTTTCAAAACACGATAAACAGTGGACAAAGGGATGCCTGTTCTACTTGAAATCACTTTAGTTGATCTGATTTCTGATGTAATAATACTCTAAAATCAACTTCCTCTTCTCTAAATCATCCATACAGAGGATCACTCAAAATGTCGTCTGCTAGCAAGGAAACAATGGGGGATTACTCTTCACAAACTAATGAAAATGGATTAACGGGGTTGTCTCTCTTGAATGAAACCAAGCACTTGAAAGCTGGTCAAGGTTGTTTACACTAGAAATCCAATTAAACATATTCCCAAATTTCTCAATAATTTCTGGTCATACTATATATGTAGTAAAATGGCTGTACACCATAAACCCTACATGCCACTACCCCTACAATTAGTTAAAACAACACACGGCATTTACCTGTCTGGCATAATGGACTGACTCAAAGAGAGATTAGTGCATAGAGTATACAGATGAAATCAAGGAAGGGATTAGTGCATAGAGTATACAGATGAGATCAAGAGAGGGATTAATCTGTTGTTTGGAGTTTTGTGTCAAGGAAATTTGGGATTAGCTAAAAGTTGTTTTTGTTTCATGATGAAAGATAAACCTCTAGTGAGTAGAACAATTTTACAAAATGGATAGTGTTTTGTGTGAAGGAACTTTGGAATTAGCTAAAACTTGTTTTAGTTTCATGATGAAAGATAAACCTCTAGTGAGTAGAACAATTATACAAAATGGATAGTGTTTTGTGTCAAGGAACTTTGGGATTAGCTAAAACTTGTTTTAGTTTCATGATGAAAGATAAACCTCAAGTGAGTAGAACAATTATCCAAAATGGATAGTGTTTTGTGTCAAAGAACTTTGGGATTAGCTAAAACTTGTTTTAGTTTCATGATGAAAGATAAACCTCTACATGGATGGAACATTTACTGCATGCCCTGCACTGTGGAATCAAGTCTACATCATACATGCGAGACGTGGATCCACAACATATCCCCTCATATACGCCTTATTCCCCGACCGCCAGACCACGACCTACTCCAGACTCTTTAGACTCCTCAAGGATGAAGTTCAGCAGAGACGCAACAGGCCGCTTGTCCCATCCTGTATCCAGACAGACTTCGAGTTAGCAGCAATCCATGCCTTGGAGACTGAATTTCCAACTGCTGTCGTGAAGGGTTGTTTCTTCCATTACTGTCAAGCCATTTGGAGGAAGGTTCAGGATCTTAGACTGGCTGTTGCTTACAAAGAAAACCCCGAAGTCACCAAGTGGATCAGGAGAGCAACTGGGCTACCTCTACTCCCTCACGACACGGTCCAGGACACGTGGGTTGAAGCCATGGACGACACTCCAGATGTCCCAAGAGCAGTCGACTTCAACGATTACATCGTGACAACCTGGGTCGACGACACAGTCAGATTTCTACTTCCCCTGCGGAACCACAACCTGACAACTGGCCGAGGACAAACAACAATCCAGAAGGTTTTCACAACCGACTGAACCGTGAAATTCCACACAGGCATCCGAACATTTACAGATTTGTAGAAGTCATTAGGAGAGTTGAACATGCTAGGAGGGTGAAGATTTCACAAATAGACTTTGGTGCTGCGACAAAAAGCAGAAAGCGAAATCTTGATCCTATATCAAGAGCAACGTAGCAACGTAGAGCATCAATCCCATAGAACATGTTATGGACAGTATGAGTCACAAAGATCCTCCAATACACAATCCTGATGGATTGGAACAAGCCATCCAAAAATAACTCAACGATAAATTCAAAGTCTGATGCAGTCAGTGATGAAGAGGGTCATCGATGTTAGTGTAGTTGGCGGAGTTTACACCCAGTATTGACATTGTGCTCGGTTATTCATACTTATGTGGTTTCTTGAGGATTGTATGCCAGAATCTTTAAAAAATAACCTCACTTGTCCACGTTATACGATCATAGTTATCAGCATTATAATGAGTCATTATTTACATTTTTGCTATAAAAAAACAATGTTTTTCTTTTGCTTTGATATTCCCAATTCAATTATTCTTTGGGGATCAGTTTATCTAGACAGTAAGTTATATTTAGGCTTGGATATGTTCCTTAGCTATGGTTACTTGTAACATATTTATACTATCACAAATACAGTCCAGTCATTCTAGCTCATACACAGCTCAACCTAGAACAAATTGCAATAAAAGCTAACTTTTCTGTTTTATAATCCTCATAATATGTTTTTTAGGATATCAAAAGTACAGGACTGTATAATGAACGAAAATTTTATTTTTCCCGCCAAAACGCACGTGCATGTTAATTCGTCCCAAGAGCGACAGAATGAGTACACTACGCAAAGATATGTCACGTAAAAGGGCATTTATCAAGTAAATTCAATTTTTAGTGCTCAGCTTGTTCATGATATAGATGATTTGTAATTAAAAACATCAAATTTACCGTATTTAACATAAATACAAGTAATAAGAATATAATTCTCTTTACAACTTACTAGTTTATAAATATATATAACAGCAGGCTGATCTGTGTATCCGTTACCGGAGGATTTCCAACTATCATTTCATTGTATGTGTATGAAAATAAACATTTATGCAAGTATTTACCGTATTTACCCTATTACACGAACTTAAACTACTGTAATATGATTCTCAGAAAATGTAGTAAGTACACTCACTTAACATATAATTTGATAATAATTACTGAATGGAATTAAGTGTGTTTAAACAAACGTTTTGAATTACTGTCTCTAAAGTCCATAAATAAACAGTGTTGTTAAAGGGACAATTCGAGTGGAAGATCGTCATTTTGTTAGGAGGGAAGGAAACCGTAATTGGCTAGGAGGATGGTCCCGAGGGTTGGAGAGCCATTGAAAACATAGTTGTATGGCTAATATTTGACTCACCAACTTCTAGAATGCAGATCAAACATTTAGAAGATTATTTTTTTAACAAAGTGGATCAAGTCAGAGGTTAAACGACAATGAACACGTTTGTCTAATTAATCAAGTGAACCTAATTCCAATGAAGACAAACCGATCTTCATACGTGCATTTTTACTATATGACGTATTTTTATCATTTCATAAACTTAAATTATTTTTCTGGATAATAAACTAACGGGCAATAGAAACGATACAAAGTCGAAATCACTGATATTACAAAACGACATACCACCATTACGAAAAAGGACAGTGAATTTTAATAACAGGTGCATGGGCAACATTTCCTTCGAGTAGCTACAATAACATTGAGTCACTGTATAAATGAAGGAATGAAGTGTCCAGTATTCGATCACAGATGTAAACAAAATAACACAGGTGGTCAGTATCTGGTATGTCCACAGGGGGCATAAATGCAAGCCCTAACTCTACGACGTGCTGAGAACGTCAGATGCCGTATACTTTGGGCAGGGATCCTTCGCCATTCCTCTTGAAGGGCTTGGACAAGCTGACGTCGGTTTCCAGGAACAAGGGCTCTAGCATGAAGCTGATGGTCCCACAAGTGTTCAATTGGTGACATGTCAGGTGACCTGGAGGGCCAAGGAAGCACATTGGCGTTGTTTCTCTGTAGAAACTCCATGACAATACGTGCGGCGTTGTCCTGCTGGAGCATGATCCGGTTACGGCGTTGACGTAGGAATGGTAGCACAACCGGACGCAGAATTTGATCAATGCATCATTGAGCAGTGAGATTACCATCCACCACAACAAGATCTGTCTTCATATCGTCATATATGCCGTCCCAAACCATAACACCGCCTCCACCAAACGGTACAACTTCCTGTACACAACAACGTTGCACACACTCTCCACGGCGTCTGTAGACATGAACCCTGCCATCATTCCTGAACAGCTAGAACCTGCTTTCGTCTGAGAACATCATCCTCGGCAACAGTCTGTTTTGCCACTGGCGAACCGTGCATGCCCATCGAAGACGTTGACGTCGATGTTAAAGCGTCAGCCGTACACCACGGTAGGGCCTGGAGGTGCGGATACCGTATTGTCTGAGTCGTCGTGCTGCTGTTCTTCGACTGATAGGATGTTCAAGCCCAGTCGCTGCTGATGACGTCACAGGTAGGAAACGGTATCTCAGGTGCAGGATACGTAAGTAGCGGTTCTCGTTGGGGGTGGTGACGCGAGGTCTTCCACTTCTGGACCTGTCTACTGTCCGCCCTGCTTACCTGTACCTCGTGATGGTTAGACGTGTACAGCCCAAGGTCGCTGCAACATGTGCATGAGTGGTAACAATCTGTACCATTCCAATGGCTCTCTCTCTCTCTCAGTGACTAATCAGTGCAACTTGTCTTTCCGTTTAACGTTAAAATGCAAACGTGAACATGACCAAACCATCAATTTCAATTATTAAATAACATTATTTATGTGGCAGTGATGTAAAAATCATAATTAATGATCACTACAGTTTAATGTTTTACAATTTATTAATAATCCTAAATAAAAAAGTGGGTACGAGTTCACTCATCCTTTTGGGGGCGAATTCACCGCATTCAGCACCGATGAATGGCTTCACTGCTCGTTGTGTTTCTTTTCAAATGAATGTGCATAATTCACATCACATATAAAGTCATGAGATAGACTCATGTAACAGTACCGTAGATGTGCAAAAAGGAAGATCCCCTTGAATTTCGTTTCCGCAAAAAATACCTCACTCGACTCATATAATAGATAGTTTTCTAAACAAATGTTTTTATTTCGTGAAAGTGTCACTATCAGATTGGTGATACAGAGTATAATCGTTGATATTGGGTCAATAACATGAGTTACTTACCCTTGCCGCTCTGCAGGATCGTCAACAGAACCACCAAACTGAAGCCATTGGAAGTCATCCTCTCTGTGGAGTGTTCCCGTGTCCTTTCAGAACAAAGGATGAATATTCCTGATGTCTGCTAAGATGTCTGGTGGTGAAAATCAAATCAGAATGACCGACACAAGGTTGGGTGGCACATCAGGTGTGTATAGTGATTAGGCTACTACATACCCACTGCGATTTACATCCTGTTTTAGACATGGCTCCTTTTGTCCGTGAGAATATACCAGATAGAAATTGTGACAAGTTAGTGTTGCATCGCAACGAGGAAGTAAAATTTCACCTCGTGAGTGAGTTTTTGACGAGCCACTTAGCAATGTTACAGCCAGATGAAAAGCCCTTGTAATCGCAAGGTTGGTGCAGAGGGTAGATAGCACGTCACATGATATGACTATGAGTTAGTGATATTAGTTTCAGCAATATTTCTACAATAGCAGGTTTTACAAAATGCAGCCACATCGTGCCGCAAGCTAGTCACAATATTCTCAAAAGTTTCACACCTAAATGACTTGCCTAGGAGTTCCATATACCCAACTCAAAACATCATGAATTTGTAAGAACAATTTGATGCAAAACCTTTCATTGAACGTCAACAGGAAGATCTGTTGGCCCCATTTCTTCATGAACTATCCTTGAAAAACAGCAACCGGAACCATGTCAGCTTCATCTGAAGAGAGTGCCCTATTTGAAGAATTAACCAACATCTTCCTAGCCAGAACTGGTGCCTAAACCAGTATACTGTGAGGCGTTTTAATGCTCTCCCGTGGCTGTTCGACAGTTCAAGAGAAGAATTCCAACTACCATATCGTGATTCAAGGTTTATAAACCCGAGAATGCCTGAAAAACCTGACTTCCTACAACTAACCCGTTGTTGACTTGACGAAATGTAATCAGCGAATACTGGACAAAAGCAGAACCATCCTTTTTCTTAGCAGAACTATACACGTGTCTGTGAGCTCCAGGAACTTATTCATAAGCCTGCAAAACTGAAATATACAGTATGTGATAATCAGAGCTCATCAACACATAGAATACATTTCCTGAGTTTTAACCATAAATACACTTTTTTAACAACATGATATAATGTGTGTGTAGATTTTAGCCACCTTAAAAATGTGCGAAAACAGTTTGTTTCACTCTCATTACTTTATTGTCTTATACGGCCAGTCTATCAAGATATCCTATGGATATTTCGTGACAATGTTGCTCTGGCCTCAAATCTGTAAAGATCATACATTTGTCTACAGGTAAATGTATCTATTTGAATTAGAAATATGAACAACTATTATCTCCAGACATACCACGTTACATTTGGCCACTTTCTAAAAGGCCGTGTGAATTCATATAAACACCCAATTTGAACATGACCTATTGCATCAGCTGTAATCCTGTAGCTGAATATTAACTGAAATATATACTCTCCCCAAAAAGAAACGCATATAGGAATTTCAACTGTATTTTTATGTTTATTTTGAAACATCTTGTAGGCTTTATGAGTCAATTAAATATAGCGAAATTGCACACTGGGAATGCAGACTTATCCGTCTTTGGCACCAACTCGAGGAAAGTCAGTTTGAGTGTCACGAGGAGACGTGTGGTGGCGCTGATGTCAATACCTCGTGTGACCACCGTGGGCATCCAGAACTGCACGGCATCGAACGAATAAGTCTTAGAATCTCGTGTTGCCCAATCGCAGCCCACTCTGCCTGTAGTGCCTGTGCGAGTTGCTGAAGTGTCTGGGGCTGAGGGTTAAGGCGTCGCACCCGTCTGTCCAGGGCATCCCACAGATGTTCGATCGGGTTAAAGTCCGGTGATCTTGAGGGCCAGGGGAGCACATTGATGTTGTGGTTCTGGAGGAAGTCTCTAGTGTGACGTGCTGTGTGGGGCCTGGCATTGTCCTGTTGAAACAACTCCCTCTGGCGATCAATGATTGTAAGGAGGTGTGGTCGTAGGATTTCGTCACAATACCGTTGAGCTGTCATGTTGCCCTGGATCATCACCAAATCACTTCTCCTACGGCAGGTGATGTCTCCCCTCATCATAACACTGCCCCAGACGAATCTGTCCACCCGGGGAACGCAAGCGTCGGCGAAACGTTCACGTCGACGTCTGTATACACGCATTCTTCCATCGCGTCCTTCCAATAGAAATCGTGATTCATCACTGAACAAGATTCCACGCCAATTCGGTAGGTTCCAGGCCTGAACGTTGGTGCACCATTGAACTCGATGTCGACGATGTTGTTGTCGAAGCACAGGGCCAAAATAAGGTCTTCTGGCACGTAAACCAGCCTCTCTCAACCTGTTCCTGACGGTCTGTGCAGAAAGCCTCCTCAATCCGGGTATTTGTCGAGCGGTACTGGTTGCCGTAGCTGTTCGATGACGCAGGTGATGTACCCGGATGTAGCGATCCTGCGCCGCAGTGGTCACTCGAGGTCGCCCACTACGAGGGGCATCTGCTACCGCATTCTGCCGGCGATATCTCTCCCAGAGCCGTGAAATGGTGCTTTGGTGAACATTCATGCGTCGGGCAACTGCACGTTGAGACTGGCCAGCTTCAAGCAAACGGATGGCGATATGACGGTTGGCTTCACTTAGACGTGGCATTTTGTGTTCGTCAACAATATTCCAAATACAGTGAATAATCGACAGACAGCGATCAACCTTTTATACCCATCATTGAGACTATCTGATCCCCAACTTTCACGTGCATTGCATGTGAATTGTGTATTCTGTGACACTACACGGCGAAATTGAAAATCATGCTGTTTATTACGGGTATTTTACGGATGGTGCTCATAAACAGAGCAAAACCTTTTGTAAAATGAATCACGTTTAATTCATTGCTACATGAAATTGCTATTTTCATGATGCGTTTCTTTTTTTGGGAGAGTATATATTCTCACCCATTCAAGCATACATAGAGTTATCAGTTTCCTCTTACACATTCATCAATGACATTGAACATTTTTCCTTGTTGCTGCAGATAGACACCTGTACAATATATACTTCCTCCCTCTTTATCTGGTTTTCCTCGTCCATAACAAATATGTTTCAAGAGTGATGGTACTTTTGAAGCAACCCATGCTTGTCGTGAGAGGCGAACACTATTTTGCTGCTAGCAGCATATTTCTAGGATAACATAAACGTCTGCTTGTAAGCTTCGGGAACTGATTCATATACATCCAAACGGTACATAAGGTAAAACATATCTCCGAGCTTAGCCCCTGTATAAAACTTTGCAGATGTTATCCAGTACGCACGTGCCCATTTTATACTGTTAGCCAGAAAATCTCATCATCATCACGCTCAGTGGAAGGTTGATCAAGTCTGAATATGTAACGCTGCAGCTATCAGCTGCTGAGATGGAGGGCATTCTGTGAATTGGTCTGGCTAAATACTAGTTAGCTAATCTGTCGGGTAACAAAAGTAGAACCAAAACTTCCCTAAGCAGACTTAATCATGTGTGCATACGATTCAGGAAGTGATATATGTGGCCATGAAGTAGCGTTTTAAGTGTACCAGGATTGAGCGCATGTTGCATACAATGCTAAACACTTTAAACTCTATAACACTTCTCCAGTACAATATGGGTGGTGGGTAGCCTAGCGGTAACAGCGTTTGTTCATCACGATGAAGTCCAGGGCTCCATTCCCCATGAGTACAACGTCTGAAGCTCAATTCTCATGTCTCCATGATTTTGCTGGAAAACTGCTGCACCCGGCGTAAACGCAATCATTCTTGTACAATCATTGAATATATTCATGCATGTATGACTGTTATCTCTTGACAATAAGAATACGAATGGAAACTGAAAAATGAGCTATATCACTAACCTGTGATTCTCGGCATTTCGTTTCATAGGTAATTATGAAAACACCCTACATTGTTTGCCGTGCTCCTGCTCAAAGGCGGCAAGCATGCCTACAAATGGGAAATCGAAAAGGAAGTCACGACCCTAACCTAATAATTTGATCGGCATTCTAGACGTTGGTGAGCCAAAAATGAAACATACAACTTTATGGATGACAACTTCTTGATTTTTTGCATAGAGCGACGTTTAAATGGATATTCTTACACCGTTATCAAGCTAACTAGTGATTTGTAGCTTGATAACGGTGTAAGACTCTACATCGAAACGTCGCTTTATGCAATAAACAAGAAGTTGTCATCCATAAAGTTGTATGTTTCATATTTTACCCTAACCAAGGTACACTTGGTTTGGTTGCTCACAATTAATATGCAATGGCATGGTTCAGGGTATTTCTTGTATGTGTCTACAATGAATTGGCGAGTTTAGTGAGTGAGTAACATCGGCAATATTTCAGCCATATCGTAACGAGAACAATTAATGTGTATACATAGTAAGAAATGGTAAAGTATAAAAACCTGTCTACGAAGGACAGTAAAATAACTAGATTATCACAGAGAAGAATAAATCACTAGTAATTAAATCTAATACAGTGTAACTATAGATGACAATACAATATAAAATTGGGCTTTAGATTTCCAACAACTGAAGGTAGATCACCATACTAGGGGCCATGGGGACTTACAGTACATTTGCTTCCTGCATGGACGAATTGGAGAGTTTGAACAGCAATTCATGGTGCATAAAGTTGATACAATATGCACGCAGAAACCGAAATACATATAATGACTGACAAGCAGACATGATATATATGATATTTTTTATGTTATTATTTCCCTATTTCGTATCAAGCTTATGGCCCCAACAAATAATCATGTATCTGTCCTGAGTTGTAGAACTGTGTATAATGGGTTGTTGTAAACTGGAAATCGATTACTTATATAGAATTAATAACAAAATGTGTACCTGACTTGATAACTAAATAAAAGAGTGTGTGAATACAAAATGTACACAGAGCTGGGACACTTCCTCCAGGCATACAACACATCTATTGATATAGAGACCGCTAGATTATTTGGGATGTAATAGCTTATGGCATATTTTTTGTCATTGCATATTGATCTGTTATCGCGTACATGTGGGTTGGTGATCATTTTCCACTTTATTACATGTACAGAGATACATAAAGCTATGTGGTATGATTGATATTTGGATTGACAAATATGACAGTTTAAATGAAAAATGAAGATGGCACATGATTTCATAACGTCTTGTCATCCAATCTGGAGGTTCTCTTGATTTATGCTCTGCCAGGAATTAGATAAGGCGGACCCTAGAGCTCGTCCAAACCCTCTATAGCAGCATCGATTGATATCAGTCAAAATAATTTTGCTGTGCCACATATCATAACGCCTTAGCAATGCTGGGCCACATGTCTTAACGTTATAGCAATGATCGATGCTGGGCCACATGTCATAACGTTATAGCAATGATCGATGCTGGGCCACATGTCATAACGCCTTAGCAATGCTGGGCCACATGTCATAACGTTATAGCAATGATCGATGCCGGGCCACATGTGATAACATCATAGCAATAGCCGATGCTAGGCCACATGTCATAACGCCTTAGCAATGCCGGGCCACATGTCATAACGTTATAGCAATGATCGATGCTGGGCCACATGTCATAACGTCATAGCAATGCCGGGCCACATGCCATAACGTTATAGCAATGATCGATGCTGGGCCACATGTCATAACGCCTTAGCAATGCCGGGCCACATGTCATAACGTCATAGCAATGATCGATGCTGGGTCACATGTCATAACGTTATAGCAATGATCGATGCTGGGACACATGTCATAACGTTATAGCAATGATCGATGCCGGGCCACATGTCATAACGTTATAGCAATGATCGATGCTGGGCCACATGTCATAACATCATAGCAATAGCCGATGCTGGGCCACATGTCATAACGTCATAGCAATGATCGATGCTGGGCCACATGTCATAACGTCATAGCAATGATCGATGCTGGGCCACATGTCATAACGTCATAGAATTGGCCGATGCCGGGCCACATGTCATAACGTCATAGCAATGATCGATGCTGTACCACTTCAATATTAACCGGAGGTTGATAGTATGAGCACAATATCATGCATGACATCTTTTCCCAATTGCGATCGAGGAACATGATGTAAATCGCTGTATTTTCTGGTGCAGACCGTCTATAGAAGCATGCCCGAAATATTCAAGCAGTTGATGTTAAACATGCAAAGTTGGGAAACGTAAAAAGCATGGAAGATCAATGAACAGCAACAATGCACAATAGAATGTCCTATTAAGTCAGTGCACTCACAACCCGTGAAGATCCGGCTTAGAATTGGTCTTCAGTAATCCATACTTGTCAGAGCCGACTAACGGGATCGGGTGGTCATGTTCGTCATTATATCCCAATTGTGTAGATCGATGACCATGCTGTTGATCACTTTATTGTCTGGTCCAGACTCGAATATTTACAGACCCCGCTATAATATCGCGGATTTCGGCGTTATTCAACAAACAAGCAGTGAACTCAGGAATGTCCAGTGTTTGCCTGGGCGGAAATATATTTGGGGTGAGACCCGTCTAACTGTCTAATTTCAAGAAAAAAGTGCATGAAACGAGCAGAAGAGCTGGTGTTTTCCGATACATCCCCCAATAACGTGGGGGACATAAGGGAGACCACTGAAAAGGTCAATATTTTGTACCAGCGCACCAATCAATTGATGCCCGATTACCAGTATCGACTTGTGCCATGCGACCTCGGGGTTTACACGTTAAGTTTGACTTGCCATTGCAAGCATACGAGGCGGATATCACTGAAACCCCTTCACAATTCTGGATTGGCTACTGGACCATTAGCATAATAAAGTAGCCATTCAAACAAAATGTCGGCCCAACCTTGGTATGTCAGACCATAGTATTTTAATTGATACCAAACAAGTGTAGAAATTGTGCTCTTGGATACAGGAATACTACATTTCTTTACATCATATACTGGGTTTACTTGTGACAAAGCTGTGGAAGATAAACACTATCAGTTGTAAGTACATTTCTTTACATCATATACTGGGTTTACTCGTGACAAAGCTGTGGAAGATTAACACTATCAGTTGTAAGTACATTTCTTTACATCATATACTAGGTTTACTTGTGACAAAGCTGTGGAAGATTAACACTATCAGTTGTAAGTACATTTCTATACATCATATACTGGGTTTACTTGTGACAAAGCTGTGGAAGATAAACACTATCAGTTGTAAGTACATTTCTTGACATCATATACTGGGTTTACTTGTGACAAAGCTGTGGAAGACAAACACTATCAGTTGTAAGTACATTTCTATACATCATATACTGGGTTTACTTGTGACAAAGCTGTGGACGATTAACACTATCAGTTGTAAGTACATTTATATACATCATATACTGGGTTTACTTGTGACAAAGCTGTGGAAGATAAACACTATCAGTTGTAAGTACATTTCTATACATCATATACTGGGTTTACTTGTGACAAAGCTGTGGAAGATTAACACTATCAGTTGTAAGTACATTTCTATACATCATATACTGGGTTTACTTGTGACAAAGCTGTGGACGATTAACACTATCAGTTGTAAGTACATTTCTTTACATCATATACTGGGTTTACTTGTGACAAAGCTGTGGAAGATTAACACTATCAGCTGTAAGTACATTTCTTTACATCATATACTGGGTTTACTTGTGACAAAGCTGTGGAAGATAAACACTATCAGTTGTAAGTACATTTCTATACATCATATACTGGGTTTACTTGTGACAAAGCTGTGGAAGATTAACACTATCAGTTGTAAGTACATTTCTATACATCATATACTGGGTTTACTTGTGACAAAGCTGTGGACGATTAACACTATCAGTTGTAAGTACATTTCTATACATCATATACTGGGTTTACTTGTGACAAAGCTGTGGAAGATAAACACTATCAGTTGTAAGTACATTTCTATACATCATATACTGGGTTTACTTGTGACAAAGCTGTGGACGATTAACACTATCAGTTGTAAGTACATTTCTATACATCATATACTGGGTTTACTTGTGACAAAGCTGTGGAAGATTAACACTATCAGTTGTAAGTACATTTCTTGACATCATATACTGGGTTTACTTGTGACAAAGCTGTGGAAGATAAACACTATCAGCTGTAAGTACATTTCTTTACATCATATACTGGGTTTACTCGTGACAAAGCTGTGGAAGATTAACACTATCAGTTGTAAGTACATTTCTTTACATCATATACTGGGTTTACTTGTGACAAAGCTGTGGAAGACAAACACTATCAGTTGTAAGTACATTTCTATACATCATATACTGGGTTTACTTGTGACAAAGCTGTGGAAGATTAACACTATCAGTTGTAAGTACATTTCTATACATCATATACTGGGTTTACTTGTGACAAAGCTGTGGAAGATAAACACTATCAGTTGTAAGTACATTTCTTTACATCATATACTGGGTTTACTTGTGACAAAGCTGTGGAAGATAAACACTATCAGTTGTAAGTACATTTCTTACATCATATACTGGGTTTACTTGTGACAAAGCTGTGGAAGATTAACACTATCAGCTGTAAGTACATTTCTTTACATCATATACTGGGTTTACTTGTGACAAAGCTGTGGAAGATTAACACTATCAGTTGTAAGTACATTTCTTTACATCATATACTGGGTTTACTCGTGACAAAGCTGTGGAAGATTAACACTATCAGTTGTAAGTACATTTCTATACATCATATACTGGGTTTACTTGTGACAAAGCTGTGGAAGATAAACACTATCAGCTGTAAGTACATTTCTATACATCATATACTGGGTTTACTTGTGACAAAGCTGTGGACGATAAACACTATCAGCTGTAAGTACATTTCTTGACATCATATACTGGGTTCACTTGTGACAAAGCTGTGGAAGATAAACACTATCAGCTGTAAGTACATTTCTTGACATCATATACTGGGTTTACTTGTGACAAAGCTGTGGAAGATAACCACTATCAGTTGTAAGTACATTTCTATACATCATATACTGGGTTTACTTGTGACAAAGCTGTGGAAGATAAACACTATCAGTTGTAAGTACATTTCTTACATCATATACTGGGTTTACTTGTGACAAAGCTGTGGAAGATTAACACTATCAGTTGTAAGTACATTTGTTTACATAATTTACTTTGTCAATTACTGTGTTTACTTGTGACAAGCTGTTGAAAATAAAATTTTCAGCTCTTACAAAGATTAGTAAGCAACAGATATAGTTTTATTGAACCAAAATAGCAAATATATCAATGTGTTTGCCGTCAGTGACAACCCGTCCGGAAGACAACTTCCTGTGCTTTGTTTGCTGGTCTATTGTTTTCTAACTGGACACAGAAATTAGGGCTAAGCAATCATCCGTCGCAGCTATAGCATGGAGTATTGTCCACCCCTGTCACACATTCTGTGAAAGATATAGATTTTACATCCTAAGCACCAACATCTGACATAACAAGAGCTCTAGAAACCGTTCTATCATAACACTCATGACAGTACTGTGACAATTGGCCGGTGTTTTGACCCTTAGCCACCAACACATAACATCTGTCATAACAACAGCTCTGGCGCCCGTTTTACCATACACCTCGTTTTATCATACACCTCGTTTTATCATACACCTCGTTTTATTAGCCCATTTTATCACACTCTCATCATAGTACCGTGACAATTTGCTAGTGTTTTGACCCTTAGCCACCAACACATAACATCTGTCATAACAACAGCTCTGGCGCCCGTTTTATCATACACCTCGTTTTATCATACACCTCGTTTTATCAGCCCGTTTTATCATTCTCTCATCATAGTACCGTGCCAATTTGCCAGTGTTTTGACCCTTAGCCACCAACACATAACATCTGTCATAACAACAGCTCTGGCGCCCGTTTTATCATACACCTCGTTTTATCATACACCTCGTTTTATCAGCCCATTTTATCATACTCTCATCATAGTACCGTGACAATTTGCTAGTGTTTTGACCCTTAGCCACCAACACATAACATCTGTCATAACAACAGCTCTGGCGCCCGTTTTATCATACACCTCGTTTTATCATACACCTCGTTTTATCAGCCCGTTTTATCATACTCTCATCATAGTACTGTGACAATTTGCCAGTGTTTTGACCCTTAGCCACCAACACATAACATCTGTCATAACAACAGCTCTGGCGCCCGTTTTATCATACACCTCGTTTTATCATACACCTCGTTTTATCAGCCCGTTTTATCATACACCTCATTTTATCATACACCGAAAAACAGAAAAAGTTCTGGGCCCCGTTTCACAAAGCTCTCGTAAGCCTAAGATCTCGTAACCTTTCTCGTAGCATTCGCACCTCCTATACGCTAACATAGGAAGTACGAAAGCTACGAGAAAAGTTACGAGATCTTTGTGAAACGGGGCCCTGGACCAGACGGTTTTACAACGGAATTTTAAAATTTATTTTGGAGACTTAAATAAATTCTTGATAAATTCTGTAAATTATGCATATCGAAATAGAAATGTATCAGTTACTCAGAAACAAGGATTAATTACATGCCTACCAAAAAAAACAAACCAAAACTATTTTTAAAAAGTTGGCTGCCAATTTCTCTCCTTAACACATCATATATAATTGGGGCGGTGGGGTAGTCTAGTGGTTAAAGCGTTGGCTCGTCACGCCGAAGACCCGGGTTCGAATCCCCACATGGGTACAATGAGTGAAGCCCATTTCTGGTGTCCCCCGCCGTGATATTGCTGGAATATTGCTAAAAACGGCGTAAAACCAAACTCAGTCAGTCAGTCAGTCATATATAATTGCATCAGCGGTTATAGCTAATAGAATGAAAAATATACCACCTTTAATAATAAATGATGATCAAAAAGGTTTTGTACCAGGAAGATATATTGGTGAGGTCACAAGGCTGATATACGATCTAATGGAGTATACAGAATCAGAGAGATGTAATCTCCTCATGGGGATTATATTTACAAAAGCAATATAAGACACTAAACTCAAACGACATGTTAAACCAATGTATTTGGTTTAATTATATGTTTAACATAGGTAACGAGACAACTTTTATAAACAGTTGTTACAATGCAGGAATACACTTTATTTATGATCTAATGAACCCAACTACAGGGGAATGCTTTACTAATGAAGAACTACAAAAAATGTATCAAGTTAAAACTAATATCTTAAGATATCATCGTATCAAATCTTCCATAACTGCCTGCTTAAAGAGAAGACAAATCAATCTTCCTAAAATACTACCATTTTCTCCAAGACTACCATTCAATATATCCAAACTTAGTCTAAGGGTAAAGGCTCCAAAACCTTTTATCTTTCTCTACTAGACCCTAATTACACTAAATCATATGCCCATAAAATGTGGAAAAGAGTCTTTGAAACACAGTATGATAACAAAATGTTACGAAACATATATGATGACAAATTGATGTACAACATGTAGTAACTTGAAATGGTTACAGATGAAGATATTATATGATATTTTACCAGCAAACATTTTCTTAAATAGAATCGGCCTAAATGTACATTCTGTTAAAAGGAATTAAAAACAATTGTCCATCTATTCTGTAATTGTTGTCATGTCAAAAAGATTTGGGAGAGTTTGACCACATGGCTAATGACTGGAACTGAAGGCAACATTGACTTTACACCAGAAAACATCTTACTTGGATTTAAGGGGGAAAACAATAATTCTCTAAATGCAATATGTCTTGTTATGAAACAGGTAATATACACACACAAAATAAAAAAACAAGTTCCAAATTTCAAGCATGTAGTAAGTGAGATATCAAAATACTTTGAAATTACAAAATACAATGCCTACTCTACATGCAGTAACAGTGAGTTCTTTACCTTCTGGTCATCTTTCCACAATCTATTTACATAACATATTACGTCAGAAAACATATTGTAAGAGTATTTTATTACTGTTACTATTATTTGAAACACAGAGATAAAGTATGCAAAACATATTCTAAGATGTCTATTCATTGTACGAGGGGATTTGTGAAAGTGTATTAATTATACTCATGTGAATGTATTCTATTATGTACTATGTAAACTGTGGAAATAAAGATGGTAAATAAAAAAATAATAAAAAATGATCATACACCTCGTTTTATCAGCCCGTTTTACACTCATCGTGACAAATTGCCTTTGGTTTGACCCTTAGTATAGAACTGTGTCAAGTCCTGACGAGCAACATCTGCTTTCATATGGTAGAGATGGCCTTGGTCTTCACCCATCTTGGAGTGAGTCTGACCTTTGATGCCATCATCCATATACTGATCAAAGACAATCTGTATCTGCTGGACATCATCACTAGAAGTGCGGTGCAGTTGTATACTTCATGTCCAAAAAACATTCTGCCCTGTGTCTGGAATGTATCCTGTCTGTGTTGATAGATATGTGGACAGTTTGTACACTGTTTCTGTAGGTCTGTAGGACCACATACTATCACTTAAAGGCTTCTGCTGATCCTCTAAGATTTCTTGACGTCACCCCCACACACACACACACACACCAACACCACCACCACACACACACACACACCACACACACACCACTACATTTCTACATGCCCCACCACAGATTTGCTCATGTGCACCTACCTTAAGTTAATTATTTGGGTGTAGGAGCACAACAAAATATGACTACAATTACTTTTGTGTCTTTTAAAATAACTGAAATGCGAAACTGACTATTAAAACAGCTCATAAACATGGAAAACTGGGCATCAATACATCAAAATCAAACAAATATTCGATAAGACTTTTAAGTTATAGTGGGATTCAAAGGGAATTCGTGGAAGTAGCATTACTCGCGGAAACATTTCATTCCAGTCATTTTGTGTGGGACAAGCGCACTGTAGAGGGAAAAATGGGCGTTACTTACTTAGGAAGGAGCTCAGGCACATCCCTTACCAAAATGGCTAACGTGTCCGGTATATGGCTACAGACACAAGTTGAAAACCTAGACTTGCTTAGTTTAGTGATACACCTATACCATTACAGCAACGGCTGGGCAAATAGTTTTCTGGGTCTATGTTTACACACACTGAATACAATCTGGTGTAAGTAGATCTAATTACCATTTTTATCCGACTCCGAGTACGGAGGAAGTTGAGTTACGCCCGAATCGGCCATCAGACTTGCTCAGGTCGTGTTTGGCCGTTCGTGCTCGATTCGTGAAACAATATCCGAGAAGCAACGCTACATTAAGCTCCCAATACCCACGCCATAATAAGCACCAGCCTCACTTGTGACTTCTGTGAGCGTCTTCACAACGCTTCTGTGACCTTGACAAAGGGGACGTGATTTTACCAAGCTCTTCACAGCGTCACCGAGCTAGAGTCTCTACAGTGCCTTCTGGTTGTACAAGCACAACTGCCTCTTTGAGATTTTGGGGAGTCAAGATGGAAGTGCAGAATTTGGTTGGGAAGTAATATGATGTTGTTTGGCGCTACAATCAGTATTACCTACTAGATCATGTTCATGCCGAAGCATATTTGGCCACAGTCTAACTTTTTCAGTAATCCACGTACAAGATCCTATCAACAAAGTAAATGATACTGTCATCTCCGCGTGTGATAGTACAATCTCGGGTATGGTTACTGAGACCATGATAATGTGTATTGACGTTATGACCCAGGTTGGTTACAGTTAAAACAATTGTTGGACCTAGTGTTGGACACAAAATGGCGCTGAAAAACCATCAAAAGACATTACACACACACACACACACACAAATAAATATTAAATAAAGATCCGTGTCGTGTAATGATTTAGTTTTTTTCAGAAGTTTCTTGTTATATATGTACTACTGTATGTACTACCCTCTCTCTCTCTCTCTCTCTCTCTCTCTCTCTCTCTCTCTCTCTCTCTCTCTCTCTCTCTCTCTCTCTCTCTCTCTCTCTCTCTCTCTCTCTCTCTCTCTCTCTCTCTCTCTCTCTCTCTCTCTCATGGACTGCATGGTCAAACATCTCGGGATTTGGCGCTGTAGATGTAAGCTCGAAAACCGATACTAGTAAACTGACTGTTTGGAAAGAACAACATTAAGCTTAAACTCAGATTGGTCTAAATGTTGCATAGGTATATCAGTCAACTGATATTGCGTATGGTATTGTTTCAGATTGCAGCGAATAAACTATTCTAAAAAAACACCTGTCAAGTAAAGCGGCTAAGGGCACTATGCCAGATCATTAAACACTCGTAGTGATACTGTTTTTTGCAACATAGAATAAGGTTGTTTGAGCATCCAGAACGTAAAACAACTTTTCAAGATAGTTTGTGGCTTTAAACCCTTGAAGTATATGAAAGCCACTCAAGAGAGTGAGTGAGTGAGTTTGGTTTTAAGCGTTTAGCCATATCCCAATGATATACAAAATCATGACAGGGGACACCAGAAATGGGCTTCACATCGCACAAGAGAGTGAGTGAGTGTGAGGAAGTTTGGTTTTACGCCGCTTTTAGCAATATCCCAGCAATATCACAACGGGGGACACAGATGGGCTTCACACATTGTAGCCATGTGGGGAATGGAACCCGGGCCTTCGGCGTGGCGAGCGAACGCTTTAACCACGAGGCTACCCCACCGCCGTCACACAAGAGAAATAACACTGGGACGTATCGTGTATTCCTACATGTGCGAGAGTGTGTTTCATCGTTATATTCCCAGATTTCCTTACGATAACCTTTAGTTTAAGCTATCTGGGCCCAGGACAAGAACTACGTGAATAAATGGAAATGGCGACCTGTCAAAAAAAAGATAGATTGCATGAAACACATTGAACCAAACATCCTGTTGCTGAACGTGAGAAGGAAATCCTCATCATTGAACAAACAAACACAAAGCGGAAGTAAGAATAACCTTAACGCGATTACTTATGTCAATCGCAATGGAATTTTCCTTCACGGACTAAACGATTGCCATCCATGTGTGGCAGTGTTTTATTTTTGTTCTGTAGTCTTACATTCTATCCTAGTTGGTCCTGCTAGTTGCAGATGTACTTGTGTTATGTGTTATGTGCATGATACAGTCCTTTAAATATGGTTACTTTAGCATACTTAGATATAGTGGCCCCATCTTACAATACAGCTGAAGCAGGCTCCAGCAAAGCATATCAATCAATGCATGAACACCAACTTTACAATAGCCAAAGCCCTGACTTGCCTCAGTCTTTTGTCTACCTTACGTAATTATCACACAGTTTACAAGCACAGATCGTAAGCATGGGAGTTAAGGTTAAAGCATGGGAGTTAAGGTTAAAGCATGGGAGTTAAGGTTAAAGCATGGGAGTTAAGGTTAAAGCATGGGAGTTAAGGTTAAAGCATGGGAGTTAAGGTTAAACCATGGGAGTTGAGGTTAAACCATGGGAGTTAAGGTTAAACCATGGGAGTTAAGGTTAAAGCATGGGAGTTAAGGTTGAACCATGGGAGTTAAGGTTAAAGCATGGGAGTTAAGGTTAAACCATGGGAGTTAAGGTTAAACCATGGGAGTTAAGGTTAAACCATGGGAGTTAAGGTTAAACCATGGTAATTAAGGTTAAACCATGGGAGTTAAGGTTAAAGCATGGGAGTTAAGGTTAAAGCATTGGAGTTAAGGTTAAACCATGGGAGTTAAGGTTAAAGCATGGGAGTTAAGGTTAAACCATGGGAGTTAAGGTTAAAGCATGGGAGTTAAGGTTAACCCTGGTAAAAGTTGCTTCGTGAAAGGAACCCATGCTAAATTGGTCAATCCAAAGTCTTGAACAGTAAGCAGTTCCACTCTACATTAGGAATCGTTAAAGATATCTGGATACCAACTCACCTCTGTGTAGGGCTGACTATTGAGGGGGAAACAACTATTGCGATAGCGATAGTTTATTGCAACAGACTACTACATAGCGATAGCCTATTGCGACCAACTATTGCAATACTTTTGCAATAGTTTTTTTTCTCCTTGAATTGTATCATTTGAAGTCATTTCCCAATGAATGTAAAGATTATATGAAATAAAAACAAGCTGAAGTAGTTTCAGTCTCTTTTAACAACTTGAAACCCAAATCAAGTAAATCAAAGTGAGCGAATCTGGTACTTCCTGTATTTTGCGCTGCGCATTTATCAATATAAGTCAATTACTACACTATCGATAGTCATACTATCGATGCATCTATAGTTTTTCGTTTCTACCATCGATTAATTGCATCGCTACAGGCCTACCTCTGTGTAATTCCAAGGGTTTTACGTGTAAGGAGGACATTGTTGGATCCGTCCTGGACTAACAGGTGTGCCCTCAGCTCACACCCCGTAGCCCTGTGGTGTTCTTTAAGGCAGAACCCCAAACCCCATTACACATGTATACATAGTAGAAGCATTCGAAAGCTCTAGATTTCACAACCTGATTCCCTGGGCCTGCTGCGCTACGCTTCGGCACTGACCCCGGTAACGTCCGCCCATTGACGGCCTTCACAACTGGGCGACACGCCATAAGATTTACTACAGAAAAAATCCGAGATCATCGATACTATGGCAAAGTAAGCGTCACTAGAACAACACCCATCGTTACTCTTAGAGCATGAAAATATTATTTACATTATTGATTACACAACAGTCTCGCTTCCTGTTGACTGGGCTCCGTCCTATTGCACAACTTAGTACAATAACCAGTCCAGAATTCAAATTAATGTAACTGGATACATAAATATTAATCAGTATTATTTGATACATCTAAGCACTTGTATATTGCAACACTACGCTCCTTCTAATCCTTGCAAACATGTCGTGCAGCGTGCTCTAAAGCGAACTCTGACAATCTGGAAATCGTGGAAATCTCAAAACGAGGCTCTGCTAGAAATGTTTGGCGGTCTGGTACGGACTTGATATTATATCAATCACATTGTGCGTTACAGGGCGACACTGAATAAGCGCACCAAAACACATAACAGGTGTAACCAGTGAGCCAGATGCATTGTGAATCATTTTACGACTTCATTAAACTGGGACAGTCTGTGACGTCTTAGTTAAGGTCATGCTGCCTACACCTCGCCATAAAATATAGAAATACGATGTTATTAAAGTTTAAAATGAAAATTCATTTGTAAATAGTTATTACCATTTTCTTATGAAACAAGGAATTGGAATTCAGTGAAACCATAGTTGTTTGTGATGTCTATTTTCTCCTTCACACGAGAAAATTCGGATTGGCTGAAAAGTAGGTCATTGTCTGAATAGGTTAATGAGACTCATGTTACGGTTTGGTAGTTTCGAGATACGAAGGTCGTCGTTGCGTGGGCGAAATGTAAACAATGACACACATCCTATTTTCAGCACTGACAGCATTTTTTTAAATATCCTTACAACTAAAACGAACCAACCGTTTCCTTGCTACAAGAAGGATGTCATATCGTACATAACTGGGCAGGATTACAAACTATATGCGCTCTCTCTGTTTGGTGGACACTTCTGACGTGGATTGATTCTCAGACATCTGAAGGCATCTCAGTTGGCACCTGACCTCTTCATTGTTTGGACAGGAACCAGGGAAACGCTATGATGAAACTGATTCACATAGGCTTCTCTTTGGGGATTCTTTTGACACTGCTGCATGACGTCCAAGGTAGGTAACTCTAGTATGAATTTAACTACATTATTGACCATAAAACAGCATTACCTGCTCATTTTCTTATTGTATCTGTCCCATTTCGAAAAACAATTATTATGATATATTTTGAGAGCTTGATAACTTGGAATATAGAGCAGCGTAAAGCGTTTTTAAATTCAATATGCAACCACATGCTAACGAATCAAGTCAAAACACACTCTCCTACCCAGAGTTCCATGCGGCAAGCCAGCATAGTACCTCTGCCACAGGCCAGAAAAATGTGACGATTCGTCACATCTTGCACCATCCATTCAATATAATGTACAGATTTCTTTTACTCTTTTATTTTTGACGAGTCTACACATCTAACTAAACATCTTTAATAGAATGGCTTAGTTTCACTGAGAAAATATCCAAAAACATGTAACACTATTTCGATTTGCGTAGCGATCCTTTGTTTACATAGGTTGTACGGCTCCACGTGCTGTCATCGAAACCGACGGAGAGCAAACGATGCAGCCAGTTTGATATCTAAATATGTACTGTCATAGACCTAACTGTCGCAGTTGTGGAAGAATATAGATGAAACAATGTAAAACATTATGAAGAGAGCGCCGAAAAGCTTTCGTGAGTCCAGTCTCTTCTTCTTATGAATATGCGCGTTTGATTACAAACAAGAGAAAAGTCCGGTCACGTGATATGCAAATTAGCCTGTGGCAGTGATGTTATGTTAGTCATCGCTGTGCCGGAGTGTGGTCAAAACATTGATTGCACAACAGTCTCGTTTCCTGCTGACTGGGTTCCGTCCTGTTGCGCAACTTAAGTCCAGAATTGTGAGACTAATTATTCAACTGGATATATAAATATTAATCAGTATTATTTGATACATCTAGTCACTTGTATATTGCAACACTACGCTCCTTCTAATCCTTGCAGGGGCGGCGGGGTAGCTTAGTGGTTAAAGCGTTGGCTCGTCACGCCGAAGACCCGGGTTCGATTCCCCATATGGACACAATGTGTGAAGCCCATTTCTGGTGTCCCCCGGAATATTGCTAAAAGCGGCGTAAAACTAAACTCAGTCAGTCACTCTAATCCTTGCAAACACGTCGTGCAGCGTGCTCTGTCGTACAGTGTGCCCTGACAAACGGAAATCATTTTACGACCTCATCAAATAGGGGCTGGCTGTGACGTCTCAGTTAACGTCATGCTGTCTAAAACTCGTCATAAAATAAAGAAAAGTTTGAAATTGAAATTCATTTGTAAATACCATTTTGAAAAATGAAACAAGGATTTGGAATTTCTTGTAATCATAGTTGTTTGTGATGTCTAATTTCTCTTTCACCCGAGAAAATTCGGATCGGCTGAAAAGTAGGTCATTGTCGGATTTGGTTCATGAGACTCATCTCTCGGTTGGTGATCCCAATACGATGACACTTAAAACATTTAATAACTTTGCAAGAGAATAAATATGAATAAATATGAATACCTTAAGCATTTCATACACACGATTGAAAGAAGTTATAGGTAAAGTTCACAGACGTGTACATCAATAGTTGAGTCGATGTCCGTTTTTGTTTTAAAATGAGGGTGAGTAAATGTGCCGGTTTTAGCAGTATCCCAGCAACATCACGACTGGCACACCGGAAATGGGTCTCACACTTTAACTGGGGATCGAACCCGGACTTTCGGGCTGAGGAGCAAACGCTTTAACCCCCCAGGATACCATAACCCACCCAACCCCTTTTTGTGAGAACTCAAGATCATAATGGGTATTTGGCAAGTATAAAAACGGGGGGAGGGGGGAGATGTGCCCACAGAAGACAATAAAAATTAAATCATTCTTAGATATTATGAACCTTTATAACAAATTCATAAATCCATCTTCAGGACTTGCCCCGAATGTATCTGGGTTTGTCGGTACCATACCCGTTGTGGGAACCCAGGTGTACTTCACTAGGACCTGCATCAGTGCCGATTTTCATCTCCTCTGTATGTTTGTTGTTTAACGCCGCACTCAGCAATATTCCAGCTATGTGGCGGAGGTCTGTAAATAATCGAGTCTGGACCTGACAATCCAGTGATCAACAGCATGATCAGAATCTGTGCAATTGGGATCCGATGCACAAGTATGTTTACGGACGTACTTCGACAGCGCCAGATCCGAGATGGTCTACGCAATTGGGATACGATGACATGTGTCAAGCAAGTCAGCGAGCCTGACTACCCGATCCCGTTAGTCGCCTCTTACGATAAACTGAAGACCAATTCTAATCCCGATCTTCTCGGGTTTCCTTTAACATGGAACATACAACCGCCTCACTACAGAACACCTTTTCATCTATGTCACAGCTAGTCCTCTGTGGAACACATAAGCCGTGATATAGATGAAAACGTTTTCTGAAGCACAGCGCCGAGCCATCTCACACATGCCCACTGTACAGGTTGACCATATTCACAAGGCGTGCGACTTCGGGTCAGAATGGGCGTGGTTTGAATGTCGTCACGGAACGCGACATATTTTGGCCGCTTCACACATAACTGATTAACTGTTTTGTAAAGTTAGGCATCAGCTTTGTGAGAAGGTAGACATTTTTATATATGTATGGACCCTACTAAATCTGTTCTGCTTGAGTACCGTATTGCATAGAACTGGGTCCCTTCCTTCTGGTCACAGCATTCAACGTCAACCTTTGAGCACGTCGGTTACCGGCAGATTGGGCTAGACGTACTATACTTTCACGTGTATTCAGAATGAGTTTAGTTTTACGCCGCTTTTAGCAATATTCAAGCAACATCACGGCGGGGGGACACCAGAAATGGGCTTCACACATTGTACCCATGTGGGGAATCGAACCCGTCTTCGGCGTGACGAGCGGACGCTTTAACCACTAGGTTATCCCACTGACCCGGGCAACGTACCAAGCAGCCTATGATGGGGGTTCGAATCCCTGTGCGCCCCGATAATGTATTCAGATTGTTGTGTATATGGGGCATGTAGGCAGTGGGGTAATGTGGTTGTCATGTAGAAGACCCGGGTTCGATTCTCCACATGAGTACACTGCGTGAAGCCCATTTCTGGTGGAATATTGCTAAAAGCGGAGTAAAATCATACACACTCACTCATTATGGGGCATGTCTCTTCCAAACAATGCAATACGTTAACCACCGTCAACTTGCCATATGTCGTTCCTGAATGAAAAGTTTATTGGGAAGTTAACGCCCGTCATTAAGTTATTTACTATCGATAGGGAAACACCCTTGTGTCGTTCTTGATGTTGTCTCGAAGCTGGTTTATACGTATTCCACATTTAGTCATCATTTTGTGCTTGTGACGAGCTTCTGATACCTCGAAGTATACGTCGAACTTCGACACTGGGGTGTTTGACTCTGTTTTTTCTGATCATAAGGTATTGATTTAATACCGTGTTGAAATGACTTTGCAGGTGAAGACTACTTGGTGGCCGTGGCATATAGGGTTGAAGACTCGTACATCAGGTTCACAGCAGGAGAAACTGGGGGCCTGGTGGAGATACAGTATCCGCACCTCGCCTGTAGAATGTCACATCAACTGAGTTCATTCAGTCATGCCTCATCCAGGGTACATGATGAAATTAAAATCACGAGCAATTTAGAAAATAAGGCTGTCGTTGTGAGCGGAAGTGACGAAGATATAAACATTGTGGTAGATGCTGTACTCTCCATGTTCTCTCCACTTCCTATATCTGCCCTTGGGACCAAGTACATTTTACCTTCAAGTCTCGCAACTGACAATGATTATCAATCCTTGTTACTAATAGCTACATACAACATCAGCACTACTGTTGATATATTCCTCCGAATGAACAGAGGAAGTATCAGCTTTGCCAATTACCACTACAGTGACGGTGATGTATTATCCCTTAAACTTAATCCGTATCAAACGTTGAGGATATCTACTCCATATGATCTGAAAGGAACGGTCATTGACAGTCAACACAGCAACGCCGTCTATAGTGGTATTGAATATGCCTCTAAATACACGGTGTATGACCAACTACTGCCGGTCAAGCACTACGGTCAGGAGTATGTTGTTGCTGTAGATGACACCAAACTGGAGCTGCAGATCATCAGTGAACACAGCCACGTGCAAATCACCTTCAGTTCTGGAGCCACAGTCTCTACTGGAGAGCGTCGTGTCTATAACCGCTCCCTTGAACGGGGAGAGAGTCTCCACTTCACCGCCACACGCCCGGTACTGGTGACACTCAGTCGAGCAGATGGTTACAGCAGTGCTTTCACAACCGTACCACCTGTACACTCGTACGTCACTCACAGACGAGTCTGGCTGTTTGGTGAAGATCTCAATGTAACACTAAAGATACTAACTGACAAAAAAGCCACTGTGTTGATTAAGGACAAAGAGGTCAACAACCTTCTGAAATGGAGGGGTATAGAAGGAAGCAGATACAAAGTACAATGGTACAGTCCAAGTCACGACATATGTATTCTACATTCATATCCAGCGACTTCCCCTTCACAGTTCTGTCCTTCTATAACGGATCGGTCTATAACAGCGGCTACAATCTGTCTGTAGAGGAACCAATAAATCTTAAAGGTATGTGATAGTTCTAATCATTACACTGGCCTTATAATAATAAAATTAAAAAATCGTCATATAACTAGTCTTCCAAGAGAGGCACAGTTTGCTAAATAAACTGAGGAGGTCTTCATGCCCTGCCTCTCCCTATACAAATGATCATTATTACAAGATACAGCCATATTATAATTATCTCAATCACTCATTTACATATACATGTATGTGTGGGAATAATCGTTTTGCCAACCAAACACAAGATGATACTATTCACAGAGGGCAAGTGAAGAATATATCAGGCTCGGCTAAATATAAGACTGTTTCTTTGGTGTGAAATGTTTTACTTATTTAGTCCTTTTTGTAAATAGAACTGTACGGGGGTTTCTTTGGCTACTTTGTTTTTGTTTTGTTGTTGTTTTTCTCTCACTCTTTAATAATACATATATGAGACCACGATTGTTATATGTCGGCCTACATATGCCACGTGGCCAGGGCACCGTGGTCGTTGTCAGACATAGCTTCATGCAACATACATCGAATACAAGCTTATCATTGTTTTACTGTGACATTAAGTCAAAAGTGGTCAACATAATAATTCTATATTTATTAGAACTACGATTTATTACTTAATAAATTCCCTTTTACAAGCATTGAGTGTTGGAATAGTATTTGACACATTGCATTGGTAAACATAAAATGTTGCTACTGTAAAGGCATAATCAAGACTTATAATATTAGCTTTATCTAAAGAATCTGTTTCCTGACATCCAAGCAAAACATTCTCTCTGTAACTTTGTGGTTTGAAATGTCTACAAAAATTATGCTGTTGCCAATCGACAAACTTTAACCAAAGAGGTATGACTGATGAACAATAACACGTGTAATGATTAACAGTATCAGTTAAATCCCACTTCTCACACTTGGCAGTATTCTTAATGTTAAGTTTATGTAAGTAAACATTACATGGAACAATAGAGTGTAACATTTTAAAATGGAGTTATTTGTATGTATTTTCTAGCGGTAAACTCATAATAGGTCTTCATTTGTCTTTTGCAACTCCGGGTGATGTCATAACTAATTTCTGTTGCAATAAATTTTGCCAAAATTTAGATTTTATTGGCGTCTCATTAACTGGAATGCTACCCCTTAAGGAGTACTCTGGTAGCGGGGGTTGGGGAGAGTTATTGTTGCAAACATTTTCCCCTACAAATCTCTTACTAGCATTTATGATGTTTTTATATTCATTCTCTTTTAGAAGACAAAAGTTAAACTTGAGGTTTAAGTTAGATTGGGATAAAAGGGCGCCGTGTTCATCAACTAACTGTCTTATAAGGATTATTCCTGCATTTTTCCATTCAATATTCATGAGACTTTTGTTTTACATAAAATGTTTTTGTTATTCCATATAACAGCATTATATAAATCCTCATCTTCTTTGCAAAACACCTGACAATACTGTAAAACCTTCTCATAAAATGTAGGCTACTGTCTATACACGTGCTTTAGCTGACGTTTTACTTCTAGAAATACTGATTAATTACATATGGGCACATATCGCTATCAAACAGACCCCGTAACAAATATATCCAAGAAAATCCATGCAAGTCTAGAATATGTGGCAAGTCATTTTCATGATATTTTATTCTAATTTAGGAACTATAAAATATGTTCATTTCAGAGACTAGATGTTAGTCTCTGGCACATAGACAAGATAATGACATGTTCTTCGTCTAATTTACTAGTGGTTAAGACATACATACTTTGTCTTATAGATCCAAGTTACTTGATGGTGTTCTTCGAACTGAAGTACATAAGTAGACCTCGGATACTCGCCAGTGCTGGAGAGACAGGGGGGCCAGTGGCAGGTACAGGATCCACACTCTGGGCGAGTCTGGTCTCGGCGCTTCAACCCTTACAACACAGACTACTTTTACCCGACTAGGACAACTGCCAGTGTCGTGCTTGTTCATGTCAGAGATGATGTTCTTCAGATCAAAGGGGGAATGAACTATTTCTCATCATTCTCTCCCCTTCCTGTGTCGGCACTAGGCACGAAGTACATCATGTCTTCCTGTCTTCCTACTACTGACAACATTCACTGGGACACAACGTCGTACATGTCCGTCTTGGTGATAGCCACACACAGCAAGAAGGCGGATATTGACGTCATCTTCAGACTGGACGGCAGCGTCACATATGACGGCAGGACATACATCGACGGGGACACTCTTAGTGTCAGATTAGATAAGTATCAGACTTTCTCCTTAAACAGTTCATCTGATATGACCAGAACCATCGTTAATGCTACGGAGACAATAGCTGCCTATAGCGGAACATACCATGTAGATGATAGAATCTTCACTACTTTCGAGCAATTACTGCCTGTGAAACATTATGGACATGAGTATATTCTCGCTATCCAGGACCCTTATTACTATCGCCGCTCATACGACGGTGCCCTGCCATACCAGCTTCAAGTTGTTACTGACCACAGTGACACGAGCATCATGTTTAATAACGGTTCTTCCATATCAGTGGGTGAAGATGGAGTGTACCGTACACAATGTGGAGATACTGAAACGTTCTACTTCAACACCACAAGGCCAGCCATGGTCACATTGTGTGCTACTGGAAGGCAATACAATACTGATGGGCTAGTTGTAGTGCCCCCGGTAAGTCTTTATTCCAAGTTAACAACACTAGAAGACCCAGAAATCCTGCAGATATTGACAGACCAAGAAAACAACGATGTGGACGTTCAACAAACCCATTACACTGCCTCTGCAGTCTTCATCCCTCCGGTGACATGGAAGAATGTGCCAGGTACAAGATACAAAGTGGGAACATTGAGAGGTGGAGGATACACAACAGCAACCATCCGTTCTAACTCTACCTTTGCTGTCCTTGGATACTTTGCCAGATACATATACAACGGAGGATACAGTTTAAGGACATATTCTGATACAGGTTGGTCTGATGTTATATAAATATTTTCTCTCTTCTCTCTCTCTCAGACTCTCTCTCTCTCTCTCTCTCTCTCTCTCTACTCTCTCTCACACACACACACACACACACATCGCTCTCTCTCCTCTCTATATTTCTCTCTCTCTCTATTTTCTCTCTCACACACACACACACGAGGGAGAGAGAGAGAGAGACAAATACATACATACATACATACATACATACATACATACATACATACATACATACATACATACATACATACATACATACATACATACATACATACATACATACATACATACAGTTCGTTATATCCGTCAGCTCCTAGTAAGCGTCTTTGTTATAGACGTGGTCTATTGTGTTTAAGCTACAGAAATGTGGCCATTAAGTATTACCTGTTCTCAAAGCGTTATCTCCATTGTAGATAAGGGAATAATAATATCCAAGATCAGCAAAGGAATTAAGAGTCCCGGGACCCCTACATGGCAAATATTGCGACAGTTCTTTATTGTCAGGTTCTGCTTACGTTTGGTTTATATAGCTATGGGGACATTCATATACATATTGGGTAAATTATAAACGTGGAGAATATAGGGGTCTACCGTCAATACAGATACATTCATATACATATTGGGTAGATTATTAACGTGGAGAATATAGGAGTCTACCTTCAATACAGATACATTCATATACATATTGGGTAGATTATAAACGTGGAGAATATAGGGGTCTACCTTCAATACAGATACATTCATATACATATTGGGTAGATTATAAATGTGGAGAATATAGGGGTCTACCTTCAATACAGATACATTCATATACATATTGGGTAGATTATAAACGTGGAGAATATAGGGGTCTACCTTCAATACAGATACATTCATATACATATTGGGTAGATTATAAACGCCGAGTGGAGAATATAGGGGTCTACCTTCAATACAGATACATTCATATACATATTGGGTAGATTATAAACGTGGAGAATATAGGGGTCTACCTTCAATACAGATACATTCATATACATATTGGGTAGATTATAAACGTGGAGAATATAGGAGTCTACCTTCAATACAGATACATTCATATACATATTGGGTAGATTATAAACGTGGAGAATATAGGGGTCTACCTTCAATACAGATACATCCATATGCGTTTTGGGTAGATTATAAACGTGGAGAATATAGGGGTCTACCTTCAATACAGATACATTCATATACATATTGGGTAGATTATAAATGTGGAGAATATAGGGGTCTACCTTCAATACAGATACATTCGTATACATATTGGGTAGATTATAAATGTGGAGAATATAGGGGTCTACCTTCAATACAGATACATTCATATACATATTGAGTAGATTATAAACGTGGAGAATATAGGAGTCTACCTTCAATACAGATACATTCATATACATATTGGGTAGATTATAAACGTGGAGAATATAGGAGTCTACCTTCAATACAGATACATTCATATACATATTGGGTAGATTATAAACGTGGAGATTATAGGGGTCTACCTTCAATACAGATACATTCATATACATATTGGGTAGATTATAAACGTGGAGAATATAGGGGCTTACCTTCAATACAGATACATTCATATGCGTTTTGTGTAGATTATAAACGCCGATCTGTGGAATGTAGGATGCTAATGTGTGCGTGCGTGCGCGTGTGCGTGCGTGCGTGCGTGCGTGCGTGCGTGCGTGCGTGCGTGCGTGCGTGCGTGCGTGCGTGCGTGCGTGCGTGCGTGCGTGCGTGTCTCCTACCAAGTCAGCGAACCTGACCACCTGATCCCGATAGTCGGATCTTACGACAAGCAAGGGTTACTGAAGACCAATTCTAACCCGGAACTTCACGGGTGCAAAACACTAGAAGCCAAAAGCAAACACATAACATGTAACAAGCACTCTGTCGATCGTTAATATGTGTGTTTGAATGTCCGTACTGTTATATATTACCATGCTTGTATCAATTCTCTACACATTCATTGAAAACTTCTCTTCTGATATGATCTTCCAGAGACCTCTACGCTGAATGGGACTGAAAAGACGTCGACTACAAATAGTTCGAGTCTCTATCAAGGTGAATATAAGTCTTTAATCAATACATTTACCAGTTCGTCTTTCTTTTCATTTCTTGTTAAAATAACCCACGTGTTTAATTGCATAGCAATTTAAACATTGTTGTCCTGTATAGGAGCCGTGATATCGCAAATACCAAAGGTTGGTTGTGTAGGTTTCTCCAAATCATACTTCACAGACTATATAATACTCGGGCGTCTTTGATATTTAATGTTTCAACAATGCTGTTCTGTTGCACTTGAAGTGGTAAGGTTGCCTAGCGGTTAAAGCGTTTGCTCGTCGCGCCGAAGAACCGAGTTCGCTTCCCCACATGAGTACAACGTGTGAATGTGCCCATGTCTGTGTTCATGTCGTGGAATAATGTTAAAAGCGGTGTAAAACCATACTCACTCACCATGATGTGATTGTTGTTCTCTATAAATTAAAAGCCATGTTTTCCTTACAGTTAATCTTTACGCTCAAGGCCTTGTTGATAAAAGTGCCCAAACCCATTCCACCATCACAAGAAATTTCAGTTAAAAGCAGATCATTCTTCAAACTTCTGAGTAAGAGAGGTATAAGTCTGTTTAAAAGCTTCCACAAAGAAGACGTTCACGACTGTGTGAATGAATATTCTATTTCTTTTCTCCAGTACAAAAGTGTCAGATATAACAGTTGCAAACACGTTAATGTTGATTAAAGGAGAAATATATCGTGGCTGTGGAATGAATGAATAATTGAATGACTGAGTCTAGTTTTAGGCCGCTTTTAGCAATATTCCAGCAACATCACGGCGGAGACACCAGAAGTAGGCTTCACACGTTGTCAACATGTGGGGAATCGAACCCGGATCTTCGGTGTAACGCCTAAACCACTAGGCTACCCCACCTCAAGACGGTGGACAAACACCTTCGTCGGCAGTATGTATGGACCACTAACCAACGAAGTCATATATATATACATTAAAGTCAATTTTTTTCAGCTGTCAACCCGACCAACACTGCTATGATCGTGGGTGTAGTCTGTGGAATTGTCATTGTGGCTCTCCTGGTCGCCTTAATGACACAAGTGTTCTACATGTAAGTTTTCATGAGTTGACCATTCCTTCTATGTTGTGACATTCTTTTAACGTGTGAGTGGGTGTGTTTCACTATGGGGCGATGTCATTGGGTTAGAATATCTGGGTTAGAATTGGTACAGCAACCCATGCTTGTCTCCTGTGAAGATCCGGGTTAGATTTGGTCATCAGCAGCCCATGGTTGTCTGTGCTGTGAAGATCCGGGTTAGAATTGGTCTTCAGCACCCCAGGCTTGTCAGACCTGTGAAGATCCGGGTTAGAGCTAGTCTTCAGCAAACATATGTTTGTCTGTCCTGTGAAGACCTGGGTTAGATTTGGTCTTCAGCAAACACATGTTTGTCTGTCCTGTGAAGACCTGGGTTAGATTTGATCATCAGCATCCCATGGTTGTCTGTCCTGTGAAGATCCGGGATAGAATTGGTCTTCAGCACCCCAGGCTCGTCTGTCCTGTGAAGATCCGGGTTAGAATTGGTCTTCTGAACCCCAGGCGTGTCTGTCCTGCGAAGATCCGGGTTAGATCTGGTCCTCAGCAAACACATGTCTGTCTGTCCTGTGAAGATCCGGGTTAGAACTGGTTTTCAGCATCCCATGGTTGTCTGTCCTGTGAAGATCCGGGTTAGAATTGGTCTTCAGCACCCCAGGCTTGTCTGTCCTGTGAAGATCCGGGTTAGAATTGGTCTTCAGCAACCCAGGCTTGTCTGCCCTGTGAAGATCGGTGTTAGAACTGGTCTTCAGCAACCCAGGCTTGTCTGTCCTGTGAAGATCTGGGTTAGAATTGGTCTTCAGCAACCCAGGCTTGTCTGCCCTGTGAAGATCCCTGTTAGAACTGGTCTTCAGCAACCCAGGCTTGTCTGTCCTGTGAAGATCTGGGTTAGAATTGGTCTTCAGCAACCCAGGCTTGTCTGTCCTGTGAAGATCCTGGTTAGAATTGGTCTTCAATACCCCTGGCTTGTCCGTCCTGTGAAGATCCGTGTTAGAATTGGTCTTCAACACCCCTCGCTTGTCTGTCCTGTGAAGATCCGGGTTAGATCTGGTCTTCAGCAACCCATGCTTGTCTGTCCTGTGAAGATCCGGGTTAAATTTTAAAATTGTTTTTCAGCAACTCTCGATGTATTTCTCAACATTTATATTGTTTCTGATGAAAGCGTTTGTTCTTGTAGACGCAGGAAGGAATATGCAAAACCAAGTGATGACATTCCTACACCTACTTACTACGACGATTTCGAAGTCGCTCAAGGTGATGACATTCCCTCACCTACTTACTACGACGAATTCGAAGTCGCTCAAGGTGATGACATTCCTACACCATCTTACTTCACAGTGCCTGACCTCGACAAAGTCGCTCAAGGTGAACAAAGCGAGGAAGTTTACACGGAACTAACATAAAATAACTTCTCGCCTGACAATGCAACGCATTTTTACAGTAATGCTTCAAATTTATTTTTCCGCGTGGAAAATACATGTATATACCGACATTTGCTCAAAATTGAAAATAGTTACCATGTTTTATTGTAAACATGTGTGTTGTTTGCAACGCTTTGTCGAACAACCATGCCATTTCTTAACATAAAATTACATAAGTTTTACATTCATGTACCGTTGTCCTCGGGAAATGCCTAGTGGTTAAAGCGTTGGCTCGTCACGCCGAAGACCCGGGTTCGATTCCCCACGTGGGCACAATGTGTTAAGCCCATTTCTGGTGTCCCCCGCCGTGATATTGCTGGAATATTGCTAAAAGCGGCGTAAAACCAAACTCAGTCAGTCAGTCAGTCCTCGGGAAATTTGCGAAGAACACAAAAGTATGGAAACCCGTAACTTGTTTATGAACCTGGGCCCCGTTCCTCAAAGCGATCGTAGCGCTACGACAGTCGTAAGTCTATGTTAAAGTATGGGAGTTACGATCACCTTAGCGCTACGATCGCTTTGAGGAACGGGACCAAGGCTTTATATTCCCAAAAGTAAGATAAGATCAGTTTTGGGTTCCCTTATTTTTATGGCCACGTATATTTGATATTGCAGCACATTCGGCACAAGTCGTCCCTTTCCGTAACTTTCCGTATGTAATGTGCGATAATCAGAACACGAGTAATGATTGCGGTGCTTTGTTAAAAATAATCCGGAGTACTAAAATCGTTTATGGCATTTTGTGATTGTTTACAAAAATCATGCTGACAGTACAAAGAACATAGCTGACACAATAGTGTTGCCTAATGAGAAGTTTTTAATAATGATAATGTCCTGAGAGATTCAGATACACACGTGTGTTTGTTTACATTACGGTTCTCTAATTGAATGCGTTTCTCACGATCCTGCGGGCTTGTTTTGGAGATTGTACGTGCGCTTTCCGATATTTTTAGGAAATATAATTATAAATCGCTACGAGTTTCAAAACAAAATATGAATAATATACAACAAATCGACTTTAATCTTTAACATTGGGATTATATTTCACATCTCCGGGAATATTGTAGTATATTCAAGTTCCACCAGGAGCAAGGTTACACGAATGTAAGATTTTCCTGTTGTACCTTGCACGAGATATATCCGTGTTTGTTCTGGTGAACACTTGACGTGGGTTTGCATGTATTTGTGTATGGTGCTACCTGCGATCATAACTATTTGGCACTGTTCATAAAAAAAAAAATGTTTTCTTCTGTTTTGCAATGTTCATGTAGCAGATATTTCTTCTGAATGGGCATGATGTCAGTGTTGTATTATATGAAAGAGGCCTAAAAACATGTATGAACGTGACAGCTATATTGAAACAATAAAACGTAGTTATTGCCATGACTCGGCCATGTTTGATCACAGTTTAGTGAAATAAGTGTAGTTAGTACTGATGATGAATATACAAGGGAACAATTGTCTCCTAATGAATTGACGGCTCTGTCAGCGTCTATTTAGTCTTTCAACAGATATATACTGAACAGCAAAAGAAACACAACTCTGTTTTTGGTCAAGTATTTTGATAGAAGACATAAACATGAACGCTTACTTTTATGAGATTTCATTTTTTTTCGAAACTTGCGTTTCTTTTGCTGGTCAGTATGTATATTTACCAATACTGCGGCAACATTTGATAAGTGGTTGTCAGTAGCGACATTTGTTTATTTTGATGAGCCTCTGTATCAGGACACTTCGTCAAGCCTGTCAATTACGTCATATTCTCTGGGCTAATGAGACCCTGAAGATCCGGGTTAGTATCGCTCTTCCCATGCTTGTCGTAAGACGCGACTAACGGGATCGGGTGGTCAGGCTCGCTGACTTGGTTGACACATGTCATCGGTTCCCAATTGCGCAGATCAATGCTCATGCTGTTGATCACTGGATTGACTGGTCCAGAAGCGATTATTGACAGACCGCTGCCATATAGCACTAATATTGCTGAGTGCGGTTTAAAACTAAACTCACTCACTCACCTGGAATACAGGCCTGGGATTTCAGTTTGGTACAGGATACTTTGGGACACTTCGTCAAAACATCCGGTCTTTGCTTTAATATGTGGAGAAGAAACTATTTTCTTCTTGAAAATCCAACATATTCTAAAAAGTTCACATCCGATTTATTCAATAACAGATGAACAGGTTGCTGGTTGTGCGACTATGTGGACTTTCTGATTAAGTCGTTTGAGTGACACCTAGAGCGACTTTAAATAATGCCGGGTAACTATAATGCTTTTGGAACCATTAAGACAAAACTGCAGGCAAATGAGTCTTTGTGGAACCGCTCCAAGCTACATTGAATTTTGTTGTATACTGGACAAAACATGAGTTAGGGATATTGGTATTTTTATGATTGATATTTTATCAGTGTGTCAATGAATAAATAGATCATTATTCATAATTTATGAAGTTACATATATCCATAATTATTTTTGTCCAGTATATTTGATTACCTTCAAATCTAACACATTGTATCATTTTGTTACATTATGTTCGTCATATTGTTATCTCTGGCTGTTACTGCTATGTTTCATGTTTGCATTATGCTTCATTTTTTTATTTTTTTTTTAAAAACACGTCACAAATTAATTCTGGAAACTCTAACAGGATGAAAGTATGGAAAACATTCTTTTCGAAAAGGTTTAACCTACCTCGCCCATGGGCCGTCCCTTGGGCGAGAATGTTTTCATGTTTTAGAGGTTGTAAATGAATGAAAGTATGTTTATAAGTATCATGTCACAAGTTTAAATAATTTTTACTTAATTCGGCTAATTTAGACCGTTAATAAAATATCTCGCCCATGCTTTTCATTTGTAATTCTTGTAACAGCCACAGTGAGAGCTTTAAACTATATTGAAATATGTTGTATTAATCCCATTGGCATTCGCCAAAAACCACTTCCAAATCTAATACACATCCCGTGCTGCTTCAGAACCAAGAAAAGGTTAATTAGGGTTAATTAAGGTAAGAAGTAAAAACACGTCACTTCCTGCCAAGGACACCTAGAGCGACTTTTAATGGCGTGTAACTATTATGCTTTAGGAACGATTAAGACAAAACAGCATGCAAGGGAGTCTTAGTGGAACTGTTCATAGGCGCCTTTAATTACGTTGTATTTGCTTTCCTCCAAATTTGACACATTTTATGTTCTTGTTTCATAATGTACAATCATATTGTTTTCTCTTGATGTTACTGTTATGTTTAATGTTTACATTATACTTTATTTATTTGTGTTTTAAACACATGAATATCTTTAAAATGTTTTATCTGTTTCCACCATTTCTTGTTGTTTGGGCTTACGAATATAACCTGGACGCTTACCCATGATCTTACCCACAAGCCTTTGTGGAACTGCTCCAAGCTGCATTTAATTGTTGTTTTGTTTTTTGTTCTTTGTTTGTTTTTGTTTTTTTGTTTGGGGTTGTTTTGTTGGGGGTTGTTTTGTTGTAGGTTGTTGTTGTTTTTGTTGTGTGTTTTTTTGGTGTTTATTTGGTTGTTTGTTGTTTTTGTTTGTTTTTGGGGCCTTTTTGTGGGGGTATTTCCTCCATAATTGACACATTGTATCTTCTTGTTTCATTATGCACAGTCATATTGTTTTCTCTTGATGTTACTGCTATGTTTAGTGTTTATATTATGCTTTATGTATTTGTATTTTAAACACTTGAATGTCTTTACATTAACTTTTCACCATTTCTTGGTGTTTGGACTTATAACCTGGTCGCTGTCTATATTGAGTACACCTGGTGTCATGACCCATTTTCAGTGATCATTTCACATAATGTTCATCAGTATTTTGCCTTTCACGCTCAAAGGAATCTATTTTACCAGATAATCTAAAAGTGATTCATTTAAAAGTTGACTGAAAACCCATCCCACAATCTATAACTTAACTTTACTGATATTTTTACCCTCCTGCTATCATGAAATATTTGCTTTTATTTCACTTCATGCAGCGCTTTGAGTATGCTTTATGTGCGGAGTTCAGCGCAGTATAAATATTTTATCAAATATCATTATGTTTTACAGATTAAGATGAAAAATGCAGCAGGCAGGGTTCGGGTCATCAAATCAAGACTGATTATTCTCTTGTGTTGACGTTTAAAATCTGGAAAGATGATGTGGTTTATGAGTTTTCGATCTTTAGCAAACTATCCAACAAACTTTAGCAAAGTAATTGTATACTCTGTACTTGTAACGAATTTGAATATTTTAATAAACTCCCTTGCAACAATGAAGTCTTTTCCTTTGTGTACTGATATACCAAAGTTGGCTTTGTTTGGGCTGATTTTTCTCAATGCACATGGATGCTCACAAGTTTGCGATCGAATTCTCTAAGATTTAAGGGGACATGTTACCAATAAGAGGACAAGGCGTTGGATGTTATAAATCATGTAGACTAAGGCTTAGTCTTTGAATATATATAATTTTGATAGTAACAAACAAGCCCATTTAAGTTGAAAAGGAGCCCCAGGGAGACCAGAGATTCAGAACCTGGGGAAATCTAGACTTGCTTCGTTTAGGGCTTTAGCACTACAGGGGAAGGCTAGGCTGTAGGGAAAACAATGTGGTTCAGGGACTGTGAGACAGACTATAAATCCTGGTACGCCTTGATTTTGTCTTTGGGTTTGTCAGCATCGACAAGTGTTCGTAGTGGTGAACATCTCAGACCTGAATCACTTCGCGCTTTTCTATAACATGAGTGGACCCGTGATGGTCTGGGTTAAAATATTGATCTTCAGTAACCCATGCTTGTCGTAAGGGGCGACTAACGGGATCGGGTGGTCAGGCTCGCTGACTTGGTTGACACATGCGCAGATCGATGCTCATGCTGTTTATGACTGGATTGTCTGATCCAGACTCGATTATTTACATACCGCCACCATATAGCTGGAATATTGCTGAGTGCGGCGTAAAACTAAACTCATTCCCTCACTATAACATGAGTGAGTGAGTTCAGTTTTGCGACGCGTTTAGCAATATTCCAGCAATATCACGACGGGGGATGCCAGAAATGGGTTTCACACAATGTACCCATGTGGGGAATCGAACCCGAGACTTTGGCGTGAAGATCGAACGCTTTAACCCAACCGCCCATAAGCCGACACAGTATCATATAGCTGAAATATACTCCTCACAAAAAAATAAGCAACAAGTATTTTCAGTGTTATATCTTTACCAATCTCGATAGCGATGTTTGCCGACGTGTTACTGAAAGAGTGTTATTCGAAGAATACATAACCTTTAGTGACTGTCAAATTGATTTATCTGATAATATTGACAACATCACCCCACACAACCACCCTCAGAAACAACATGCAAAATGTGTGGTATGAATGTGCTCCGCTCTTGACACATGCACCCTGATCGGTGTAAACCTACCAGTAATCATTCCTCTGGCACAACAAGCGGGTCCTAACTTCATTTTTATGGATGATAATGCCCCTCCATGGATGATAATGCCCCTCCATGGATGATAATGCCCCTCCATGGATGATAATGCTCGTCCATGGATGATAATGCCCCTCCATGGATGATAATGCCCCTCTATGGATGATAATGCCTGAGAAAGAGTTGTTAACGATGTTGTTTAGATCAACATCACGCATATGGACTGGCCTGCAAGTTCACTTGATCTTAATCCTATTGAACATGCTTGGGACATTATTGGAGGTCGTGTTTACTGTCTCCTTGTTCACTCTGGATGACTTTAACCAGGCGTTGCAAAGAGAATGGCAGAACATTCCACAACAGCAACTTTAAAGGCTCATTTGGTCAATGCAAAGACGTGTAGAAGCTTTTTTGTGCTCATGGTGATCATACGCGTTACTGAACACTGCTTCACTGTCCAAAACTGACTTGAATTTTAATGTTAACATTTTGCTCCATCAATGCAGCACATTTTAGACGACTGTTTCTCGGGTACATGCTTTTGATGATTTGTAAGTCTATTATTGCTCAATACCATTTCATTTCATTTTGTCAATCGTGTGACATATGTTTCACCTTTCTATTGCATTATTCCATGATTTGCTATTTCAATAAATGAAAATGTAATGAGTCTACGAATTTGTGTTGCTTAACTTTTTGTGAGCAGTATATGTTACTCACTCATTTGGTTGGTTGGTTTGTTGTTTAACGCCGCACTCAGCAATATTCCAGCTGTATGGTGGCGGTCTGTAAATAATCGAGGCTGGACCAGACAATCCAGTGATCAACAGCATGAGCAACGTTCTATGCAACTGGGACACGATGACATGTGTCAACCAAGTCAGCGAGCATGTCAACCAGATTCCGTTAATCGCCTAATACGACAAGCATGGGTTTCTGAAGACCAATTCTAACCCGGACCTCAACGGGTATCACTCCTTTCAAGGTACAGGGATTTGAAAAGTTTACCTCTACGAAAACAACCAGATTATTTTGTGCATTAGTATTCGGTTTACTTCGCTTATCTTGCATTCATAGCTGAAAACGTATATTGGTTCCGTCTGTGTCACATTTCCTGATTGGATAAAGAAAACAATTGACAGGAAACGTGTTCGACATAGCTCCGGACTGATTGTATGAATGATTGCTATCATGTAAATTTAGTTCCGCCTCTGAAACAGTCAGCTTCCTCCTATTGTTAGTACATTATTACCTATATCCGTTGTGGTTGCTGTTGTTATCCCTTAAAACATACCCTCATGTTGTCTTACTTAATCCCTAGGGACGATGGGGTAGTCTAATGGTTAAAGCCTTCGCTCGTCACATCACTCCCCAAACCCGGGGTCGATAACACCACCACCACCCATGATGTAAAAGCCATTTCGAATAAAATTCGGCGTTACAGCTTTTGTTAAAGAAACTACATTTTTCAGTACTATATCTCAATCTCAACTCACTTATGAACTGAGCAATATTTGGTAAAACAGAATTGAGCTTGCATTTGTACAAGTAATATTTTCCCAATAATATGAACAAGTCAAAAACAGAGTCAGCAAAAACATTTTTCTTACAGCCAAAAATTATCAGTTCCATAGTGAGATTGAGATCATGGATGTGGTCACAACCTTCTGTTAACCATGATAAAAAATTTGACCAAAAGGTTTGCACAAATTTACATTCCCATAACAAGTGACAAATAGATTCCGTTTCTTTGTTACAGAATAAACATTAGTCAGAATCTATTATTTTAACTTTTTTAAGATATGTATTGGTAGTTAAAATTGTATGGAGTATCCTGTACTGGAACCATCTCAATTTTCGTCTCTTGTGTTGATTTAAACGATTTTAGGAAAATACAGTTCCAGGCAAGACGACACTGAAAATCCTCTTGCCACTTTAACTGTGCTCTTGGTGTCCTATTTGAAGAACAAAGGATATAGTGATAGGCTTTGGAGCCTTCATTAATTGAAAGTAACAACCGAGTAATTGGTGTAATTCCTGCACATTGTCCAGTGTTTTCTTTCATAATTGACAAGCCAGCAAAATATTTTCTTATAGAGCTAATGACACCATAGTATTCTAAAAATATACATTCAGTTGATACCTTTCATTGAAATCAACCAGAGACAGATAACTGCCATTTTCATCAACAAGATCACAAATGTGAGAGATACCCCTTTGAAACCACCCTTAATAAAATATAGTTTTCTTATCAATAACAATATTGCTATGATAAAACATATGATCAGACAAGAAATCTTCAAAATTATCAGGTTTAATTTTACTTGAAAAATCACAAAAAGCATTGAAACAATCAATCCAGAAGGTGTTTTTCAGAGTTCTGACTGTTTATGTGAAGATGCGGAGTCTCTTGTGTGTGCGCACACGCGAGCCCACAATATTATGCACGTGCAGGCCCATACACATGCACATGCACACACCATGGGCATGCATACATACATGTATACAACATTAGGTATGTTATTAGTCCCTACCTCACAGCAACCTGTTTGAACAATATTCAATTTGTAGGGCAGCAACCCACAGTGTGTAAATAAGACTGCCATCTCACAACCAGCAGTCGGCAATATGGCAGCCATCTCACAACCTGCAGTCAGCAATATGAGAGCTATCTCACAACATGTAGTCAGCAATATGAGAGCCATCTCACAACCTGTAGTCAGCAATATGGCAGCCATCTCACAACCAGCAGTCGGCAATATGGCAGCCATCTCACAATCTCTAGTCAGCAATATGGCAGCCATCCCACAACCTGTAGTCAGCAATATGACGGCCATCTCGCAATCTCTAGTCAGCAATATGGCAGCCATCTCACAACCTGTAGTCGGCAATATGACGGCCATCTCACAACCTGCAGTCAGCAATATGGCAGCCATCGCACAATCTCTAGTCAGCAATATGGCAGCTATCTCACAACCTGCAGTCACCAATATGGCAGCCATCTCACAACCTGTAGTCAGCAATATGAAAGCCATCTCGCAATCTCTAGTCAGCAATATGGCAGTCATCTCATAACCTGTAGTCAGCAATATGACGGCCATCTCGCAATCTCTAGTCAACAATATGGCAGCCATCTCTCAACCTGTAGTCAGCAATATGACGACCATCTCATAACCTGTAGTCAGAAATATGGCAGCCATCTCACAATCTCTAGTCAGCAATATGGCAGCTATCTCACAACCTGTAGTCAGCAATATGACTGCCACCTCACAACCTGTAGTCAGCAATATGGCAGCCATCTCACAACCTGTAGTCAGCAATATGACGGCCATCTCACAACCTGCAGTCAGCAATATGGCAGCCATTCTACAACCTGTAGTCAGCAATATGGCAGCCATCTCACAACCTGTAGTCAGCAATATGACGGCCATCTCACAACCTGTAGTCAGCAATATGGCAGTCATCTCGCAATCTCTAGTGAGCAATATGGCAGCTATCTCACAACCTCCAGTCACCGATATGACATCCATCTCACAACCTGTAGTCAGCAATATGACAGCCATCTCACAACCTGTAATCAGCAATATGGCAGCCATCTCACAACCTGTAGTCAGCAATATAGCAGCCATCTCACAACCTGTAGTCAGCAATATGGCAGCCATCTCACATCCTGCAGTCGGCAATATGGCAGCCATCTCACAACCTGCAGTCAGCAATATGACAACTTTGTCACAATATCTAGTCAGCAGTATTGCAGCCACCTCACAACATGTAGTCAGCAAAAAGACAGCCATCTTACAACCTGTTGTCAGCAATATGGCAGTCATCTTACAACCTGTAGTCAGCAATATGACAGCTATCTCACAACCTGTAGTCAGCAATATGACATCCATCTCAACCTGTAGTCAGCAATATGACAGCCATCTCACAACCTATAGTCAGTAATATGATGGCCATCTCACAACCTATAGTCAGCAATATGACCGCCATCTCAACTTGTAGTCAGCAATATGACAGCCATCTCACAACCTATAGTCAGCAATATGATGGCCATCTCACAACCTGTAGTCAGCAATATGACAGCCATCTCATAACCTATATTCAGCAATATGATGGCCATCTCACAACTTGTATTCAGCAATATGACAACTATGTCGCAATATCTAGTCATCAGTATGGCAGCCATCTCACAACATGTAGTCAGCAATATGATGGCCATCTCACAACTTGTAGTCAGCAATATGAGAACTATGTCGCAATATCTAGTTATCAGTATGGCAGCTATCTCACAACCTATAGTCAGCAATATGATGGCCATCTCACAACTTGTAGTCAGCAATATGACAACTATGTCGCAATATCTAGTCATCAGTATGGCAGCCATCTCACAACATGTAGTCAGCAATATGATGGCCATCTCACAAGTTGAAGTCAGCAATATGAGAACTATGTCGCAATATATAGTCATCAGTATGGCAGCTATCTCACAACCTATAGTCAGCAATATGATGGCCATCTCACAACCTGTAGTCAGCAATATGACAGCCATCTAACATCCTGTAGTCAGCAATATGACAGCCATCTCACAACCTATAGTCAGCAATATGATGGCCATCTCACAACTTGTAGTCAGCAATATGACAACTATGTCACAATATCTAGTCAGCAGTATTGCAGCCATCTCACAACATGTAGTCAGCAATATGAGAGCCATCTTACAACCTGTTGTCAGCAATATGGCAGTCATCTTACAACCTGTAGTCAGCAATATGACAGCTATCTCACAACCTGTAGTCAGCAATATGACATCCATCTCAACCTGTAGTCAGCAATAAGACAGCCATCTCACAACCTATAGTCAGTAATATGATGGCCATCTCACAACCTATAGTCAGCAATATGACCGCCATCTCAACTTGTAGTCAGCAATATGACAGCCATCTCATAACCTTTAGTCAGCAATATGATGGCCATCTCACAACTTGTATTCAGCAATATGACAACTATGTCGCAATATCTAGTCATCAGTATGGCAGCCATCTCACAACATGTAGTCAGCAATATGATGGCCATCTCACAAGTTGTAGTCAGCAATATGAGAACTATGTCGCAATATCTAGTCATCAGTATGGCAGCTATCTCACAACCTATAGTCAGCAATATGATGGCCATCTCACAACCTGTAGTCAGCAATATGACAGCCATCTCACAACCTGTAGTCAGCAATATGGCAGCCATCTCACAACCTATAGTCAGCAATATGATGGCCATCTCACAACTTGTAGTCAGCAATATGACAACTATGTCGCAATATCTAGTCATCAGTATGGCAGCCATCTCACAACATGTAGTCAGCAATAGTCAGAGTTCATGTGAAATGCTAAGTGAGTGAGTGAGTGAGTATGGTTTTACACCGCTTACGGCGGGGGACACCAGAAATAGAGGAGAGAGAGAGAGAGAGAGAGAGAGAGAGAGAGAGAGATAGAAAGTGAGAGAGAGGGCTGGGGCGGGTAAGTAGAAATGGAATCGAGTACCCGCATGCACTTACCCGAATCGGAATCGAGTACCCGGAAATGTACACAATCAAACTGAACGTAGGTATTATTATTTCGCACATTAATTTTCGTAAAGCGAGAAGCGACACAATTTTACGTGATTTAAAGGCAAGTCGCGCACAGTGGCTAGACAACAGTAGTATCACATAAAACCGTGTGCTTTATTTGGAAAAACGTGTATTAGTTTCATGCTCAGGATAGTTATAGTATGATGGTTTCTTGATAGATTATGTATATGAATTGATTTTTGTGTTTTTATTAAATCCTGAAATGAAACAATTTTTCTTCGTTTTAATGCAAGTCATGCACGGCTCCTAGACAAAAGTAGTATCACGTATAAAGGTATAACTTAAGGTGCCCTTAATTTACGTCTATTTAACAAATATATAGAGAGTAACACCATCACATGCATTCCTCGTTAAAACACAAGACTTTTCGTTACCGCTGTTCCTGTAACTTGACTCCACACTGCTCATGCTCACATATATACAGTCGTTAAAAATGACCTCCATTAATCGGACAATACCAATGCTGCAAATGTGTGTTACGTCAATAATGAAGGACAAGTTATTATGTGCCCTTCTCGTTTTCTGGGTACTCGATTCCTATAAATAGTACTCGATTCCAGCTATACCCGACCCGGATTCGAGTACCCGAGTACCCGTCCCAGCCCTACAAGAGACATGGATGAGCTGTAGCACGCACGCACGCACGCACGCAGCACGCATGTTAATCAATAATGTTTGCATTACCGGGCCAACACTATTTTTATTGTTGATTCAGGAGCTATGACACTATGTGTATCAGCTCCAACACTGTACAACATTATCCAGAGGCAAACGGCCAGTGAGCCTTCCAAGCCTATATGATATGGGGTTTATTCTCCTACCATTCCTACAATGTAGGAAATAAGGTGTTTCAGTGTTGCATTCACGGCCGATGAAATGTGTCTGAACATATATAGTGGGTTGTAGGAAGATTATGCTTGCCTGCCAATTTAGGGCAGACACGACAAACGTTTTCGTGACGTTCACCTGGGCCAAATGTAGAGAAGATGTCAAACCCAAAGCAATATGAAACACCCGGTGGCTTTATCCCCCTCACTGCAAATCTTGACCATGTACAACAGCAGTCACTTGTCAACCTCCTCCACTAGATCGGTGTTGGATTGAAGTGCGGTTCTGTTTGGAGAAAGAATGGTAGTTATAATTACATTAAATCACTCTTCATTGTGCTCTTTGCTGTTACTTGGCATCTGTTTTTTTCTATCCAAATGTTATAACTTTTTGTGTTCATGCTTGGAGGTTATGTGCAGTAAATGTTCAGGATAGTTATAGTATGATGGTTTCTTGGAATATATACCAAAATTGGTGATTGTGATTTTATTATTTCGCACATTTCGTAAAGCGAGAAGCGACACATTTTTACGTGATTTAAAGGCAAGTCGCGCACAGTGGCTAGACAACACTAGCATCACATAAAACCGTGTGCTTTATTTGGAAATACGTGTATTAGTTTCATCTTCAGGATAGTTATAGTATGATGGTTTCTTGAAATATATACAAAAATTGGTGATTGTGATTTTATTATTTCGCACATTTCGTAAAGCCACAAACTACACAATTTTAGCTAATTTTGAGGCAAGTCGTGCAGAGCGCCCAGGCAATAGTTGTATCGCTTAAAACGGTATAATTTATTCGGTAATAAGTGTATTACTTCCATCTTCAGGATAGTTATAGTATGATGGTTTCTTTGAATATATACCAAAATTGGTGATTGTGATTTTATTATTTCGCACATTAATTTTCGTAAAGCGAGAAGCGACACAATTTTACGTGATTTAAAGGCAAGTCGCGCACAGTGGCTAGACAACAGTAGTATCACATAAAACCGTGTGCTTTATTTGGAAAAACGTGTATTAGTTTCATGCTCAGGATAGTTATAGTATGATGGTTTCTTGATAGATTATGTATATGAATTGATTTTTGTGTTTTTATTAAATCCTGAAATGAAACAATTTTTCTTCGTTTTAATGCAAGTCATGCACGGCTCCTAGACAAAAGTAGTATCGCTGATAAAGGTATAACTTATGAAATAATATTATTGTAATATTTACATCTTCAGGCTAATCATTATATCGCCTATATCCCCCGAGTGAGTGAGTAAGTGAGTTAAGAGTTATTGTGACATTGGCAATAGTTCAGCTATACCGTGATTAAAACAAGTCATAGATTGATAATATATAAGGTCAAATGACAAAAATCTGTCGACAAAGGACAGTAAAACAACTAAATTATCACATATACAGATTTAAAACTTCCATCTAACTTAAATATTGTACCACAATGCAGGACGATGCAGACTAACGGGATCGGGTGGTCAGGCTCGCTGACTTGGTTGACACATGTCATCGGTTCCCAATTGCGTAGATCGATGCTCATGCTGTTGATCACTGGATTGTCTGGTCCAGACTCGATTATTTACAGACCACCGCCATATAGCTGAAATATTGCTGAGTGCGGCGTAAAACTCAACTTACTCACTCACTCACTTGGAATGTTTATACCTACGTCCTATATGCTAATGTCGTGACATTTCGGGAAGTGATAAATATCCATGTATCTTTATCATTATTTTCCACAGTTCCTCTCGCAGATGAGTGTTCAGGTCTGCTGAAGATTCGGATCAGTGATTCCAGGGCACATAATGTAACGTTGTAGAAATATATCACCCTGCATCATCGAGGATGAGTCGATGCTATAGTGGAGGAGAAGCTGAAATTGGGTTTAACGTCATACTTAAGAATATCTCGCTCATATGACGACGTGCATGCGTGTGTATGTGTGGATGCTTGTACTAGCCCAGATTTAAGCTGGTTTTATAGTGCTAGCTCACTGAGATACCATGCCGCAGTTAAGCATGAATACCCCACTCAGACACATTACACTGACTCCGAGCCTACCAGTCCTTGTTGTGCCCATTAATGCCGAGCGCCAGGCAGGGAGCATCAAGTACCATAATTTAACTTCTTTTGGTATGACGCGCCGGGAATCGAACCCGCGACCTTGCGCTCTCCGGGCGGACGCTCTAACCACTACACCACGGTAACGGTCAAAATATATTATGTAATGGTCACGTTCTATTACCTACTGTGGTATGTTCGAAATGCAACACTTGCGATGTTTGAAAGAGTGATGGCTGATCAGACGGAAAACCATGTGGCAGAGTTACTTCTCTTCCTCAGCTATAAGAAACAATGTAGAGCGTTTGTGTAGTGGTTAAAGCTTTCGCTCGTCAAGTTGAAGGCCCGGGTTCGATTCCCCTGATGGTTCATGTGTCCCCTCTAGGTATTGTTGGAATACTGCTCAAAGGGCCGATGTCAGGTCCTCGCTGTGGAAGCTCACACACAACACCTTTGTGTGGAACTCTGATGTGGCGAACCCACAGATGTCTCCAGGTATATCAGCTTGATCTCCACTTATTCCTTTTTAATAATCATTTTGAGTAAGTGTCGAACCCTGGATAAGCCGAAGTATTTACACAACAGTTTTTGACTCTATGTAGAAAAGACACACTTCTTCGTTCTTTGTCGATTAGCATTTTAGTGAGTGAGTGAGGTTTTTACGCCGCTTTTAGCAATATTCCTCGAATATCATGGCTGGTGACACCAGAAATGTGCTTCACATGTCGGCGTGACGATAAAGGCTTCGCCACCGCCCCGAGTCATTTTGAAAATTTGAAAACGAGTCATAAATTACAAAACGCATAGTTATTGTTGCAACAATGTTCAGTGTTTGGATAGAGTTTGTGCAGAAATCACGTTAGAAGTCGGCTATGTACCATCTTAGTTGCAGCCACCGAATTAACACTTTTATTTCAGCTAGCGAGTCAGTAAGGTGGATTTTACGTTGCTTTGAGCGATATGCCAGCAATCATGACGGGTGACGCGGGGAATGCAGTTCACACACTGTACCCATGTGGGGAATCAAACCCGTGACTTCGGCGTTACGAGCGGACACTTATATGTGTGTGTGTGTGTGTGTGTGTGTGTGTGTGTGTGTGTGTGTGTGTGTGTGTGTGTGTGTTGGCCTAGTGGCGAAAGCCTTTGCTCGTCGCGCCGAAGACCCTGCTTCGATTCCCCATATGGCTACAATGTGTGACGCCCATTTCTGTTGTCCCCTGCTGTGAATTTGCTGGAATATTGCTAATCGCAGCGTAAAAGTAAATCTCACTCACTCACTCATTCACCTCAGCATGCGACAAAAGTGAGATACTGAAGTCCTTTGGTGCACATGTACCTATGATGGAATGTTGCTGAAGAAGCGAGTGAGTTTAGTCAGCAACTTCACAACAGAACTGGGGGACAACAGAAATGGGCTTCACCCATTGTACCCATGTGGGGAATCGAACCCGGTATTCGGCGTGACAAGCGAACGCCTTAACCACTAGGTCACCGCCCCTGCTGAAAGAAGCGTCCAACATAATAAACGTCCATATTTTGACGTTAATTAACGTGCCGCAGTTAAGCATGAATACCCCACTCAGACACATTATACTAAATCCGAGCCGACCAGTCCTTGTTTTACCCATTAATGCCGAACGCCAGGCAGGGACCAACATCTTTCGGTATGACGTGGCCGGGGATCGAACCGTGACCTTCCGCTCTCCGGGCGGACGCTCTAACCACTACACCAGGGAGGCGGTCCGATGCTTATAGTGGTCATGCACAATGACCATATTCTTTGTGACTGATCAGATGGATGTCTCCTGAATACTGGCAAGTACAGCTTCCATATTTAATGAAGTTAACTCGACCTGCCGTTTTTGCCAATTGACCTCCCGGGTCATGCATATGTGGAGTAGCTCAGGTCAAGCTGAACAACCTGTAACTTATTTCTGTATTCATAATTTCTATTCAGCGCCATTGAAGCTTTCTTTACAACCCCGTGGATTGCCCAGTGTGCTACATCGCCATTCTGTTATTGAAGAAGAAGCCCGGAGAAATTAATTGTACCGTGAATTACCTTAAAAGTGTAATTATTGAGGACGTTGCGCACATGCTAAAGTGCATTTATTTACAATTTAAAAATGGGACAAGATTTTGCAAAATAAGCATAACGGTAGCCTACCACTTCGCTCCTAGATTTAGTCCCTGAATATATATATCGTTGATAGTAACAATCAGTTTGCGAAATAGTTTACAAATTTTGCTAGCCAGTCGGGCTAGCTATGTCTGAAAGTAACTAGACCACTAAAGAATTACCTATCCCGAAATTTGAATGTAGAAAGCTGCTAATATGATGAACATTTATATCAGGCCATAATCTTGCATGATTTAAAAGTGTATTATCATCAAGTCGGAGAGAGTGATATATTTTCAAAATGACCCCACGAAAAATCCTGGGCCAGTGACTATGGAAAATTAGTGGCCCGACTGGATTTTTATTACCCACGGGCTAGCGGGCCAGTGGCTATTTCGCACACTGGTAACAATGAAACTTATTTACATTGAAAAGGAGTTCCAGTAAGATGGGAGATTCCTGACGAAACCTAGACTTGCTTCATTTAGTCTTTAGCATTGCAGGGAGAGCTCGGTAGTACGGAAAATAATGTGGTCCAGGGACTGTGAGACAGGCTACTTCGCTCCTCGCGGCTGTACAAAACTTGTCGAGTGCGCTTGTCGTCGATGACGGCCTTGACCTTGTTCTTTCAAAATGGCTGCCAGGAGTTGTTGGCGAATTGGTGTGGATGATGATGATGACGATCGCTCTTTTCTACAGCACAAAGTTCGTGTCATGCAAGAAGAATCGACGCTTTCTATGCCCAAGGTATAGTGCTACCATTTACTAACGATATTATTGACAAAGACGTTCAGGGGCGGGTTTTGTAAGAGTTGAACGATCAGCTGTGGCACTGAACTGTATCTTTACAAAGTGTCGTAGCTATAGGAGAATGCTTGTTTCCTGAACCAAATGGTAATGGCAGTGACTGCCCTCGGACACTGTGCTGAATAGACTCCAATACTTCGCGAATGGCATTTGTTCCGTACTGTCAGCTCGTGTGTACCGTTTTAGCTGGAATTTTGATACACCGCGATTTCAAAAAGAGTTGGTGCAAGACAGCAGTTTATGTGTGATATAGCTCAAACTGACTCATCTTCACTGATCTTGCTATCTCAACTCGTAGGGTTTGTTGTGTGACCAACACTACCAATTGGGGGTGAAGGGGGGTGGGGAGGAACACTGAGTTTGAAAATGGTGTGATGTCACTCTAGCTCCAGCATTTTTTTAAAATGATTATATAATATCCTAGCGTAATGTAAATTCGCGGACATCTATTGTCACGCTCCTATCATTTCCGGGTTCACGTGGTCGCTACATACAAAGTTGTGATGTCAGATTTCGTGTTTGTAAACAAGAAGTCGTCTTCGTTTTCCTGCTGTCACGATTTGGAATCACAAGCATCAAAGGAGAGTTTTTTATCCAAAGTTTTCTAGCAAACGTATTTTTATGCTTCTGCACTAATGCAAAAACATCGAGACGAAAATGAGCCCTAAAAAATAGTTTTCATTCATGACAGCACCGATCTACTGGTTGTCTACATTGGTCAATGGTAACGCTGAAATGTCATGATCCTAGAAGGTGGGGTGTTGCCCGGGACACAATCCTTATAACTTTACAACACATTTTCATGAAAAGTTACTAAGTAAAAGCTATTATAATGACTTTATATGATTAAATAAAATAGTTTTAATTAATGAATTACGAAAATATGCTTGTGTTTATTCAGTAAAAGTCTCCAAAGTGATGCAGAATATTTTTTAAATTTTCATTCAAGATTACTCAAATTTTTACTTGTTTAAGTGCGTCTTTTTTATAAAAATAGACAAAATTAGACAAATTCTGAACATTTCCTGACAAAAAACCTTCTTACCAGCAATGTGAGACATGAACTTCAATATTACATTGGTATCAGCTTTTGGCGTAAACTATTCACCATACTGTTTGTCCGGATTTTAGCTATCACGAATATTGATACTGTGATACTGTGGTGTGGATCATGGCTTTGTCCCGCTACGATAGCGAAGTGTCAAAGGCTGAAACTTATGTTTTTATAAACATTTTATATTGATGAAGCTTTGTATAATTGTTGATTTTCATGTACCTTGTTAATTCAGCATAGTGCCGAAACCTGTTAGGTGCGCGAATATTGATTACGCAAGGTTATTTTGTTTTGAAAACTGTCAACTGTCACTGAGTAGATGAATAAGTTATAGTGACTGATACTTCACTTACCTTCGGTATAAAACACATGGCCTTCACACGGCTTCCTAATTGTATTGCAATGCGTCGTTAGTGACGTGAGCCAAAAATGTCAACTGTCACTGAGTAGATGAATAAATTATGGTGACTAATTCTTCACTTACCTTCGGTATAAAACACATGGCCTTCACACGGCTTCCTAATTGTATCGCAATGCATCCTATGTGACGTGAGCCAAAACTGAATCACTCATCAGACAAAATTAGTATTTTCGTGTCAATGACTGACAACGGATTTTAGGTTGAATGCTCGTTGTCCAAACAGTAGTAAACTAAACCTATGTTTGTTCTATCAATAACCATTATATCAGTATCGCAATGTGTAATGTAACGAAATTGGGGACAAATAATTTACTTTGATCAGTTTACCAAGAAAGGGCAATGTTAGAAATTTACTGTTCAATTAGGTCGATTTTTCGTCTGGACACTCTTGCACCCTATGCCGTCAGCTCTGTCTTCAACTGACTGACTGACTGAGTTTGGTTTTACGCCGCTTTTAGCAATATTCCAGCAACATCACGGCGGGGGACACCAGAAATGGGCTTCACACATTGTGCCCATGTGGGGATTTGAACCCGGGTGTTCGGCGTGACGAGCCAACGCTTTAACCATTAGGCTACCCCACCGCCCCTCTGTCTTCAAGTCTGGCAACTTCCAGCTTCCGTAATTCATTCTTCTTATTCCTGAAAATTAAGCAGGTTAATGATTTACTGAAGTTTGAGCGAGTCCGATATATTCCTTCGAGTGTTTAAACCCGCGATTGTTGGACCGTAACTACCGCAGCGCGCAAAGCGGGCAAGGGGGCGCAACTCCAGGAATGTTCCCCATTATGTGCCTCACCTGCTCTGTGAGGATAAGTTTGGACTCATGGCTGACAACTACATTCTAATGGCTGTAGTTAGTGATGATATCATGGCCTACAATCGAGTGATCAAACTCCTGTTTCTGGGGTTCTGGATGGGGGTTGGTGAGTTTGGAGGAGGCGTGTGGAGACAGCAGTGTCATACTGTGTGTGTTTTGTGTGTGTGTTTTGTGTGTGTGTGTGTGTGTGTGTGCGTGCGTGGTGGAGGGTTGGTCTGTTTGGAAGTGGGGTGTGGGGAGAGCAGAATGATACTGGGTGGGGGTGTGTTCTGATGGGGGTTGGTCAGTTTGGAGGTGGGGTGTGGGCAGAACAGAATAATACTGGGTGGGGGATTGTGATGGGGGTCGGTCAGTTTGGAGGTGGGGTGTGGGCAGAACAGAATAATACTGGGTGGGAGATTGTGATGAAATTAGGTCAGTTTGGGGGTGTGGGGTGTGGGGAGAGCAGAATGATACTGGGTGGGGATTGTGATGGGGGTTGGTCAGTTTGGAGGTGGGGTGTGGGAGAAGCAGAATGATACTGGGTGGGGGATTGTGATGGGGGTCGGTCAGTTTGGGGTGTGGGGTGTGTGGAGAGCAGAATAATACTGGGTGGGGATTGTGATGGGGGTAGGTCAGTTTGGAAGGTGGGGTGTGGGGAGAGCAGAATAATACTGGGTGGATGGGGGTTCTGATATGGGTTGGTCAGTTTGGGGGTGGCTTGTTGGGAGATGCAAAATGGTACTGAGTGGAAGGTTCTGATGGGGGTTGGTCAGTTCGGAGGTTGGGATGTGGGGAGAGCAGAATGATACTGGGTGGGGGTTCTGATATGGGTTGATCAGTTTGAAGATGGGGTGTAGAGAGAGCAGAGTGATACTGGGTGGGAGCGTTCTGATGGGGGTTGGTCAGTTTGGAGGTGGGGTGTGGGGAGAAACAGAATGATATTTATGTGGGTTGGGGGTTCTGATGGGGGTTGGTCAGTTTGGAGGTGGGGTGTGGGGAGAGCAGAATGATACTGGGTGGGGATTGTGATGGGGGTAGGTCAGTTTGGGGTGTGGGATGTGGGAGAGCAGAATAATACTAGGTGGGGATTGTGATGAGGGTCAGGTCAGTTTGGAGGTGGGGTGTGGGGAGAACAGAATGTACTGAGTGGAGGGTTCTGATAGGGGTTGGTCAGTTTGGAGATGGGGTGTGGGGAGAGCAGAATGGAACTGGGTGGATGGTTCTGATGGGGATTGGTCAGTTTGGAAGTGGGGTGTGGAGAGAACAGAATGATACTGGGTCGGGAGTTGTGATGGGGGTTGGTCAGTTTTGCGGTGAGGTGTGGGGAGAGCAGAATAATACTGGGTTGGTGCGGGGTTCTGATATGGGTTGGTCAGTTTGGAAGTGGGGTGTGGAGAGAACAGAATGATACTGGGTCGGGAGTTGTGATGGGGGTTGGTCAGTTTGGCGGTGAGGTGTAGGGAGAGCAGAATAATACTGGGTGGGTGCGGGGTTCTGATATGGGTTGGTCAGTTTGGAGATGGGGTGTTGGGAGAGTAGAATGATACTGGGTGTGGGGGTGGGGGGTGATGGGTGTTGGTTAATTTGGAGGTGGGGTGTGGGGGTAGAGAATTATACTCAGTGGGTGGGTGGTTCTGAAAGGGGTTGGTCAGTTTGTGGTGGGGGGGAGAGCAAAATGGTACTGGGTGGGGGGTTCTGATAGGGATTGGTCAGTTTGGATGTGGGAGAGCAGAATGATACTGGGTGGTGGGTTCTGAAGGGGGTTGGCCAGTTTGTCGGTGGGGTGTGGGGAGCTCAGAGTGATACTGGCCTACTTCAGTATGTATGTTTATTCCTTAAATATGCCACAGGCCCAGTATACAATTACATCATCAATTCACATCACAAAACAGAGGTAGCGTCATGGTGGTACACATTCATACATTTATACATTGTTGCGACACTGGAGGAACTTGGTGCCCTTCTTAAAAGCAAGTAAAACATACTTGGCTAAACAAGTGACAATACTTGCATCTGTAGATGTCATAAGTTGGATAAATTTTGCTTCACATAGGGAATTTTTGTAGTATTTTGGTAATGTATTTTCTCTAAGACCTTGGTTGAAAGGCCAAATAAGGCAAAAGTGATACTCGCTCTCTAAAAAAGGTATTATACACAAAGGACATAACCTGTCACTTCTTGGAATGTGAAGTTTTCTACCTTCAGAAATCTAGGATCATGTGTCGAGGATCGAAGCTGTGAAAGGGCAATTCTATATGGCTTAACAGTGACTAATGATACATAGTCTTCGAACATATTACAACATTTTACAAGTCTGTACATTGTCAAACTCGGAAACCACTTTTGAAGATTTTCAAAATACAATTGGTTATCAATATTAATACATCTAAATTTGAATTTCAACAAGAAGTCTTCCACACAATCAACATCTTGATTTATCCAAGAATATCTAAAACCGTAGCTAAACAATAATTTTTTAACTTTAAGTGCCCAGCAGTCAATACCCTTTTCAGCACGATCATACTGATAAGAATACACATTATCTCTTTGAGTACACAATCTTATCCAATATTTGATTATTTTCACAAATTGATTAACTTTCAAAGAATAGCGTCCCAGTTCACCCCTTGCAACAACATTTTGAGTAGCTTGTCTGAGATTGAGAATAAGTTTGCAAAATTTATCTTGTCTATTTAAAACATTAGGAGACCGGTGAAACCCCCATATTTCTGATCCATACATCAAGACAGGCAGTATCTTTACGTCAAATACATGTAGTAATACTTTAAGTGGTAGATTATAAAAATTCTTCATTCTAGACTGCAATATTAACACAACTTTCCAAGCCTGTTGTGATAACACTTTTTGTGTTAAATACCAGGAACCAGTGTTTGAGATATGAACACCCAAATACTTGTAACTAGAAACAATCTGCAAAATGTCACCATCCAGCATGAACGTTTCATGTTTTTTTTCAATCGACCAGCTTTTCGAAAAACAACTACCTTAATCTTATCTGTATTAATTTTTAACTGCCATTTGTTACAGTAAGAGGCCAATTTATCTAGTCTACATACTGGCCTACTGGGTGGGGGGCTACTGCACATGGGTTGTCAGTTTGGGGGAGTGGTGTGGTTAGATACTGGTCGAGGTGAGGTGAAATTGGGTTTAACGTCGTGCTTGAGAATATTTCACTCATATGACGACGTGCATGCGTGTGTATGTGTATGTGCGGCTGCTTGTACTAGCCCATACTGAAGCTGGTTTTATAGTGCTAGCCGCAGTGAAGCATGAATACCCCACTTAGACACATTATACTGACTCCGAGCCGACTAGTCCTTGTTGTACCCATAATGGCGAGCGCCAGGCAGGGACCAACAAGCACCATATTTTAACGTCTTTTGGTATGACGCGGCTGGGGATCGAACCCGCGACCTTCCGCTCTCTGGGCGGATGCTGTAACCACTACACCAAAGAGGCGGTCGTTAGATACTGGGGTGGGGGGGTGGGTTGGATTGTACTGATTTGATGTGGTCACAGCTGTTTTGACATTATGGATAACAGCAGTTCTGATGAACACATCACAGATTGGCGTAGTACAGATGTAGTTCTGTCTACACATTCTACTGCAGTAAATAAAAGCCCGTATCATAAATAAACTTCAGTTCTGGTGGAGACATGTCACAGCTGTGATTGGATGATATGTGTAAGATATTTATGTTTGCATCCACCCACAAATTAAAACTGACCACATTTTATAAGATTCATTGCTGTGTTTTTTAACATGATGACTTGTGTAGAAAAATTGTAGGTGACATTTGGTGCGGAACTGGGGTTGGTGTCTTTTGCTTCCTGTACTCGGAAAAGGAATAGGATAACCTCATAAGAAATGGGAGTTTTTATTGCAGCTCTAAGATCATACTGTGTATACATGTACATGTAATGGCCGTTAACAGTCTTTTTAAGAACATAAACTGTTACTATGGAAGCCTAGTTGAAAACAAGAGGTAATGACCGGGAGCTCTACCATGGAAGTTACCAGCAGAGGTTGTATCAGGAGGTAATGACCGGGGACTCTACCATGGGAGTTACCAGCAGAGGTTGTATCACAAGGTAATGACCGGGAGCTCTACCATGGAAGTTACCAGCAGAGGTTGTATCAGGAGGTAATGACCGGGGACTCTACCATGGGAGTTACCAGCAGAGGTTTTATCACGAGGTAATGACCGGGGGCTCTACCATGGAAGTTACCAGCAGAGGTTGTATCACGAGGTAATGACCGGGGGCCCTACCATAGAAGTTACCAGCAGAGGTTGTATCACGAGGTAATGACCAGGGGCTCTACCATGGGAGTTACCAGCAGAGGTTGTATCATGAGGTAATGACCGGGGACTCGACCATGGGAGTTACCAGCAGAGGTTGTATCACGAGGTAATGACCGGGGGCTCTACCATGGAAGCTACCAGCAGAGGTTGTATCACAAGGTAATAACTGGGGGCTCTACCATGGAAGTTACCAGCAGAGGTTGTATCACGAGGTAATGACCGGGGGCTCTACCATGGAAGTAACCAGCAGAGGTTGTATCACGAGGTAATGACTGGGGGCTCTACCATAGAAGTTACCAGCAGAGGTTGTATCACGACGTAATGACCGGGGGCTCTACCATGGGAGTTACCAGCAGAGGTTGTATCACGAGGTAATGACTGGGGGGCTCTACCATGGAAGTTACCAGCAGAGGTTGTATCACGAGGTAATGACCGGGGCTCTACCCATGGAAGTTACCAGCAGAGGTTGTATCACGCGAGGTAATGACTGGGGGCTCTACCATGGAAGTTACCAGCAGAGGTTGTATCACGAGGTAATGACCGGGGGCTCTACAATGGAAGTTACCAGCAGAGGTTGTATCACGAGGTAATGACCGGGGGCTCTACCATGGAAGTTACCAGCAGAGGTTGTATCACGAGGTAATGACTGGGGGCTCTACCATAGAAGTTACCAGCAGAGGTTGTATCACGAGGTAATGACCGGGGGCTCTACCATGGGAGTTACCAGCAGAGGTTGTATCACGAGGTAATGAAAGGTTGTATCAATAGGAAATGAGAGGTTGTATCACGAGGTAATGAGAGGTTCTATCACAAGGTAATGAAAGGTTGTATCACCAGGTAATGAAAGGTTGTATCTCGAAGTAAGGGAAGGTTGTATCACCAGGAAATGAAAGGTTGTATCACCAGGAAATGAAAGGTTGTATCACCAGGAAATGAAACGTTGTATCACCAGGAAATGAAAGGTTGTGTCACCAGGAAATGAAAGGTTGTATCGCAAGGTAATGAAAGGTTGTATCATGAGTTAATGAAAGGTTGTATCACCAGGAAATGAGAGGTAATATCACCAGGAAATGAAAGGTTGTGTCATCAGGTAATGAAAGGTTGTATCACCAGGAAATGAAAGGTTGTATCACCAGGAAATGAAAGGTTTTATCATCAGGAAATGGAAGGTTGTTTCACCAGGAAATGAAAGTTTGTTTCACCAGATAATGAAAGGTTGTATCACCAGATAATAAAAGGTTGTATCTCGAAGTAAGGGAAGGTTGTATCACCAGGTAATGAAAGGTTGTATCACCAGGAAATGAAAGGTTGTATCACCAGGTAATGAAAGGTTGTATCACCAGGCTAGGAAAGGTTGTATCACCAGGAAATGAAAGGTTTTATCACCAGATAATGAAAGGTTGTATCTCGAAGTAAGGGAAGGTTGTATCACCAGGAAATGAAAGGTTGTATCACCAGGAAATGAAAGGTTGTATCACCAGGTAATGAAAGGTTGTATCACCAGATAATGAAAGGTTGTATCTCAAAGTAAGGGAAGGTTGTATCACCAGGAAATAAAAGGTTGTATCACCAGGAAATGAAAGGTTGTATCACCAGATAATGAAAGGTTGTATCACCAGATAATAAAAGGTTGTATCACCAGATAATGAAAGGTTGTATCACCAGGAAATGAAAGGTTGTATCACCAGGAAATGAAAGGTTGTATCACCAGGAAATGTAAGGTTGTATCACGAGTTAACGAAAGGTTGTATCACCAGGAAATGAAAGGTTGTATCACCAGGAAATGAAAGGTTGTATCACCAGGAAATAAAAGGTTGTATCACCAGATAATGAAAGGTTGTATCACCAGGTAATGAAAGGTTGTATCACCAGGTAATGAAAGGTTGTATCACAAGGAAATGAAAGGTTGTATCACCAGGAAATGAAAGGTTGTATCACCAGATAATGAAAGGTTGTATCACCAGGAAATGAAAGGTTGTGTCACCAGGTAATGAAATGTTGTATCACCAGGAAATAAAAGGTTGTATCACCAGGAAATGAAAGGTTGTGTCACCAGGAAATGAAAGGTTGTATCACCAGGAAATGAAAGGTTGTGTCATCAGGTAATGAAAGGTTGTATCACCAGGAAATGAAAGGTTGTATCACCAGGAAATGAAAGGTTATGTCACCAGGAAATGAAAGGTTGTATCACCAGGAAATGAAAGGTTGTATCACCAGGAAATGAAAGGTTGTATCACCATGAAATGAAAGGTTGTATCACCAGATGAAAGTTGGTGCATTTCTCAAATCTTGAAAGTTAATTTCATTGGAAAAATTTGAATGTTTTATCCAAATACTTACTGTACAATAACCAGTTTTGCTTTCCCCTTACAAACAAATGACTGCTTTTTACATTGCATGATGTTCCGTGTAACATCGGAAGTATATGACAGAGATTTCTTCAACCTTGGCAAGTGCCTGGCATGATTAGAGTAAACAGGTGAAAACTGCTGCACATCTGGAGGCACAGTCTAAAGAAAATATATTGGTCAAATTCTGTTTATCTTGTCTAGTTCTAGCAGGCATCATGTCCATAATAAATTTAGAATTTTAATAAACTTTCGATGGCTGTGCGAAAGATGCCTGTATCGAGAAAATTTGTGGACACAAATCCATCTCCTTTGCATCAATCATTTCAATGAGAGCTGTCTAAGCTGCACTATCAGCATCTGTTGTCAGAAATTCTACATCAATTCGGCCTTTCTTTAAGGTCCTGAAACATTCTAATGCTAACTGCTTTTCATTTCCAATTGATTCTCACATTACCAATCAGATGGGCAGCCTGGGTTGTTGACACAAGAAATGTTGTCAACTAAACTATTTTTTAATAAAGTTTGGATGTAGTTTGTAAAATTTGGTAAAGAGGGTTGTTGTGAACACATGCCATCTGTTGATATGTGTGGACTATTTCATTTTGTCTCCGTGCATCTGTTTCTTAATTGCCTGCTTTTAAATTTGGTGCTATGACTTTTTCTTTTTTTAATGACTATGTAATGAACATATGCTTTTGAAATAAAACTCATTCCGAGTATGTACTTACAATGTTTATTAATGCAAACTTGTTCTCGTCACTATATGGCTGGAACACTGCCAATGTGACGTAAAACCCAACCCAACTCAACTCAACTGTCTCTAATTTCCACCCTCAACTCTCCTGTCCTTTGTATTTTAAGATTTAATGTCATGTTCTGCATAAGACTGACGACACATCTTTCATATGTAATAGTTAAAAGAGTATACAAAAACAAAGTGTATTTGGTCTTTAATGGGAGGTAGGGCTCATGGGTCAGTGTTGGACACCAGCCACCCTTGTACTGTACACTGTCAGTCGTAATGGAAGGTAGGGTTCACTGGTCAGTGTTGGACACCAGTCACCCCTGTACTTTACACTGTCATTTTTTAATGGGAGGTAGGGCTCACTGGTCAGTGTTGGACACCAGCCATTTTGTCATTCTTCTTCAATTTGTTTACATCTTGTTTCAGAGCACACTGTGCATGCTGCCTGACCAAGCAAGACTCTGTCGCTGATGTATGCAGTCACAGCTGCAGATGACCATGAGTTGAACGATGGATCTGAGTCCATCCATGGTTATAAGTCCAACAAGATATCCAAGTACAACCAGGGATCCAACTCAAACCATGGATCTAGCTCCAACCAGGGATCCAAGTACAACCAGGCATCCAAGTACAACCATGGATCTAGCTCCAACCAGGGATCCAACATGGATCTAGCTCCAACCAGGGATCCAATTACAACCAGGCATCCAAGTCAAACCATGATCTAGCTCCAACCAGGGATCCAAGTCAAACCAGGGATCTAGCTCCAACCAGGGATCCAAGTCAAACCATGATCTAGCTCCAACCAGGCATCCAAGTCAAACCATGATCTAGCTCCAACCAGGGATCCAAGTCAAACCATGGATCTAGCTCCAAGCAAGGATCCAAGTACAACCAGGGATCCAAGTCAAACCATGGATCTAGGTCCAATCAGGGATCCAAGTCCAACCAGTGATGTTAGTCCAACCAGTGATCCAGGTCCAACCAGGGATCCAAGTCTGACCATGGATGTTAGTCTAGCCAGGGATGTTCTGGACTTTGAATGGCATTGCAGTGTTCTGTATTTCATGCGTTTATGCAATGAAACAGATAATGTACACCATTAGACATACCGGTACATAAGACTGGACCAACTAACCAGCAATATAACAGACTTACAACCGGTACTTATTGTACATAACACAGTGATAAAATGTCACCAAAACCTCACGTTTCTTACCTAATGTAGACACCTGGTGCTGTGTGATTATTGTACATAACACAACGATGCAATATCACCAAAGCCTCACGTTTCTCACCTAATGTAGACACCTGGTGCTGTGTGGTTATTGTCCATAACACAACGATGCAATATCACCAAAGCCCCACTTTTCTTATCTAATGTAGACACCTGGTGCTGTGTGGTTATTGTCCATAACACAACGATGCAATGTCACCAAAGCCCCACTTTTCTTATCTAATGTAGACACCTGGTGCTGTGTTCTTACCTAATGTAGACACCTGATGCTGTGTGATTATTGTCCATAACACAACGATGCAATGTCACCAAAATCTCACATTTCTTACCTAATGTAGACACCTGATGCTGTGTGATTATTGTACATAACACAACGATGCAATATCACCAAAACCTCACATTTCTTACCTAATGTAGACATCTGGTGCTGTGTGGTTATTGTCCATAACACAACGATGCAATATCACCAAAGCCCCACTTTTCTTACCTAATGTAGACACCTGATGCTGTGTGATTATTGTCCATAACACAACGATGCAATGTCACCAAAGCCTCACGTTTCTCACCTAATGTAGACACCTGGTGCTGTGTGGTTATTGTCCATAACACAACAATGCAATATCACCAAAGCCCCACTTTTCTTATCTAATGTAGACACCTGGTGCTGTGTTCTTACCTAATGTAGACACCTGATGCTGTGTGATTATTGTCCGTAACACAACGATGCAATATCACCAAAGCCTCACGTTTCTCACCTAATGAAGACACCTGGTGCTGTGTGGTTATTGTCCATAACACAACGATGCAATATCACCAAAGCCCCACTTTTCTTATCTAATGTAGACACCTGGTGCTGTGTTCTTACCTAATGTAGACACCTGATGCTGTGTGATTATTGTCCGTAACACAACGATGCAATATCACCAAAGCCTCACGTTTCTCACCTAATGAAGACACCTGGTGCTGTGTGGTTATTGTCCATAACACAACGATGCAATATCACCAAAGCCCAACTTTTCTTATCTAATGTAGACACCTGATGCTGTGTGATTATTGTCCATAACACAACGATGCAATATCACCGAAGCCCCACTTTTATTATCTAATGTAGACACCTGATGCTGTGTGATTATTGTACATAACACAACGATGCAATGTCACCAAAATCTCACGTTTCTTACCTAATGTAGACACCTGGTGCTGTGTGATTATTGTCCATAACACAACGATGCAATGTCACCAAAATCTCACGTTTCTTACCTAATGTAGACACCTGGTGCTGTGTGATTATTGTCCATAACACAACGATGCAATATCACCAAAATCTCACGTTTCTTACCTAATGTAGACACCTGGAGCTGTGTGATTATTGTCCATAACACAACGATGGGGGTTGGTCAGTTCGGGGGTGGAGTGTGGGGAGAGCAGAATGATAGTGGGTGGGGGATACTGATGGGGTTTCGTCAGTTCAGCGGTGGAGTAGGGGAGAACAGAATGATACTTGGTGGGGGATACTGATTGGGTTTGGTCAGTTTGGAGGTTGGTGTAGGGAGAGCAAAATGATACTGGGTGGCGGGTTCTGATGGGGGTTGGTCAGTTTGGAGGTTGGTGTAGGGAGCGAGCAAAATGATACTGGTGGGAGGTTCTGATGGGGGTTGGTCAGTTTGGAGGTTGGTGTAGGGAGCGAGCAAAATGATACTGGGTGGGGGGTTCTGGTAGGGTTTGGTCAGTTTGGAGGTTGGTGTAGGGAGAGCAAAATGATACTGGGTGGTGGGTTCTGATGGGGGTTGGTCAGTTTGGAGGTTGGGTGTGGAGCGATCAAATGATACTGTTGGGTGGGGTGGGGGTGGTTCTGATGGGGCCTTGTCAGTTTGGAGGTGGGGTGTGGGGCCGGAGAATGATACTTGGTGGATGGTTCTGATGGGGTTGGTCAGTTTGGAGGTGGGGTGTAGGGAGAGCAGAATGATACTTGGTGGAGGGTTCTGATAGGGGTTTGTCAGTTTGGAGGTGGGGTGTGTGGAGAGCTGAATGATACTTGGTGGAGGGTTCTGATGGGGTTAGTCAGTTTGGAGGTGGGGTGTAGGGAGAGCTGAATGATACTTGGTGGAGGGTTCTGATGGGGTTAGTCAGTTTGGAGGTGGGGTGTAGGAGAGCTGAATGATACTTGGTGGAGGGTTCTGATGGGGTTAGTCAGTTTGGAGGTGGGGTGTGTGGAGAGCTGAATGATACTTGGTGGAGGGTTCTGATGGGGTTAGTCAGTTTGGAGGTGGGGTGTGTGGAGAGCTGAATGATACTTGGTGGAGGTTCTGATGGGGTTAGTCAGTTTTGGAGGTGGGGTGTAGGGAGAACAGAATGATACTTGGTGGAGGGTTCTGATGGGGTTGGTGCAGGCCAGTTTGGAGGTGGGGTGTAGGAGAGCAGAATGATACTTGGTGGAGGGTTCTGATGGGTTAGCTAGTCAGTTTGGAGGTGGGGTGTAGGGAGAGCTGAATGATACTTGGTGGAGGGTTCTGATGGGGGTTAGTCAGTTTGGAGGTGGGGTGTGTGGGAGAGCAGAATGATACTTGGTGAGGGTTCTGATGGGGTTGGTCAGTTTGGAGGTGGGGTGTAGGAGAGCTGAATGATACTTGGTGGAGGGTTCTGATGGGGTTTGGTCAGTTTGGAGGTGGAATTAGAAGAGAGCAGAATGATACTTGGTGGAGGGTTCTGATGAGGGTTAGTCAGTTTGGAGGTGGGGGTGTGGAGAGCACAGATTGATACTTAGTGGAGGTTCTGATGGGGTTAGTCAGTTTGGAGGTGGGGTGTGGAGAGCAGATTGATACTGGCTGGAGGGTTCTGATAGGGTTAGTCAGTTTGGAGGTGGGGTGTGCGGGGAGAGCTGAATGATACTTGGTGGAGGGTTCTGATGGGGTTAGTCAGTTTGGAGGTGGGTGTGTGGAAGCAGAATGATACTTGGTGGAGGGTTCTGATGGGGTTGTAGTCAGTTTGGAGGTGGGTGTGGAGAAACAGATTGATACTTGGTGGAGGGTTCTGATGGGGGTTAGTCAGTTTGGGTGTGGGTGTGTGGAAACAGATTGATACTGGCTGGAGGGTTCTGATGGGGTTAGTCAGTTTGGAGGTGGGGTGTGTGGAGAGCTGAATGATACTTGGTGGAGGGTTCTGATGGGGTTAGTCAGTTTGGAGGTGGGGTCGAAGGAGAGCTGAATGATACTTGGTGTGGGATACTGATGGGGTTTGGTCAGTTTGGAGGTGGGGCGTAAGGAGAGCAGAATGATACTTGGTGGAGGGTTCTGATGGGGTTGGTCAGTTTGGAGGTGGGGTGTGTGGAGAGTAGATTGATACTGGGTGGAGGTCTGATTGGTTGTTGGTCAGTTTGAAGGTGGGGTGTAGGGAGAGCAGAATGATACTTGGTGGGGGCCTTGTCAGTTTGCAGGTGGGGTGTGGGGAGAACAGAACGATACTGGTTTGATGGAGTTCTGATGGGGGTTGAAGTCAGTTTGGGGGTTAGTGTTTGTGAAGCAGAATGATTCTTGGTTGGGGGTTCTGATGGCTCTTGGTTGGAGTTTTGAGATGGTGTGTGGGGCGAACAGAATGATACTGTATGGGAGGTTCTGATGGGGGTTGGTCAGTTCAGGGGGTGTGAGTGTGGGGAGAAGAGAATGATACTGGGTGGGAGGTGCTGATGGTGGTTTGTCAGTTTGGAGGTGGAAGGTGTGGGAGGAGAGCAGAATGATACTCATGTTTGTTTGATATAGCCATTCTAGAAGTTGTGACTGACTGAAAGATACAACTTTAATGACTTCTTATTTATTGCATAGAGCGATGTTGCAATGTAGATTCTTACATCATTATCAAGCTAAAAGTGATTACAACCAGATGTAGAGGAGTATATATACACAGTATGTTTTGACAACAGCAGATTAATACTTGGTATCATGCAGAATGATACTTGTTGGGGGATACTGATGGGGGTTGGTCAGTTTGGAGGTGGGGTGTGGGAGACCAGAATGAAAATGAAACTGAGGTGGGGTGGGGATACTGATATGATGGGGTTGGTCAGTTTTAGATACGCACATTCTGCTTTGGGATCTTTTTTCACATTGCAAAATACCGAGTGGCACCATTCATACCGAGTTACACTGTTGCTAGCACTTTACGTTTGTCACCCAATGTAGATGAAGATACTGTTCTAGTTTTTAGTCTGATGTTGAAAATGTAAGAAAGTCAGCTGACTTAAATAATAATCAATGTAGAATACCATCATAGAATAATTTTTGGAATAAAATATATTAAAATTCTGAGTTATATCTTGCTTGTATTGTTCAATACTTATACCTCATCATATTCAGATATGACAAAGTTGCATCCCTTGATCATACCAGGATCTGCTGATGAACGTGGAACCAGAATCACATCATGATTATTTTGTCATTCACACCATAGATTGTTCAATACATACATCTCCTATTGTTGGGTTTGCACATACCTAGAGTTGCATTCCTTGATCATACCAGGATTTGCTGATGGACGTGGAACCAGAATCACATCATGCTTTATTTTGTCATTCACATCATACATTGTTCAATACATAATCTCATCTGGTAGGGTTTTCACATGCCTAGAGTTGCATCCCTTGGTCATGTCAGGATATGCTGCTGGTGATGATGACAGGAATCGCGGTGATTATGATCATTACTTTGTCAGTCATGCTCATCATACCACCAACTATTCAAACATCTAGAACCTCCAACCTTCAGGGTTTCCTTCCATTGAACTGACACTGTGAAGTACAAGGTAGCACTAAACCCAACTCGCTCACTCACTCACTCATTCCCATTGAATTGACACTATGAAGTACAAGGTAGCACTAAACCCAACTCACTCACTCACTCATTCACTCATTTCCGTTAAACTGACACTATGAAGTACAAGGTAGCACTAAACCCAACTCACTCACTCACTCATTCCCGTTAAACTGACACAATGAAGTACAAGGTAGCACTAAACCCAACTCACTCACTCACTCATTCCCGTTAAACTGACACTATGAAGTACAAGGTAGCACTAAACCCAACTCACTCACTCATTCACTCATTCCCGTTAAACTGACACTATGAAGTACAAGGTAGCACTAAGCCCAACTCACTCACTCACTCATTCACTCATTCCAGTTAAACTGACACTATGAAGTACAAGGTAGCACTAAACCCAACTCACTCACTCACTCATTCAGTCATTCCCATTAAACTGACACTATGAAGTAGAAGGTAGCACTAAACCCAACTCACTCACTCATTCACTCATTCCCGTTAAACTGACACTATGAAGTACAAGGTAGCACTAAACCCAACTCACTCACTCACTCATTCGCCCATTCCAATTAAATTGACACTATGACGTACAAGGTAGCACTTAACCCAACTCACTCATTCGCCCATTCCAGTTAAACTGACACTATGAAATACAAGATGGCACTAAACTCAACTTACTCACATTAACTTGACACTGTGAAATACAAGGTAGCACTAAACTCAACTCACTCACTCGCTCATTCCCATTAAACTGACACTATAAGCTACAAGATGGCACTAAACCCAACTTACTCACATTAACCTGACACTGTGAAGTACAAGGTGGCACTAAACCCAACTGACTCACATTAACTTGACACTGTGAAATACAAGGTAGCACTAAACTCAACTCACTCACTCATTCGCTCATTCCCATTAAACTGACACTATAAGCTACAAGATGGCACTAAACCCAACTTACTCACATTAACCTGACACTGTGAAGTACAAGGTGGCACTAAACCCAACTGACTCACATTAACTTGACACTGTGAAATACAAGGTAGCACTAAACTCAACTCACTCACTCATTCCCATTAAACTGACACTATAAGCTACAAGATGGCACTAAACCCAACTTACTCACATTAACCTGACACTGTGAAGTACAAGGTGGCACTAAACCCAACTGACTCACATTAACCTGACACTGTGAAGTACAAGATGGCACTAAACTCAACTTACTCACATTAACTTGACACTGTGAAATACAAGGTAGCACTAAACTCAACTCACTCACTCATTCGCTCATTCCCATTAAACTGACACTATAAGCTACAAGATGGCACTAAACCCAACTTACTCACATTAACCTGACACTGTGAAGTACAAGGTGGCACTAAACCCAACTGACTCACTCATGAATAAGGTGAGAGGTGGATGTGAAATATGCAGGATAAGGTAAAGGTGGGCTGTGGCCCTTAAAATAAACTTCTAATTTTGAGAAACATACTAGCTGCGTGCCTACACAAGTCTTGAAATTGAATGTTTAACACAGAGTAGTGAGCCGTAGCAGTCGCAAAATGACAGAAATATGCTGGGTAACTTTAAGGTAGCTCTCAGCCGTTTACGTCTGTATCTGGGGATAAGTATAGAAGAGTATGTCATTATCTTTCCAATAACTTAAAATTATTCATTACACATGCACGCATGCGACATTTTTAGAGTTCAGTCTGAATGATGTTTCCAGATCCGAACTGCCGTCCTCTAATACACTTTATGAATGAATTATATATGCGTTTACACAGGTAATTCAGACACCTGTAATCTACTCAGGACGTTAGAGTGAGTGAGTGAGTTTAGTTTTACGCCGCTTTAGTAATATTCCAGCAATATCACGGTGGGGGGGCACCAGAAATAGTCTCCACACATTGTATTCATGTTGGGAGTCGAACCCGGGCCTTCGGTGTGACGAACGAACACTTTAACCATTTTGCTACCCGGCCGCCCCTTAGGACATTAGAATATTATGTGGAATATTAAGTCAAATGTAGATGAAGCCAACTCTATAACAATTGTGAAAGGAGAGAAGACAGCCACACTCAAAAAGAAGTAAAAGTAGAAGATTTGGAAAATGAAAAAGACATTTTGACCCATGTAATATACTTTTGTCTCTTTGCAATTTATTTGGCGTTAGTATTCACTTTATGACCTATTAAATAAAATATGATACACGAAAATAAAAGAACACTGAGCACACGTAGTGGTTCAAAGCAGCCATCTAAGACAAGAGCCCTTTGTTGTTTCAACTCATAAAACGTACATGATTTAAAAATATGTGATATGCATAAATTAACATAGCCCTGTCCATTTATATATTTGTCCTGAAATTTTAATTAATTTTTACACCAGAACAGCCAGCCGTGTGAATATCCAGAAGGGCAAAATAGATATAACGATAAAAGTGTTTTCTGACTTTAAAATACAAGCGTTGTCGCTTTGAAATATTTTCATTTGTATCAGCATTTACTTTGAAAAAATGCAAATACGAACAGTATATGCATACACGCTCGCTTTGCACAAGCTGAGTCAGAAGTACAAAACTCCCAGATACATCTGACCAGTGTTGACGACAAATCTGATTTCTGTGTCGACAGTAGTCAGCGATTGTTTACAAACATACACCACATGCTTTTCTATTTTTAGCCTTTCCCGCCGCGAGACTCCGGATGTTGTGGTTTGCCGTGATGTGTTTTGATGTTGACACGTGAGCTGTTTCTTTTCTTGTACATTGCAAAGGAATATACATCTATCACTTTGTTTGTACCGTATACGTTTATGTAAACGGTAATGTTTTAACTGAAGACGTGTTTTACACACTCACTCGTAAGCACAGCAACAAATCGATTACATACAACACAGTTCTGCGTTTTGAAAGTAATTGATATGTATTCATTTCAGCATGTTTTGATTAGACCAATTAGGGTAAAGTTTCAACACTGGCAGAATTTCTTCAACCTCATCAGTGGGACATTAGGAAGGGTGGATGCCAATTTGAAAGTATCCCCTACAGTTCTCATTGTAATAAAGTATCCCAGCAGTGTAGGCTTTTTCAGATTTTCCAATGTTTGGACCCAGCAGGCACATCAACGTTGTTTCAACGTTGAGAATAGGTTGGTCCTCAACGTTGAAATTAGATTGAAAATAGGTTGTATATGAAAGTTTTTTAGACGTATATGTCCGACGTGGAATCAACATTGAAGTTTGACCTATTATCAACGTTGAAAAAAGGTTGTATATGAAAGTTTTTTAGACGTAGATATCCGACGTGGAATCAACGTTGAAGTGTGACATATTATTAACATTGAAAATGGGTTGTTCCGTGGTTGTGTCTGGGAGGTATTACGCTTTCCTGTAAATAGACTCGCACTTCATCTTTAAACTACACTAAAGTAGCACCAAACTCATGCATCCAGCTAAAAATACCCAAAAAGCTATCTGCAATAAACAGTGTTCAAACATAAAATTGCAGTAAAAATATTTACCTGATAAAATACTTGGTTAAAATTCCACATTCAATATAATGTTCATTTAAGTTTTATGTCAGTTGGACGTATAATTCCAGTAAGAAGAAAGAGTATTCCAAATTAAGAAGAACTATTTACTGTTGTATTGTTATCTTGAAAGGTGGAAATTGTCGAGAAGACATTTTGTCTGAATTTCAGCTATTAGACAGACCCCTGAATAAACACAATGCAATTACTTTCACCATGAAAGGGATCCAAGATGAACAGGAACTATACCTGAAGACAGCACATAAAACCAGTCACTTTTTATGAAATCTTTATGAACACAAACGCACACAGAGAAACGTGGTTTAAAGCATAATGAAAAACATCACACATGACATAGTCTGTAGGTGATCTCTGTTGTGATAATAACACAATATCATCTGCATATAGCATTAAACTGACATACAGCTTCTCTTCTTTCTGCCACTCCCTGCCTGGCGGTCAGGTGGATACTTCAGAAACGTTCCTAACTCTTTCTTGAAATTTGCTTCGGATGCATTCCCATCTCATTCCCATGAGATAGGACACATTCTGAAATTTTATATTTAAATACATGAATAATTTTATATGGAAGATATATTGTCTTAAATGATTCAAGTATTTGTTTAATCAATCCCTTGAAAGGTTCATTTCACTGCTGTTACTTGCCATGTGAACATATGAACAGCATCAATACAAAATGTGACGAAAAATGTAAACAATTTATATCTTCAACTAAAGGAATGGAAGTTTTCTTAAACATTTTCAAAGAAAATCCTCAATTGCAAGTTGATTATTCAATTAGACTATGAATTAGGATGAATTAGACGATGCTTTACTGTCATATATTATTTGCTATGGTCATGATGAAAATGCTGCATTTGGTAATTAAATTACCAGAGATGATTGAATACAACCTTGTATTCTTAAAGGAAACTTGCCGTTTTGCCCATCAACATTCATTCTTGACATCAAATTGTTTGACGTTGTCCTGCAAAACAATGGAAGATTGTTGTTATTCTGTCAGATTTAGTTTTCTTTAGAGATTCTCGGAAACGATTATTTCAAATTAAGTAGGAGTTGTACTGATGTAGTAATTTTGCTAACAGGAGTCATAAATTGTAAGAAAAGCCATTTTACATTAAATGATAAGAAAACAAAATGGGTGGTGGTTCACAGGTCAAAGAACAAGTCTATTGTGGGAGGTCTTCCAACACCATTTATTCCCAAACACAAGGAAGTATGGATCATGGAGTTCTGAAAACAATAATGAGCTCTCATAAGTATACAATATATTCCCTATTATCTACTCTGTCTCTCTTTGTCATTTGTACACTCATAAAACTCAGATAAATAACTTCTTCATAATTCAGAAATGTTTTCACTTAATCTCTTATAGGAACGCTTAGAAAATCTCTCATATAATGAATTATGTGTGCCTATAATATCTGAGACGTCATAACTATGCTTCTCTGAATCATGAACAATAAAATAATGAGATTAAACTCTACACTGCCAGAAATAATCTATCATACCCTGAATAATAAGACACTGAATAACATCTCTTACAACTCCAATCAGTAGAGGACGTAACGTGTACGCGAGACGGTCCCCGCTACGCGTACAAGTGACTACCTGAGAGGGGTCACGCATTCGCGTGACTGCCTGATCACAGACAGGAAGTTCTGCATGTCACACAAAACGCGTCTAAAAGTGTTATTTATGAAAATAATGAAACAAAATTTGCTACAGTCATTAATAGGTGTTCAAGTTATTGATTGACATGAATGAAAACGTGTAAAGAATACATTAGATAGTCAAATTTTGACAAAAATGTGCAAAATTTAGGCAAAATTTGACAATATTGAACAGCGAATTTCACCTATGTGCATATTTTTCAGAAACTTACATTTAGTATTTTCTGAAAGCTCATTCATCGCAGATTCAAAATATATATGCAGCTTTCGAGGCACACCAACGCACACCCGTTTGTTATTGTGTTGAAACATGTTTACTTTCTTAAAAACTGCGCGAACCGTCTCGCGTAGAAGTGACTGGGAAAGCGAGTCATTAAGGGGAGGTAACTGATGCCTGACTAAATTGCTCTGTCAAAACATCCGTCTTGTGACTTGGACTGTCAGAAGCGTACGTACTATATATGGGGATATTTTTATTGCGTTACAACAAAGAGGATATAATAAATTAATACACATTTACGAATAATTTTTTTTTGTTCATACGGACTATATTATTTGGTGGAAGTATAATCATTGGAAAAAGGACTAAGAGAGGTGGTCACTTCTACCAGTGTAAAAACAATGCGCCTGCGTAAGTTTTCAGTTTGCTGTTATATTAGTCGGTTTTTGACGACAATTTTCAACCATGTGCCGATTTCACCGAAACGTGATTTTAATATTTTCTGAAAGCTCGTTCAATGGAGATTTACCTCGTGTAAATAGTTTTTCATGCACACGAACGCACATAGGTGTGCCATCGCGTTGAAACATGTCTACTTTCCTCCCACTGCTCGTCATAGACATAGACAAACATATCGTCCTCGCAGACCCGTTACGCGTACGAGAGACGCCTTGCAGAAGCAAGTGCACGACTGTTTGGGAGAGGGTCATCCGTAGGCGTTGACTACCTGTCGATGGACCACATATTTCATCCAGTAGCACACAAACGTCTCTAAGTACAATTTATAAAAAACCAAAAATCAAACCCGAACATACGTTGACATCGAGAAGTACATACTTCATTGAGCTTTGACATATATATTTAATATCCCAGACATTTTTTAAGGAAATTATGCTAAGTATAAGAAGAAGTAGTCAGTTTTTGACGACAATTTTGACCTATGTGCCAATTTCACAGAAACATGATTTTAATATTTTCTGAAAGCTTATTCAATGGCGATTTACCCCATGTAAATACTTTTCCATGTACACGAACGCACATAGGTGTGCCATCGCGTTGAAACATGTCTACTTTCCTCCCACTGCTCGTCATAGACAAACTGTCCTCACAGATCCGTTACGCGTACGAGAGACGCCTCTCAGAATCACGAGCAAAAGTAGTCACTTTTTGACGACAATGTTGATCTATGTGCCAATTTCACAGAAATATGATTTTAATATTTTCCGAAAGGTCATTCAATGGAGATTTACCCCATGTAAATACTTTTCCATGTACACGAACGCACATAGGTGTGCCATCGCGTTGAAACATGTCTACTTTCCTCCCACTGCTCGTCATAGACAAACAAACTGTCCTCACAGATCCGTTACGCGTACGAGAGACGCCTCTCAGAATTACGAGCAAAAGTAGCCAGTTTTATACGACAATTTTGACCTATGTGCCAATTTCACAGAAATATGATTTTAATATTTTCTGAAAGCTTATTCAATGGAGATTTACCCCTTGTAAATACTTTTCCATGTACACGAACGCACATAGGTGTGCCATCGCGTTGAAACATGTCTACTTTCCTCCCACTGCTCGTCATAGACAAACTGTCCTCACAGATCCGTTACGCGTACGAGAGACGCCTCTCAGAATCACGAGCAAAAGTAGTCACTTTTTGACGACAATGTTGATCTATGTGCCAATTTCACACAAATATGATTTTAATATTTTCCGAAAGGTCATTCAATGGAGATTTACCCCATGTAAATACTTTTCCATGTACACGAACGCACATAGGTGTGCCATCGCGTTGAAACATGTCTACTTTCCTCCCACTGCTCGTCATAGACAAACAAACTGTCCTCACAGATCCGTTACGCGTACGAGAGACGCCTCTCAGAATTACGAGCAAAAGTAGCCAGTTTTATACGACAATTTTGACCTATGTGCCAATTTCACAGAAATATGATTTTAATATTTTCTGAAAGCTTATTCAATGGAGATTTACCCCTTGTAAATACTTTTCCATGTACACGAACGCACATAGGTGTGCCATCGCGTTGAAACATGCCTACTTTCCTCCCACTGCTCGTCATAGACAAACTGTCCTCACAGATCCGTTACGCGTACGAGAGACGCCTCTCAGAATCACGAGCAAAAGTAGCCAGATTTATACGACAATTTTGACCTATGTGCCAATGTCACACAAATAAGATTTTAATATTTTCTGAAAGCTTATTCAATGGAGATTTACCCCATGTAAATACTTTTCCATGTACACGAACGCACATAGGTGTGCCATCGCGTTGAAACATGTCTACCATCCTCCCACTGCTCGTCACTGACAAACAAACCTTCCTCACAGATCCGTTACGCGTACGAGAGACGCCTCTCAGAATCACGAGCAAAAGTAGTCACTTTTTGACGACAATTTTGATCTATGTGCCAATTTCACACAAATATGATTTTAATATTTTCTGAAAGCTTATTCAATGGAGACTTACCCCATGTAAACACTTTTCCATGTACAGGAACGCACATAGGTGTGCCATCGCGTTGAAACATGTCTACTTTCCTCCCACTGCTCGTCATAGACAAACAAACTGTCCTCACAGATCCGTTACACGTACGAGAGACGCCTCTCAGAATCACGAGCAAAAGTAGTCACTTTTTGACGACAATGTTGACCTATGTGCCAATTTCACAGAAATATGATTTTAATATTTTCTGAAAGCTTATTCAATGGAGATTTACCCCATGTAAACACTTTTCCATGTACACGAACGCACATAGGTGTGCCATCGCGTTGAAACATGTCTACCATCCTCTCACTGCTCGTCACAGACAAACAAACCTTCCTCACAGATCCGTTACACGTACGAGAGACGCCTCTCAGAATCACGAGCAAAAGTAGTCAGTTTTTGACGACAATTTTGACCTATGTGCCAATTTCACAGAAACATGATTTTAATATTTTCTGAAAGCTTATTCAATGGAGATTTACCCCATGTAAATACTTTTCCATGTACACGAACGCACATAGGTGTGCCATCGCGTTGAAACATGTCTACCATCCTCTCACTGCTCGTCACAGACAAACAAACCTTCCTCACAGATCCGTTACGCGTACGAGAGACGCCTCTCAGAATCACGAGCAAAAGTAGTCACTTTTTGACGACAATTTTGATCTATGTGCCAATTTCACAGAAATATGATTTTAATATTTTCTGAAAGCTTATTCAATGGAGATTTACCCCATGTAAATACTTTTCCATGTACACGAACGCACATAGGTGTGCCATCGCGTTGAAACATGTCTACCATCCTCCCACTGCTCGTCACTGACAAACAAACCTTCCTCACAGATCCGTTACGCGTACGAGAGACGCCTCTCAGAATCACGAGCAAAAGTAGTCACTTTTTGACGACAATTTTGATCTATGTGCCAATTTCACACAAATATGATTTTAATATTTTCTGAAAGCTTATTCAATGGAGACTTACCCCATGTAAATACTTTTCCATGTACAGGAACGCACATAGGTGTGCCATCGCGTTGAAACATGTCTACTTTCCTCCACTGCTCGTCACAGACAAACAAACCTTCCTCACAGATCCGTTACACGTACGAGAGACGCCTCTCAGAATCACGAGCAAAAGTAGTCACTTTTTGACGACAATGTTGACCTATGTGCCAATTTCACAGAAATATGATTTTAATATTTTCTGAAAGCTTATTCAATGGAGATTTACCCCATGTAAACACTTTTCCATGTACACGAACGCACATAGGTGTGCCATCGCGTTGAAACATGTCTACCATCCTCTCACTGCTCGTCACAGACAAACAAACCTTCCTCACAGATCCGTTACACGTACGAGAGACGCCTCTCAGAATCACGAGCAAAAGTAGTCAGTTTTTGACGACAATTTTGACCTATGTGCCAATTTCACAGAAACATGATTTTAATATTTTCTGAAAGCTTATTCAATGGAGATTTACCCCATGTAAATACTTTTCCATGTACACGAACGCACATAGGGTGTGCCATCGCGTTGAAACATGTCTACCATCCTCCCACTGCTCGTCACAGACAAACAAACCTTCCTCACAGATCCGTTACGCGTACGAGAGACGCCTCTCAGAATCACGAGCAAAAGTAGCCAGTTTTGACGACAATTTTGACCTATGTGCCAATTTCACACAAATATGATTTTAATATTTTCTGAAAGCTTATTCAATGGAGATTTACCCCATGTAAATACTTTTCCATGTACACGAACGCACATAGGTGTGCCATCGCGTTGAAACATGTCTACTTTCCTCCCACTGCTCGTATAGACAAACAAACTGTCCTCACAGATCCGTTACGCGTACGAGACGCGCCTCAGAATCACGAGCAACAGTAGCCAGTTTTATACGACAATTTTGACCTATGAGCCAATTTCACACAAATATGATTTTAATATTTTCTGAAAGCTCCTTCAATGGAGATTTGCCTCGTGTAAGTACTTTTTTCAGGCAACAACGAACGCACATGGGTGTGTCATCGTGTTGAAACATATCCATTTGAACTGACAGCTCTTCGCGTACAAGAGAGCAAGCGTATGCAAATAGATCACGTGACACCGGCTGATCCGGTGCGCAATATGCTGGCTCAATCAAGTGATACAACAAGTGGTAAGTAAAAATTCAGTGGACTACATTATCTATTTCCTAATGTTTTAGATCATTGTCATCATAAACACATTAAGTATAGAAATACATATAACACAGAAACTAAAAAGCGACATTTAACAGATGTCCGTATATGTGCAATGCATCTACCAAAATAAAAGAGAATATACGACATTGTAATTGCTATATTGATTACACCCTGCCAACAACACTCAAAAGATTATTTTATGATGTCACCAAAATTATATTTTCTTTTCTGTGTTGTACGGGATAGGTGTTTGCATAAGCCGTGGCTTGTTCACCGATCCTCATTTCTTGTATTCCGAAATAAAATATGTTTAAACTAAAAGAGAGAAAAGCCGATGACAGTGTTCACAAGGACGCATAGCATCTTCAAATACTCTTCGAAGATTAGTCTTCTAAGTACAAGAATAGCTCCTTCTTACCAAAATATAACACTATATATGCAAAACACAATAACAATATCCATAATGTTATAAGTCGTCTATCAGTTGTTTTACAGACAAAATTTTGAGTATGTAATCATATCAAACAATTTTACTCTCCTTTTTCGCTCATGAATATGTAATCTCTTCAATATTTGAGTGAGTTGCTGACTTAATCATGAGGGTACTGATCATATGATATATCTGACGATGAAGAGATCGTCATCACGTGATCGGTTCAATTGGCAAAAGATGCCATTTCCATGAGCAGATTTTGCCCAGCTCCATGTCAACTGAAGATTTGTCACAACTGAATAAACATGTGTCTGTGTCCTTTTCACAGTTTATCCAAACACAAACACGAAATGGAATAATTTGCAGTTAATTATGTGTTTTAAGCGATAATAAAATATTACACCACGGACCATAAAGCACCGTATGCAGGAAATTGCACAATCGCCGTGTCCACCAGACTGTCAGCCGGCTAAGCTGTCTGCAAGCCCATTATATGTATATACCGAAATAACGTGCTGTATTGCATCACACCTGTTGCAGGTCTCCAGCCTCCCACCTGTATATTCAGCGATATCCAACTGCAGTCATAAACTATGCCTGACCGCGTTCGGCCTTGTCTTTATTCCGGCTCAATCCTCGCAGGAAAACAGTGTCACGTGTGTGATGGAACGAATGCGTAATCTAACTGAAATTTAATTGTGTTGCATTCTGTCAAAATATGTGCGAAGACTAATACAAGTAGCCGTACTGAAGAATTTTAAATATGCATTTTCATAATTATACCAAATACATACAAAACATTCAGTGAAGGGTTTATACATTTTCGTTTTATAACAAATAATGCAATGCTCCCTGGAATAAATATATTTCTTCATTCTGCAGATGACTCATAGGCTGTCCAACCCAACATGCAGGACTGTACCCAGGGTTGGTTGTTTTCCACTGTCCATGCTGGCGTCCAGGAACGAAAACCTTTTCTGTTTCACACGCAAAATGGCTTAGAATATATGTAAATAAAAAAAGTATCAAATTTTACCTGAAGTTCATCTGATAACGTGTTTTGTTAGTTTTGTTGTAGAAAACGTATTTATGCATGTGTATATATATTTCCGCGTCTGGCCGAAGTTACCTGTATAGGTACAGGTAAGAGAAACAACATATTCCTTACCTTTAATATACTGTAGGGGCTGGGGAATGGGATAGTATCTTCCAGGATGATGCTTGTTAATAAAATCGCCGACGTCATGATACACATTTCTTTCAAAGATGATGATGATGATAATTCGTAGATTTGATTTAAACAGTATTATATTTCCACAAAGACATGTAATATACATTAAACATTAATAAATTACAAAAGGAAAAAGTATCAGCAAATGCTTCTCCTAAAGTTTGTAGATTTAACGTGAGCTTACTGACATAATGCGACAAAAAGTGCCGATTTCTGAATGCATACATTAGGTACAACTTATTTATGTGCATCATCATTGTCAACTAATCATTTTCCGCGGGCATAGGGTGGTTATCAGGCCCTGGACCGTGTTTGCAGAAAACATCCTCAATTTGCAATAAGCAAACCCGTGATCAGTGAGCCGTTTCAGCGGCTCTCCAGAACCCATAAACAATTAGCGTCTAATTAGTTTGTTTTCTTCATAACTTCTCTGTGTCATTTTACAAACTGATGTATTAACAACAGAAAAGTGTTATAGACGCATCCCATATCACATCGTATATTCACGGTTCTAAAAAAATATCCATTTTTTGAAACTTTGCTTTTAAGGGGTTTTAGCAACGTTCTCATTTGGTTGAAACAGTTTGCATAATATTCCATAAATGCTTCTGAAAATGTTATGTTTATCTGTTTGCGATATATCACAAACAAATAATAGTAATTAAAATACACCTGCCGTGTATATGCCGTATATATGTGAACCGTCAATACGATCGATATCGGTTCCAATGACACGGGCCAGGTTTACAAGTCTGTTTTCTATAATCGTCTTGAAAATGAAATAATGCACGCTGATACCAGTGAAGATATTCACAAAGATATGTATCATAGCCTTAATTCACACATTAAAAAAACGTTTTGGGATGTGTTTACAAAATCCATGTGCATGCCGATGAAGCTGGGCGCTTCCGATAACACCTCACACATGAGGGCTTCAGGCTCCATTTGATTGGCTGAAACAGTGTCGCGCACGTTTGCAGGGTATTCTGTAAAACAGCATACACGGCTAATGCGAGCACAAGCTGACATGTATTCTCAGAGATCCAATATCGACACGTCAACAGCATGAGCTGTCGTCAAAAGTCAAAGAAACGGCGCTGCATTTTGATTTAACACTAACTTTGATTAGCACGAGATGTCAACTAAAACTGACAGTGACTTCATTTCGGATTCAGTTTCCGAATACACCATTGAGTCTCTTACACGCTGTGACAAGCAAAGACAACTTTTACGTTAGTATTGAATTGATAGGTTACTTTTACGATTACAAATACGTGAAAGTTAGTGAGGTGAACAGGTAAGATTTCGTAGCTGTGTAATGCTGAAATCAAGACACTATGTACAGTTCGGGTAGCCGAGACATGCATCATGGGACCCCCTCCATTAACGCGACAGGTAATGTTATCGGTATTGGGATTATGAACGCTTATTGACATTTGGCATTTTATATATATTTTCGGTTGACTGATGTTTTATCTTCAATTCTGTCGCACATAGTCGCAACTCGTTCAACACGATCACAATATACAAACCATTGTCAAACGTTTACTTAGGACAATCTAAACTAGTTTAAATATTAAAAACTATTTAGGAATTGAGATCAGTAATATCATTTTAAGCAAAACATCTGAGACTTCTATTCATTTGGATACACGATAACAATAATTCATTCCGCTTTTTAAGAAGCGAGCCGTGTGCTGTAGTTGCAGGTGAAGGTACACAATACGTCACTTCCGGAAAATATGCAAATGACTTTATAGTTGTTTGCAGGATTACTCTTGACGAAGTAAGTTTTGATTCATGCAAGATGCAATGGCGGTAGAGGTCATATTAGTTTCAAAATGTTCCAGAACTCACTGCAAAGATGAATACTTTGACATTTCTAAAACTAGCCATGACATCCACTAAAATAAATCAATTTTTCAAATGCGATTAATTATTTTTACGTAACTTGCATATGTAAACAACAGACCCTGGGCGTGGTGTTTCTTTCCGAGAAACCTGTTTATTCACGACTGTCAAGTAACCACCACGTTTGGTGATTTTACGGGACGCTTTAATCACCCCGCACCGTGTTCGCACCCAATCCAGTTGGTTCCACGGTGATTGAATTAATTAGGGTCAAGCGCTTCAGTTAGTACCGCGGAGCGCACCCGTCTCGCGTACACGAGACGATAGGCCGTCTCGCGTACACGTTACGTCTCTGACTGTAAATAGTGGACTCTTCCAAATCTCAGTATGTTTCACTGCACACACATTTAAATGCAAAATAATGAAAAACTTACACTTTGACAATAATAAAGAAACATCATATTCAAATTCTACAGCTGACCAAATACCTGAAGAGTGTGTCTCCCAGCAATAAACATCTATATATCGCTATAAATTTATGACTTCTGTCCTCTCGCGTACTTTCTCGCATCCAGCTCTTTACGGCGAAAAACAATATGGCGCCAAGCAAGGGAGTGCTCATTGAACTAAACATCTCCGGGAGAAATCATTGTCAAATTATTCTCTTACATGATCAACCTTTGTGGTGGATATACTGGAAACAAGTGAAATGTTAAAAACTTGTTACCTTAGCATTGCTCCTTTTATGTGATCCACAAAATTGATGCCACTCAGTCTTCGAAGATGAGATTTCTGCAAATTCCATTAAAATTATATCTTATTTCATAATTTAAATGTTCCTTACTAAATTACTTCTTTTTGTATGTAACATTTTAACCTTTAAGAGACATGAATCATCACATCCCTTCCAAACAAGTGTAGAATGAAAGTCTGTGAGTGCAGTTTTGTTAATTGTCCCATCAAAGAATCATTAGTGAAGTTACACATTTTGTAAATAAATAAAAGTTCAAATAAATTATATACAATTTCATCCTTAACAAAGACTTGCACAAGACATTTTGATGTGAATTTTCGTTGCATGATCTGAGAAAGATTTCCTTCGCAATTCTCCACCCCACACCCTCCCCCAAATAATATGCATATATGTTGACGGGGTTCAGAGCGTGCTCAATGCATAATTTACTGATAGACTTATTCAAACGAACAAATGTTCATCATAATGTGATGCAATATAAAATGTTGATAAATTCTATTCGATTTTGTATGGCGCTGCCCTTTAGGGACCGTTCATAATGTATGGCTTGGGGTGATGATGATTTTATGAAGAAGCATGTACAATGTGAATTACCTCCCCCTCCCCGGAAAGTGTATGTACGAAATAAGTGACGCCCCCACCCTGCATGTCATGTACAATATCTATGACGCCCTCTCCCCTTCCCATAAATTCTAAGCATCATATTAACATACATTCTCTTCCCACAGAGGTTACTCTGTCATATCTTCCTACGTAGGAAGATATGACAAGTAACCTCTGTGGGAAGAGAATGCTATAGTGCGTGTGTACAAAACTTCTGACCCCTTAGCTCCCTGAACAAAATGGGTGAAACACCTCCTCCAACACACACACACACACCCACACCCTTACAATCATCACCCCACCCGCAGCCATATAATTATGTATGGTCCCTTATATTGATGTACTTCATTGATTATTTGAAAATGTATATTTGCAAAATTCAAATCAGGTGATGGGTACGGAAATCTTATTCGATTATAGAATAAAATGCCAACTATATGCATGCAAATATATTGAAAAATAACAAAACAAGTTCATGGAAAACACGGGCTTCCACTAAATTTTTGAAACATGTACGTGACATACCGGTACCCTTGTGAGATAAAACATGAGCCCTAATTCGAGTTTCTTGCTACATTGACCTGCTAGATTTAAACAACATTCCTACGTTTTCATTATACATGAAGGACATACTTACCAAATAAACACCAGCATGCCGTGAAGATGTTGAAAATAGAACGATATTGCGTTGAACTTCGCCAAAGTAAACTGACAACGATCAGCTGCCTTTGCGCGCGCGATAATTGTGCGCATGTCCGGATATGGCCAAACGAGGCGATCTGGCATGTGTTTGAAAGCAAATTGTCGGGAATTATACAATTTTGACAGTTTTGTGGGAAAATATCAAATGTAATGCAATTCGGATAACTGATGACTTTATACCTAAAATCATTGATGTTTTCATTTTCAATTGCGATTTACGTAATATTTCCGTCCGTTGATCGATGCACAATCAAATAATATATAAGATTATATGTGTCACTAGCTCGATCTTGATCTTTTATGAAATTAATGTTCCGAAATGATAGTTGTTAAGTTGGATACCTATTACCAATATGAATTATGTATCAAATTTGCCAAGGAAACAATTAGTTGACATTTTGTTGGTTCCTTACGTTGAAACAACGTCGACAACTAAACGAATCTCGAATAACTTTCTTTGGTCGCATGATAAACGTTGAATCAACGTTTATGAAAGGTTGATCAACCAAACAACCAAAATTCAACGTTGATTCAACGTTGTGTGCCCGCTGGGGATGGTATAGTGACTGATCCAATTTGATCCTATTTCGGTGTTTTTTACCTTGATATTTAATCATGTAAAAATATGATGTCTATTACGTATGCTATGATGTCAGAAACATACATTTGATATATTTGAATCCATAAACTAAACAACCCCACTTTGCCATTGATAAAAAAATCTGAAATTTTACTTAGGTACATAGGTATATACAGTTTTTAACTAAGTACACAGCAAATGCTTATACATGTTTCTTATGTAACAATGAAGTTCGCTGTTCGTATCCTCAAAACAGTGTTGGCCCATAAATTTTTTGTTCAGACAATCAAACTTGAATGCAATACAGTGATTACTACTCTCTTGCTGTAACCCTTGTTTGGGGCGGTGGGGTAGCTTAGTGGTTAAAGCGTTGGCTCGTCACGCCGAAGACCCGGGTAAGAATCCCCACATGGGTACAATATGTGAAGCCCATTTCTGGTGTCCTCCGCCGTGATGTTGCTGGAATATTCCTAAATGCGGCGTAAAACTAAACTCACTCACTCACTAACCCTTGTTTGGTGGTAAACCTACACATGTTATTTGTCATCATTGACTTGATGGTCAGTTAATGACAGATATAATTAGTGATTACCCGACAAAGGTTCCCATTTAGCATTTTTTGTGTCTGGAGTAAATAATCATCATTATAAACTGAGGTCTGATGTGGCAAATGTACATCTTATGTAATATGCGCATGTTAGTGTAGCAAGAGGAATTATCAGCTGAGTTACAAAACAAACATTGATCAAAGAATTAATCGATAACACGCTGATTGATTAAATGCATATATCCTCCACAGCGGATTTGTCAAAAGGTAGTGTTTATGTATGTAGATTTACTAATCTATACTGAATACACCCTGTCGTAAAGTCTCTTTGTGAAAACAACGTCCTTCCTTCAAAGGATTAGGTGCCAATATATTGATTGATTAGGAGAGCGGAAGGTCGCAGGTTCGATCCCTGTTGGTCCCTGCCTGGCGCTTGGCATTAATGGGTACAACAAGGACTGGTCGGATCGGAGTCAGTATAATGTGTCTGAGTCGGGTATTCATGCTTCACTGCGGTATGGTGTCTCAGTGGGCTAGCACTATAAAACCAGCTTCAGACTGGGCTAGTACAAGCAGCCGCACATACACATACACATGCATGCATGTCGTCATATGAGCGAAATACTCTCAAGCACGACGTTAAACCCAATTTCACCTCACCTCACCTCATATTGATTGATTGCTCATTCCTGGCTAAACACTAAATTACTTTTTTAAAGAATGGCGGACATCATGCAATTACTTGCCAGGTGTGCTATCTTGGGTGACCAATGGGGACTATACACCAATGTGAAAAACCTGAAACGATAGATCACTTTTTCGCATATTAGACAGTTAAAAGACACATGACATGGAACAGGATTCTTTGTCAGCTGCAGATGAACGGCATCTCATTCCTTTATGTGGATATTGATGGATACATTCCCCAAACAAGGTAATAGCCTGATATTGTTGCTATAACTTTAGTCTGGTTTAATTTTAATATTTGCATTTTGTTATTATTTATTTGTTATGACATGCAACAGAATCATTTTTTTTGCTGTGAAGTGTAATTAGACAGACAACATAAACTAAGTCGCACTTAGGGCGTGTGTGTGAAATATGATACACGCTGGCAATCTATAAGATGTCTAGATATTACAGTCATGCTTTAAATTAACTAAGTATAAGCAGATCGTGTGTATTTGATTAAGTTTCAATATGCAAACAAATATGATAATAAACTAATTAGGATTATAAGACAAAATATAAAGACGTACATTGACTTCGTTATTTCAGTCCTAACATTTTGTACTATTGGCAGATGGTTAAACTTAAAATGTTTTCATTTGTTATCAAAATAATGCCATTTGATACCACATTCAGATTGACTAGTAGTGAACCCAAGCTCACTAATCTACCCAAGACTCCCCATGTACTTAGTTAGCTTTACTTTCAAATAATGCTATTATATCAGGCGTCTCACCAAATTCTGGGATATCATCCGGGTACTCAAAGGAGAAAAACATTAACAAAAGCAACAACCAGTCCACGAAATTGCTCTGGATCAGTGGATCTTTAAGAAAAGTAAAAACATTATCTTGTGCAATGAAACTTGTGCACCAACTTGAAAACGTTTTGTCATTTATCATCCAAAACTGTGTTCCACAGGAGATATCGCTTGTGTGAGATCTTATGATATCTCCTAGGAGATGTCATTTCGACAGTAGATTTTGTACAATGCTCTGACAATGCTATGACGTCATCAACTTGATTATGCCACAATGCTATGACATCCCTGCACTACAAGACTAATGGTCGTACAGTGTTGAGAGATGTACCCACCCTACAGTGTTGAGAGATGTACATTTTTCATTGAAAACGAATGAAGAATTAATTTTAATGATAAATAGAATCTCACCCAAGTGTCTACTGATATCAATTATATCAACACGAGTTTATAAAGTTACAAATATCTGAGGCTTGCCGAGGATATTTTTACCTTTATCAACGAGTGTTGATATAATTGATATCAGTAGACACTTGGGTGAGATTCTCATAAGATCATACATATCTTCTTCCTGTTTATTTGCTTTTATGTATACCTGGAAACTATACACAACTATTATGACTAAGTATGCTGTACAAAAATAAAAATGATTTCAGCTAACTGTAGGGTACAAGGAGGTAAAAACAAAAGAAAAGAGATATTGAATGTAGAAAGAGGAAAAAGCTTGCAAGATATTTATTTTGCCACGGATGAAATATTAAATAGGTTGAGAAATGAATAGGGACAAGAAAGCTTTATTGCACCTTTCAGATCTAAGCTAAATTTTAAGGGGGTGTCAATATTTGTTTAAACTGTTATAGAAACGACAATCCATAGAACTACACAGGATGAAAATGGAATCTCTTATCTTAACTGTTTAGGATAGAAGATTTACATTCACAAATATCTAGGGACCAAATCCTGATCACCCAAATTTCAACATAAAATAAATGAGCATGTATGTACTCTTTAAAATGAAAGTTTAAAATGATGTCGGAGATCTTAAAAAGATCTCACAGATTAAATAAAACTTGTGAAAAGTATACTTGGTGGGAAAAAATCCAAAATAGAAAGCCAGAGCAGATTTTGTTTTGATTTGACAATATATGTATTATTATCTTACTCTAGATTCAGTTATTCTACCAGGTTATAAAACAGGCCATTAAATTGTATTCCTTAGTTTGTCAAAAACTATTAATCAAGAAAAAGCAGACGACAGGACCTCATATGGACTGAAAAATTGGACTGACTCTCTCTCCCAACTCAGCAAATATGGGTAGCGGAGAGTAGAGGTGCACACTCAGTGTGAACATCAGAGTGTTCTGTCAGTAGATCAGATGAGCTTCATTTAGCCCCATGCACCCTAGATGGCTGGTAAAATATGAAATAGACCTCCAACATGAGCCCTTAAAGCAACAGTAGGTTTTATGTGCACAATGGTGATGTTATCCCTCCTGATCTGACCCAACAGTCTTAGTGGCAGGAAGGGTTCACTGGTCAGTGTTGGACACCAGCCACCCATATACTGTACACTGTCAGTCTTAATGAGAGGTAGGGTTCACTGGTCAGTGTTGGACACCAGCCACCCCTGTACTGTACACTGTCAGTCTTAATAGGAGGTATTGTTCACTGGTCAGTGTTTGACACCAGCCACCCCTGTACTGTACTCTGTCAGTCTTAATAGGAGGTATGGTTCACTGGTCAGTGTTTGACACCAGCCACCCCTGTATTGTACACTGTCAGTTTTAATGGGAGGTTGAGTTCACTGGTCAGTGTTGGACACCACCCACCCCTGTACTGTACACTGTCAGTCTTAATAGGAGGTAGGGTTCACTGGTCAGTGTTGGACACCAGCCACCCATGTACTGTACACTGTCAGTCTTAATGGAAGGTAGGGTTCACTGGTCAGTGTTTGACACCACCCAGCCCTGTACTGTACACTGTCAGTCTTAATAGGGGGTATGGTTCACTGGTCAGTGTAGGACACCACCCACCCATGTACTCTACACTGTCAGTCTTAATAGGAGGTAGGGTTCACTGGTCAGTGTAGGACACCAGCCACCCATGTACTGTACACCGTCAGTCTTAATGGGAGGTATAGATCACTGGTGAGTGTTGGACACCAGCCAGCGATATACTGTACACTTTCAGCTTTAATGGGATTAACTGTTCACTAATCAGTGTTGGACAATAACCACCCCTGTATTGTACACTGTCGATCTGGTGTACGCCAAGGAGAGAATTTATCACCCACATTATTTGCTAGTTTTATGAATGATATTGAAATGTCTTTTGATAAAGATTTCTGTGAAGGTGTGGAGCTTAAACCTAAAGATGTTAATGATAGGTTAGAAGATATCATCAAAATGTTTGTATTATTATATGCAGATGATGCAGTTCTCTTGGCTTCAAACCCCAACGATCTTCAGCAAATGTTGGATTCTTTTCAGGCCTATTATTCCACATGGAAACTTAATGTAAATATTGCTGAAACAAAAGTTTTAATATTTGGCGGTTCAAAGAAAGATTACAAAATCCCATTTAAAATTGGAAATACTGTTCTGGACAATGTTATAAAATACACATATTTGGGTGTAGTTTTAAATAAAAAGCAGAAGATTTACATTAACAAAAGAAACAGCTGTTGAAAAAGCCACAAAAGCAATGTATTGAATTCTTAGCAAAGGTCGGAAACTGCATCTAACATACGAATTACAATTACGTCTATTTGATTCCATGGTGTTGTCGGTTCTTCTATATGGTTGTGAGGTTTGGGGATTTGAAAATACATATTTTTCCTTATCCTGACTCATGCTCTTTTGCTTGTCTTCTTCTTCTTGCGAACATAGTGGAAACATTTGTATCTCCTTAATTGAAGCTCCCTTCAATGTAAAATCACTAATTAGTACTCACCACGAGTTGCTCCCCTTTAATCCCTTTTGGCGGGAAAGGTGTCGCCACCTTACACCTCGTGCTTCACTCTCTCCTTCTTCGCCCAGTGAGCAGGATGCGAGAGCGCCTGTGTCTCCTTACACAACATATCCTTTGATTTTTCTTAGTTTATTACTTCTTATAGTGTACTATAGAGGTATAGCTAGTATCCTTCAGTAATTTGTATTGATTATTTATCGTATTTCTACTGTTTATTCACGTGTATTCGTGATTGTTCAGCTAGTATTACGTTGATGAAAATCTGTACTATTTGTAGATTACGTTTTTCTGCCTCAGATCCGCATGTAATATGCCCTAGTTGTTCTACGCCGTGTGCGTTTGATTCACGTTGCAGTTATTGCATTGATTTATCTAATTCTGCATTTAATAAATACTATCTTTGCGTCTTAAGACGTGCTGCAGATAGGTCACGCAAACAAGGGCTAAATATGGCTGATACTCCAGATACTCCATCTAGTCAGCTGCTGGCGATCGACCCCCTACCGTCTGGTGTTCTGCTAGAGACCCCATCGGAAGAGGGACGTGGGACGCAGTCCGTCACCTCTAAGAAGCGACCGGCCTCCCCAGACATCCCATCATCGCAGCTAAAGTCAAAGAGGGCCTCGGCGTCTTCTCAACGCAGACTTCGTACCCCCAGGGCAGCGTCGACATCCAAAGGAAAGTCTACGAAGACAGCGAGAACTTTCTCAGCCGAGATCGTTCCAGCCGAAGAAATGGGCCTCTACGATGACCAGCCGATTATCATCCCCGACATACGGCACAAGAAGCGGCCGGTGTCAGCGACAGTGACTTCAGCAGAGATCTTCATGCAGCCTGATGCCTCTACACTGATGTCAGACGTTATTGCTGTGGACCCCATCATTAACTCCGCAGAGAAGGCTCAGACAACATCGTCGCAGACCATCCCTGATGACCTGATGCAGCAAATTATGACGATGATGGAAGACCGATATAGACTGCAGAAGCAAGGACCGAAGCCATTGAAGGCTCCAACGACAGCACCCCAGAGGCACCCCCGGCCAACGTAGCAGCCAAGACGATGTCACCTTTCGCGAAGGAAGGCACGGACCACCTCCACGAAGGACCTAGATGTACAGCAGCCCGCCGAAGGCCTTCGCGAAGGTGGGATAGATCATCACCCTCGCCACCTTCATCCCAAGATGTGGACTCGGACCATCAGACATCACTTAAAGCCTTCGCTAAGGTCTTATCGTAATTCCCCGACCGACGAGAGGAAGCTTCGCTGAAGGCATTCGCGAAGGGCAGCTGAATCCAGATCGTCATCATCTAGAAGGACATCGAGGGACTACACAAAAGCTTCGCGAAGCTATCAACGTTCTCCTCACAGGTCACCGAGAAGATCAACCCATAGACGTAGATCACCTAGACGATATCCTCCTCGTTCATCACCATGTAGATCACCTTACAGGTCACCATACAGAGCTGCACAAGCATCGCCGGACGTAGAGACAGAAGCACGCAGTCCAGAACAGCACCAACCTCTCATCAATGATGATGGTATAGAGGATGATGGAGGAGTTATTTTCTCCGATGCTGAGATACGGTATTGGATGGTCAATAACCTAGATCTCTCATCACCATCTAAAATGGCAATGTGGCGCAGACATATCTGATGAAAGAAGACGATGCAGATCCTATCACACTACCACCGATCGACCCGATTGCAGCAGTTCCACAGAATCTAGATGCAGCATTCCACAAAGCCACGAAAGTTCAGACACCACATATACCTAACTTTCATGCCAAGAAGTTCTCCACGCATAACATGGACCCCTTCTTCAAAGCTCAAGACATCGATGAGAACTATAAGTTGATCAACGATGTCAAGTACAAGAATTACAAGATTGATGATCGCAAGTTAGTCCAGATAGAAACCATGACGAGACGTATGTTTTTTTGGTTTAAATAGATCTAGAACGATCAATGAGACTCTTATCACCAGATTTCGTGATACGACTTCTGAGGATGATAGAATGATTTATTCTGCCTTACTTATGCAAAAGAAAGACCAGCAGTTCCTAACAGATCATCTTACATCTATTTCAGCAGCACTGACCTTAGCTCGTCGTCAAGGCCTCCTCGCTTCCTGCAACTGGGGTGAGAACTTTACAGCCCCACTGTATACAGCCCCGTGGTCTTCAACATCCATCTTTAATGGAGAAATAGACAAAGTTTCCAAGGAAGTCACTAAGGATTCCAGAGAAGTCCTGATGATTAAATCGATGGACACACTAGCCAGCGTCATCCGACAGACCTCTCAAAGATACTCAGGAAGATCTAAATTCACGGGCCTACAGAGAGCACGAGACAGGAAGATAACCAGCTCTAGAGGAAAAGATTCTTTTCGTCGCCCATTCGGCAACTATAGAGGAGGATCAGGAAGAGGCAGGACACCCAGAGGTTCCCGCAACTATAAACCCTGAAAGACAGGTTCGGAACGACTGGAGTCTTCCACCCCCAGCCGTTCCAGTACAACCATCTCAAGTAGGTGGACGCCTCCAACTTTACTGGGAAAACTGGGGAATGTTACAAGACCCTTATGTCTCCAACATTCTTCGTCACGGATTTCGTATCCCACTAAAGGCAACCCTCACAAGTTCGACTTACAGGCACAACAACTACCGAAGTTAAGAGAGGCTGTTACATCACTCTTAATATAGCAGGCCATAGAAGTACTAGACCAAGACAACATAGAACCAGGTTTCTACTCCCCAGTTTTCCTAGTTCCCAAGAAAAACTCCAAGGAGAAATACAGACTCATCTACAACATGAGCTTTTTCAACAAGAACTATCTACGCAAACCCCCGAAGTTCCGCATGATACATTTACCTCAGTTACGGCAGTTGATTCGCCTCATGGACTACATGGGCAGTATCGATCTACAGGACGCTTACCTGCACATCCCGATACACTCCAAAGCCAGGAAATACCTACGGTTTACTTTAGACGGGCAACATTACCAGTGGAAAGTGCTCCCATTCGGAATATCATCAGCCCCCTGGCTTTTCACGAGGATAACGAAACCGATTATCACCTATCTTCATCATCAAGGGCTACGCAGTGCGTTTTACCTCGACGACGGGATACAAGTAGATCAAGATCCACAGCATCTCAAACTACAGTTAAACTACATCATAAAGCTACTAACACAGCTAGGATGGTTAGTAAACTTACTCAAGTCGGACCTAGTACCGTCACAAGACCTACAGTTCCTAGGCATTCGATTTATCACAAATCTCAACCGTATCGTCGTACCAGAAGACCGTTGGATCAAGATCCAACAGACCATTCCACCAGCTCTACGCTCTCCCTTACCACTTCGACAATGGCAGAGCCTCCTAGGTCTCCCCACATCAGCCCAAGACATGACAGTCAGAGGCAGGTTACAGTTACGTCCCTTACAGGTCTTCATTAATGCACATCTCGACGATTTACAGCCATTCAGTCTACCGAAACATCTCAAACCTCATCTACTATGGTGGACAAAGAAATCGAATGTCTGCGAAGGGATTTGTTTAGCAGAGCAGGAATTCAAAACCCATCTATATGTGGACGGCGTCACTTCAAGGTTGGGGAGCTCATCTAAGCCAACCAGGCGACATCGGGATTATGGAACCAACAAGAAAGCAAACTCCATATAAACATCCTAGAGATGAAAGCTGTAATCAACGCCATTCTACATTGGAGCACATTTCTACAAAATGCGCACCTTATGATTCATACCGACAATTCCACAGTGGCGTTCTACGTAAACAAGCAAGGCTCAACGAGATCACTGAACCTTTTGAACTTAAGCTTTCAACTATTCGATCTAACCCACGATCTAAATCTACAGATCAGAGCAGTTCACATTCCCGGAGCCAAAAATGTACTAGCAGACGCGCTCTCTCGGCCTCATCTACCATCACCGACAGAGTGGATGCTCAATACGGAAATATTTGCTCAGATAATCAAGCCGTTAGCAGCGCCGCTAATAGATCTATTCGCCACAAGATTCAACAATCAGCTACCGACATTCGTGTCACCAATCCCAGATCCACAAGCTTGGGAAACGGACGCTCTAAGTATATCATGGGAAGGCCTCAACGCGTACGCGTTTCCGCCGCCAGCAATAATACCTCAAGTATTACAGAAAATCAAACAAACACAGAATCTACAACTCACTTTGGTCGCGCCCTACTGGCCAGCCAGAGTATGGTTTCCCATGCTAATTCAAGGAATCGGTCAACCAGTATTAGAGCTACCCAAGCGCTCAAACCTGTTAATACATCCACACACAAAACAAGTGCACGGAAACCCAGAAGTTTACCAACTTCACGTATGGACTGTATACAAATGTGTTTAAACAAGAGAGGATATTCTGCCAGGGCGGCAAAAGCGGTCACGCTTGCCTTATACGACATTTCGAAGTAACTTGTATGCGACAAACAAGTGGCACAGTTTCGAAAATTATGCAGCTAATAAAGGATTTACAGCGCAGAGATGCTTCACATCCTCAAGTGGCAGACTATTTGTGTTACCCACGGCAAAACAAACATTTAAGAGGTTCGACGATATCAACATATCTTGCCGCGCTTAGCTCTGTGATCACTATGAGAACGGGTGTCAAGCTGACAAAATCTCCAGAGTTACTGGCCTTACTACGTGCTTTCCGATTGGAGGACCAAAAGCGGAAGTTCCACGCCCCAGCTTGGGATCTGAATGTAGTGTTACAACACCTCACTAGTGAGGCCTATGAACCTTTGGAATCGACAAACTTTGAATTTCTCTCACAGAAAACACTATTTCTGCTATCTCTAGCCACGGCAGCAAGAATATCTGAAATTCACGCTCTGGATTACGAGAGGATACAGTTTGATGACAATCAAAACATAGCGCACCTGGGATTAAGATGGGATTTCATCGCAAAAAATCAACTACCAGGTCAACCAGACAGGTTATTCCATGTACCAGCGCTATCTTCGATTCTCGGATCACAAGATACACAAGACTTATCACTGTGTCCAGTCAGAGCTCTCAAAGTTTACTTACGACGATCCAAAACAAGGCGAAGATTTCTCAAAAGATTATTCATCCCCTTATCGCCAACGAATCAAACAGAAGTCTCGCGTACTACCATATCTATTTGGATAAGGACTGTCATACTTCGCGCCTACAAGGCAGCAGGCTTGGACCCACCAACAGCATCAAATCCGCATGAGATTAGGGCACTGGCTTCCACCCTCGCCCTGCACGGTAACTGTTCATTGAACACAATTATGGAAGGATGCTTTTGGAAATCGAACATGGTGTTTGCGAATCACTACCTGAGAGACATCACCACAGAAGATGTCTCTGGCATTCACCATTTCGGCCCTTTGGTCCTCGCTCAACAGCTGACAGTCCCTCGTAGGCGTTAAAATTATTACCATCACAAGTTTAATATGTATTATATACATAATTTAGCTAGCTTATAACTCTAAGGAGTTCTAGAGCTATGTATATATATTTAGTTTAGGTCATTCACCCCTAAGTATATATGGATATTATCTTTAGTTGTACAGCGACTCTATCAGAGTCACTTATATATATATATATATATAATATATGTAATGGTTTTTTCAATATATATCAATGTAATACCCAATTATGGCATTATATAACCTATGGTTTATATACAGGAAATATCCTAAGTCAATGCCTTCATGAAGTTCCCATACCAGTTATTACAGTTATATTTATACAAAATCACTAATTATAAATCCAAAGTATTCTATTACTCCCTCCTCCGTTCCGTAGGATTCTACAAGCAAAAGAGCATGAGTCAGGATAAGGAAAAATATGTAATTTTTAGAGTAAAATTGATATTTTATACTTATCCTGACTCATGAGGTCAGCCCTCCCATCCTCCCCACATAACACTTTGGATTTCCCTGTAAATTCAAGTGTTGGGCTCGCAAAATCAGGAGAGAGTGAAGCACGAGGTGTAAGGTGGCGACACCTTTCCCGCCAAAAGGGATTAAAGGGGAGCAACTCGTGGTGAGTACTAATTAGTGATTTTACATTGAAGGGAGCTTCAATTAAGGAGATACAAGTGTTTCCACTATGTTCGCAAGAAGAAGAAGACAAGCAAAAGAGCATGAGTCAGGATAAGTATAAAATATCAATTTTACTCTAAAAATTACATCATTATTGGAAAAAGTACATTTAAACTTTCTTAAACAATTAGCACTGTTAAGAAAAAGCACCCCAAACTTTATGTTGTATGAGGAGTTTGGTAGATACCCACTTGCAATTGATGTGAAATTGAGAATTACTTCGTTTTGGGTCGACTTTTAACAGGTAAATCTTCCAAATTATCCTTACTTATCTTTAAATTACTTTTTAACGGCACACATTTTGGAAAAAGTAAGCATAAATGGATAATGAATATTAGACATACGTTTGACGAAATTGGACTTAGTTATATCTGGAATTCCCAAAATTTTGAAAACCTGAAAAAACTAAAAAATACAGTTGAATGTAAACTAGAAGATGCGTATAAGCAAGTATGGTTATGTACGGTAGAACATTCATCAAAGGGTAACTTATATAGCTCCTTATCAAACTCAGATTTAAGGTTAAGTAAATATTTGGATATTTTAAATGAAAAGTGTTCAAGAGCAGGGTTACGTTATAAAACAGCAAATCATAACTTACCGATTGAAACAGGCTGTTGGAGCAATATTAAAAAACGTGATAGATTATGTAAACTTTGTAATGGTAACGACATTGGCGATGAATTTCATTATTTATTTATTTGTTCTCACTTTATAAATGCAAGAGAAAAATATTTAAAGCCATATTTTTGTACAAGACCAAATTTTCATAAAATGTTTTCATTATTCAATAGCAATACGATAGGTATTCTTAGAAAACCCGCTTTATTCTGTAGTATTATTATACATGTTTTTAAGAATCATCGGTAAGAATACTCCATCTAAATATTCCTACATGTAGATATATGAATTATATATTCACTTTATTAGTAATGAAATCTATTTGCATATATGTATATGTATGTATGTGTGTGTATATATGTGGGTGTATATATGTATGTGTGTATGTGTATATATATTTATGTGTATGTGTGTATATATATAATGTATTGTTATTCATCGGTATAGATATAGTACATAAATGTATGGATATATATATATATATATATATATATATATATATATATATATATATATATATATATATGACATTGTGCAGTTTGGGGTTGAGTTCATTATCAGTGAGCAGGGATGTCATGACAAGGTAAATAGATCTTACACAAGCTAAATTTCAGTCAGCTGTTGTATGTCAGAGAGAGTGCGTGAGTTAAAACTTAAAGTCATTTTGGCAATATTTCAGCCTTATCGTGACTAAATAAAGTTATAGATTAATGTAAATTAAAATTTAATTATAAAAACCTGTCGACGAAGGACAGTAACATAACTAGACTATCACAGATAGAAATTTAAAACTAGTAAATAAATCTAAAACATTTTAACTCTACACGACGATACAATATGGAACAGACTATAGATTGCCAACAACTGAAGGTAGATCATCATACTGGGGACCTATGAAAGCGTTTAGAATCTTTCACCTGTGGCGCTGTGGCTTGTATATACCTTTGAGTTTGGTAAACCTGTGAGGAATAATCTTCGCCTCTGGGTCACGATGACACACGATCAGCCACGTCATCGTGTCTAACTCCAGTGTCAGTTCAGTAACGTTGTTTGGAAACGTTCCCGTTTCTTCACCTATAGGTCATAATTGTCCGACATAGTTCTCAGTGGCGGTGGGGTGGTCTTGTGGGTAAAGAGTTTGCTCGTTACTCCTGAGACCCGGGTTTCGATTCCCCACATGGGTTAAGTGTGTGAAGTACATTAATGGTGTTCTCCGTCGTGATTTTACGGGGATATTGCTCAAAGCGTCGTAAAACCATACTCTCCGTTTACCATAGATGAAGTAGCAAGGTTGACATTTTGCATCCCCCGAACTGCTGTTTGTGGATGGAAAGAAGATGGGTCTGACTGTACTCTAGTTACATAACGACATGGTCGTGAGGGGATAGGAACCACTTTGGCGCAGGTGGGGTGAAATGAAGGGGAACAACCGATTCCTTCGAGGTTGTTGCTGTTACACACCCAGTGACTTGTGATGAACACTGCTTCGAAACGTTTTCAACGTGACAATAGAAGTCCTTCCTTAAGGATCAATATATGTATACGTTATAAGAACTTTCATCGAAGTACAATAAATTAACTATATTATCACATATTTTCAAAATTAGCTTGAGAGCCTGTAAAATTAAACTGCCAAACACAGTATAGAAGGGGCTAGAGGTCGCCAGCAACCAACTTAGGCCCACGATACTACTACTTAACATTTCTCCACGGTTTCACAGCAGGGTAGAGACACTTCCAGTCTTATCTATATCCTATCATCATTACAGAGGGTTTCACAACCCGCGATTGGTCTCCTAATGTATCAAAGCCACACAATGTTAAATACAAGATAGGCATTATCAGAAATTGTAAGACAATAGTGAAGTCGTATACTGAATTGAAAGAACTCGAATAACATTCTACTGCTCTAGGCAGGCATGCGTACTGAATGCCTTCTGGAAGGTAATAATGACAAACTTACATCAATCTCTACGGCCACAAAACACGTGCTATCATAGTGTGTGTCTGTTCAGCATGACGTGTCGTGCACACCAATCCAGTTTGTTCCAAAGCTGTTATGTCGGCCTCAAATATGGCGAAGACCACTGAGGGAACCTGTACATTGTGATTCCCTTCAAATATTGGTGTTACGCATGTTGTATGCAGTATAGCAATTCGCGTTGGAAGGTAATAGGAGCAACTTGCGGCTGCAGAATTTCATCATCATCAACGCCAGTCTGTTCCGTTGCCTGACAAAAGTTTTGTCGCTGCCGAAGCCAAATCTGCTGATCGGTCGACGTCAGTACATCCTGGGGGTAACCACCTTAGATTGTAGTAAATATCGTTTCACCAGACGTCGCTTAAATTCTTCTCCATCGCTTGTTTGGGTCATATTATGTCGTCAAAGCCACTCCTAGGTCTGTCTGAAAGGTCATCATGCTCTAAGACCTGCATCACAAAGGCAGGTTAGGTATCCTTTAAAATTGCAAACGACGTAGACTTGATACACGGTCCTTGGAAGATATTGTAAAATATTGCCACCTTGACATGTGTCGATCATGTGACGTACCAGTATGCACAGTTGATGTCCTTCCAATCGTCCAAGAAACGTCCGCCAGAAGCTACACTTTGGACGATGCAAACAATAACAGTCAATCAAGGTAATACTATTCATAATGACAATAAGATATTGGATGTCACGTATGTTTTGATGTCTTGTGTGGTGATTCCTCTATGTCACTACTTCTCATTATTCCCATAGAAAGGCTATGCTTCTGGCATCTGCAAAGTTGGACACTTGAAAGAATCGTCATATCATCACGTTATTGTTACCAACTGACACCTTATTGTGACACCTTCTTATTGTGATATTGCAATATCGCTTTGTTACAATGATAATATATTCTCATATCATTGTAGGATTATATCGCATAATGCCAATTTGCTTCTCGTCATATCACTGTTTGACGTGGCCATGTTGTTTATTTTGCTTAATAGACATTTGATGTCGTATTATGTTGTATTGTATCATCGCCATATCGTGTCATGTTATTTCCACATCGTGTCGCACAATCGCCATATCATGTCAATGTTATTTCCATATCGTGTCGTACAATCACCATATCGTGTTATGTTATTTCCTTACCGCATAGCACAATCGTTATATCGTGTCATGTTATTTCCATGCCGTGTCACACAAGCGCCATATCATGTCATATTATTTCCATGATGTGTCGTACAATCCACATATCATGTCACAATCGCTATATCGTGTCATAGCATCACAGTGTCGCGTCATACTGTCATTCATTCATTCATTCTATCCATTTGTGGTTGTGTTTCGTAATATCACGGTTGGATATCTCGGGGCGATATGACCCCTGTCGGCAACCATGGCATCTTGTTATAACTTGTACAAAAAACAAAAGTGCAAGAGAAAGTTCATCAAGAACGCCTCGTTAACATCTTGCACGTGAATCCCATGAAGATCCTTGTTAAATCCTTGTTCTTAAGTAACCCATGCTATGTGGGTGGTCAGGCTCGCTGACGTACTTGACACATATCATCGTATCAAAATTGCGTACACTGAATCGCATAATGTTGATCACTGGAGTGTCTGGTCCAGACTCGGTTGTTTACACACCGCCGTCATAAGGCTGGTATATTGCTGAGTGCGGCGTTAAACAACAAACCAGACAATCTTGCACGTGAACGTTTATGTGCACAAACCCGGTTAGTGTTGTTTATACTCCACCCTGTACACGATGCTACATGGGTCGGCAAAACACAGATAAGGGTGAAATTGAACTTCCTCTAGCAATACTGCACAGTCCCCTGTCAAAAGCTGTACAACTGTCTTGTATATAGAGGCCATAGCGCGCCGTTGTCTTGGGTCGATCGTTCCGGAAGTCGATTTGATTTTCACCAGACCCTCAGCAGATATCTGGGATGTTCGATTTGTTCTGAACCAGATACAGTCCATGGAAAGGATGATATATACAAGGGCTTCAGTTTGGTGGCTCTTTTGACGATCCTGCAGAGCGGCAAGGGTAGGTAACTCGTGTACGATTGTACAGTGTCATAATTGGCCCGTCGCCCTAAAACTATAAAACCAACCAACTACAGTGTCATAAATCTGTTTATGAATCTTAACTTAAGTTAATATAATTTTTGAAATTATCTATTCATTGTATTCTTATAAATAAAAGACTTAGGGTTGATAATTTTTAATTCAACATCAAATTGCGCTTACAAGGAAATACATGAATCTCCACACTGTTGTGGAGCAAGAAACATGCATTGGGTTTTACTTGTCAAATGAAGAGGCAGATGAAGTCGATATAGTATTTCCAGTAACAACCATAACTGAAAGTGAGTAAATGAGTGAGTGAGTGAGTGAGTGAGTAAATGTTTACCGCCACATCGAAATATTTCAGCCATATCGCGACGAGAACATGTTTGACGTTGAAATGGAACACGTGTATAATATATAACCTGTCGTCAGAGGACAATAAAACAACTGGACTATCACAGTTAGAATATAAAAACTAGCATTTAAAGCTCAAACTAGTAGCACTATTTGGACAATACAATCGAAAAAACTGGCTATAGGTCGCCAACTGAAGTTAGATCACCATACTTGGGACCATGTACCTTTGCTCCCTGCATGGACCCAAGCCTGATTTGAACCATCCCTTAAGCCATTGAGAATTATGCTGAGATTTAGCCATAAATTCATTTATACTTATAAAGTTTGGGACTTTTGAAAAATAATTCTACAATACTGTAACCCCCTTTGAGTATACAACCACTAACAATCTCAGTTACTTATTTAATCTATTTATTTTATATTACCATTGATCTATTTACCAAACTTATTATTCAATTTTTTCAATAATTCTATTTCTTTTAAAAAAACATGAGAATTAACAGTATAAAAAAGATCCTGAATTGATTTGACATTGAAATGTGTGTCCCTTGTGATGAAAAATGCAATACAGTTAAGTAGGACTCTCTCATAATTGAAAGGGAGTGAAACCGCATAACTATTTTGTATAACGACGACCTGGTGATAGGCGATTAATCTCTTATAAAGTGTGCACTGTATCGAAGGCGTGGGGTATTTATCAGAGGCTAGACAGATTAAGATAAGACTGGGCGGGTTTTATCTAAACTTGTTTAAGATCATTGAATGCAAATAGTGCTTGAATTTCATATCAACCCGTTAAAGTAAATCAAGAACCCTTCTGAACATCCTAGGAATGTTCAAGGAACACGTTAAGGTTTGCGTTCCTAATCTAAATATACTGTTTGCGTGCTTTCCCTATATATATATATACACACACAGAGCAAATATATATATATATATCTCTCACACACACACACACACCAGATCCGGTGTTTGGTTTTGTCTGTATCAGTATAGCGGTTTATCGTTTGAAACAAGGGAGTCTCTACTGCATGGAGCACTGCTCTTTGCCATTTTCCACGGGTTTCGTGTGAAGCATACATTTTTATCACCATAAAGATGGAAAATAACAGAATTTATTTCGTTTGAGAGACGAATTTGAAAGGAATTATTGCTTCCTAACGTCGAAAGCAGAACAAAGGCACGAAATTTCATTCTCAGTCGCAGTTCGTGGATGTAATACCATGCTGCATTGACTTCACAGGTGAAGGCTACTTGGTGGCGGTGGCATATAACGGCATGGGCTCGTACATCAGGTACTCAGCAGGAGAAACTGGAGGCCTGGTGGAGATACAGTATCCTCACCTCACCTACAGATTATCAAGGCTATCGACACCCCTCAGTTTTAGATCTGACAGGGTAAGCGATAAACTTAAAGTCACAAGTGGTGTAGAAAATACAGCTGCCGTTGTGAGCGGAAGTGACGAAGATGTGAACATTGTGGTAGATGCTGATGGTATATTCTCTCCACTTCCTATATCTGCCCTTGGGACCAAGTACATTTTACCTTCCAGTCTCCCCCCCCTAACAGTGGTTATCGATCCTTGTTACTAATAGCTACACACAACATGAGCACTACTGTTGATATATTCTTTCGAATGAATAGAGGACATATTGACTTTCTCCACTATAGCTACTATTACAGTGACGGCGATAAATTAACCCTTAAACTTAATCCGTATCAAACGTTGAGGATGTCCACACCTTATGATCTGAATGGAACGGCCATTAACAGTGAACACAGCATAGCCGTCTATAGTGGTATGGAATATGCCTATAGGTACACAGTGTATGACCAACTACTGCCCATCAAGCACTACGGTCAGGAGTATGTTGTTGCTGTAGATGACACCAAACTGGAGCTGCAGATCATCAGTGAACAAAGCCACGTGCAGATCACCTTCAGTTCTGGAGCCACAGTCTCTACTGGCGAGCGTCGTCTCTATAACCGCTCACTTGAACGGGGAGAGAGTCTTCACTTCACCGCCACACGCCCGGTACTGGTGACACTCAGTCGCGCAGATGGTTACAGCAGTGCCTTCACAACCGTGCCACCTGTACACTCGTATGTCACTCACAGATCAGTCGGGTTATATTATAACTCTCTTCATACAAAACTAAAGATACTAACTGACAGGAGAGCGACTGTGTTGATTAAAGACACACGACTCAACGACCTTCTGACATGGGTGGATGTAGCGGGCAGCAGATACAAAGTCGGCACACTGGTACAGTCACAGTCACAACGTATATATTCTACGTCCATATCCAGCGACGTCCCCTTCACTGTTCTGTCCTTCTATAACGGATCGGTCTATAACAGCGGCTACAATCTGTCTGTAGATGAACCAGTACATTATACAGGTATGTATATTAACAATTTCCTTAATCACACCATGGTTATTACAAAACAAAATTTTCAATATATTCGTGACTCTGTTGTTAGTATACGTGTGTGATATTTTTCTGGTCGATCCGATTGTCCGAAACACAGCTGTGTGAAGTAGACTCAGCTTGATTATGACCCCTCTTTGTCAGTACCATATCCCTGCTGATAGATTAAATAGCACTCCTAAAAGCTGCGTTTTTCACCTCGGCATCACTGAGCTATGCATGGTTGATATGTCAAAGACATTGCTCTCCGTTGCTACTGTCTATTACTAGGTTTTCCTTTGAATTAACATTATTATGTATACTTGTGTTTTGCCTTGTTAAATTTAGTACATAAGCATTGCTACGACTCACAGGTCAAAGTTACGTGATGGCACTAATTGGGTTCTACATGCGACACAGCTATTATATTCCTCGGATACTCGCCAGTGCTGGGGAGACAGGAGGCCAGTGGCAGGTACAGGATCCACACTCTGGGCGAGTCTGGTCTCGGAGCTTCGGTCCTTACAACACAGACTACTTTTACCCCAATACAACAACTACCAGTGTTGTGCTAGTTCATGTCAGAGATGATGCCATCCAGATCGAAGGGGGGATGAACGATCACACATCATTCTCTCCCCTTCCTATGTCGGCATTAGGCACGAAGTACATCGTGTCTTCCTGTCTTCCTACTGACAACATTCACCGGAACACAATATCTTACAAATCCGTCTTGGTGATATCCACACAGCAAGAAGGCGGATATTGACGTCATCTTCAGACTGGACGCCAACGTCATCTATGGTAACAAGACATACATCGACGGGGACACTCTCAGTATCAGATTAGAGAAGTACCAGACTTTCTCCTTAAACAGTTCATCTGATATGACGAGAACCATCGTTAATGCTACGGAGACAATTGCTGTCTATAGTGGAACATACAATGTGGGCAGAAGACTCTTAACTACTTTCGAGCAATTACTGCCTGTGAAACATTATGGACATGAGTATATTCTCGCTATCCAGGACCACTCTCACTATGATTACAGGAGTATCCCGCAACACTATCTTCAAGTTGTTACTGACAAGGCTGACACGCGCATCCTGTTTCACAACGGTTCTTCCATATCAGTGGGTGAAGATGGGGTGTACCGTAAACAATGTGGAAATTCTGAAACGTTCTACTTCAGCACCACAAGGCCAGCCATGGCCACATTTTGTACTATTCGAAAGTACGACTATTTTGATCCTTTTGAAAGCGATGACCCGTATGATGCCTTAGTTGTAGTGCCCCCAGTAAGTCTCTACTCCGAGTTAACAACACAACAAGCCCGAGGTACCGTGTTGATATTGACAGATCAAGAAAACAATTATGTCGACGTTCAACAAACCCATGGCACTCTCTCGACAGTCTTAAGCCCTCCGGTCACATGGAAGAATGTGCCAGGTACAAGATTCAAAGTGGGAACATTGAGAGGTGGAGGATCCACAACAACCATCCGTTCTAATTCTACCTTTGCCGTCCTTGGATACGACCGCTATTTTATATACAATGGGGGATACAGTTTTAGGACATATCCTGACACAGGTAAGTCTATTGGTGTACATTAACATATAGAGATTATAATTCTACATTCCAGTGATGCATTTATCTCTTTTCTTGGTAGACCCTTCAATCTCCACTTGGTGTCTACTGTCTTCATTATACGCATGTACATACATACATACATAAACATACTAACATTTGTATAGCGCCGATATCCAGCTCAGGTGCTCAAATGCGCTTTGTTTTTCCCTCGATCACTGGATGTCAATCTCAACGGCACGTTGTATTATCAATCTAAACTCCCTTGGGATGATACAACTCTTGCAGCCACAAGGCGCACCGAGTTAGTGTGGCTTTCCCATCTTTATGTGCATATCCCCGTAGACATGTGAGGATGATTCTGATTCAACATATACAGAATGAGCGTGTCAATTTAATAATAAAACCTGTTGCAATGTTTCCAATGTCATGTGGGCATTCCAGTTCTCAAATATCCATTCTGCCGTTGCCCATAATATCAACCACTGGTTGACATGACATCATGTCCAGGTCGCCCGGACATATCTGGAATATTGCTGTGTGCGTTACACAGTAAACAAGAAAAGTGTGTACCCTATAGAAAGTAGTCCATGCAGCATGTGTAATGTTTGGGATTACACTTTCTCAGTAAAGTGCAGATTTGGGGTTGGGTCCCATCCGCGATTCGAAAACAGACTCTAAGAGTAACTAAGGCACTGAATCGCCAGCACACAAAGGCTAGCGATCTAAACCCTTACCCAGCTGGGCTTTCACAAAAGCATTCATGTCGGACAACTGGTAGTCTAGATCAAGAACTTTGTAACTGACTGACTGAGTTTGGTTTTACGCCGTTTTAAGCAATATTCCAGCAACATCACGGCGGGGGACACCAGAAATGGGCTTCACACATTGTACCCATGGGGGGATTCGAACCCGGGTCTTCGGCATGACGAGTCAACGCTTTAACCATTAGGCTACCCCACCGCACCCAAGAACTTTGTGTGCACATCGATTCTAGTACCTTTGGGGTTGGGTCCCATCCGCTATTCGAAAACAGACTCTAAGAGTAACAAAGGCACTGAATCGCCAGCACACAAAGGCTAGCGATCTAAACCCTTACCCAGCTGGGCTTTCACAAAAGCATTCATGTCGGACAACTGGTAGTCTAGATCAAAAACTTTGTAACTGACTGACTGACTGACTGAGTTTGGTTTTACGCCGCTTTTAGCAATATTCCAGCAACATCACGGCGGGGGACACCAGAAATGGGCTTCACACATTGTACCCATGGGGGGATTCGAACCCGGGTCTTCGGCATGACGAGTCAACGCTTTAACCATTAGGCTACCCCACCGCACCCAAGAACTTTGTGTGCACATCGATTCTAGTACCTTTGGGGTTGGGTCCCATCCGCTATTCGAAAACAGACTCTAAGAGTAACAAAGGCACTGAATCGCCAGCACACAAAGGCTAGCGATCTAACCCCTTACCCAGCTGGGCTTTCACAAAAACATTCATGTCGGACAACTGGTAGTCTAGATCAAGAAATTTATGTGCACATCTGACAAGTGTTGACTGGTACGGCCCCACAGCTGTGAATACACAAAGCTGTTTAGAAAGTGGCCAATTGCAACATATCCTGTATTTATATTTTTTATCACTTTATTTCTTTTTGATCTGGGTACAGAATATCATACACATTTAACAGGTCAGCATTTTGTTGCTTTATATATAGAGTCAAAATACAAAGTCATTATCTATGTAAATAGATTGTGGCAAGACGACCAAAATGTAACAAAAGTGTCGTATTTGCAGTGAGAGTATGCATTAAATTTGTGTAAGTGGTAATTGTAATTTAATTTTGGTTTCAGACTAGCGAGAGAAGGTACAGTTTTTGCTAACTTTCTAGAATATATGTACTCTTTAGTTATATGAAAATATAATTCAGTTCATCATTTCTTATCTCTTTGACTCCGAGAATAATGGTTTCTGCGTTTAATTTCAAATGGGTGTCTGTTTCATTTTCGATCCATTCTAGTAGATCTTGCCACAGCTTTTTGACATGTTTGCATTCATATAATAAATGAATGATAGATTCTATTTCAACACCGCAAAATGTACATAGTGGTGATTCTATTAGTTTGTATTTATATAAATCTTTATTGGTTGTAAGGATCCTATGGTGAATACGGTATTGAAGCCATCTGTGCCTAGCACTATATGATGCTCGAAATGGTATAAAATTATGTGTCTTCTATAGATTAAGAGTGATATTTATGTTCTTTTTCCCACTTACTTTGATAAAGCAATTTTTGGTTTATAGCTTCCTTGTGAAGAACCCTGTTGTAAAATATGCTACATCCTTTCTTAGCTTTGAGTACTATTTCTAAATTAGGAGGAATAAAAAGATAAATCCTTCTAAATATTAATTTTGAACGAACTCTATTTTGTACGTATTTTCAATTAAGATAATAATCCTGTATATTCAAGGAAATTTGTTTCAACCCCATACAATTCCACGAATTCTTTATAAGGAAGGAATGTATTGTCATCTTTTAAGAAAGAATATATAAATTTTACATTTGACTGTAGGTAGTGGTCATATACTACTGGTTTCTCCTTTGTAATCTTATCATTTGCCCATATGTACCGTGTTTGCTGAGGTGGTCATTATCATATTTACTTTGTCCTTTGTAATTCAGACCAGGCTTCAAATACGTCTTTCCAGAATAGGCTTGTGAGTTTTGGAATATAATGTGTCTTCAGATACAATGGTCCCATTTCTATGGGGTGTAGTTTTCTCACTGGTTGTGAAGTATATAAAAGATTATTTAATTTTTGTGTCATGTACGAATAATCTTCTGACCCATGATATTTTCTGGGACTTAATTGTTTCAAGTATAGCTGGTACTTTTAGACCACCTTCTTGGTATGTTTTTTGTTATTAGACATCGTTTTATTCTATCAGGTTTACCTTTACAAATAAAGAAGAAACATTTCTTTGAAGGTTCACTATCGATTCTAGTACCTTTGGGGTTGGGTCCCATCCGCGATTCGAAAAAAACAGACTCTTAGAGTAACTAAGGCACTGAATCGCCAGCACACAGTGCTGCTAGCGATCTAAACCCTTACCCAGCTGGGCTTTCACAAAAATTCATGTCGGACAACTGGTAGTCTAGATCAAGAACTTTGTGTGCACATCTGACCAGTGCTGACTGGCACGGCCCCACAGCTGTGAATACACAAAGCTGTTTAGAAAGTGGTCAATTGCAACATATCCTATATTTGGGGTCACACGATTGGGTGCCTGACTCTGAGAGGGACGCAACCTAAAATGATACCAAAAATCTTTACTGTAATGAGAAAGTGTAATCCCAATAAAACATGTTGCCACGTATGTAATTGACTGAACTGTGATCGTGTAGACGGGACATGTGACGTAGATCGTTGCTCTTCATCCAGTCACTGGTTTGCCTGCTTCAAGGATGACTGAGTGGTGCAGCTAACATATTGTTGACTAGCGTCCGAAGTTACAGATTAACGGGATCGGGTGGTCAGGCTCGCTGACTTGGTTGACACATGTCATCGGTTCCCAATTGTGCAGATCGATGCTCATGCTGTTGATCACGGCATTGTCTGGGCCAGATTCGATTATTTACAAGCCGCCGCCATGTAGCTGGAATATTGCTGAATGCGGAGTAAAACTGAACTCACTCACTCAAGTTACTACAGTTAGTTCCTCAAACGTAACTGTTTCAATGTGTAACGATCATTTTGTCCTTTGTTCATGTGTATATAGATATACTAAACTAATATTCAAATCGACATTTTACTAAGCTGACTTTCTTTCTCTACTTTGTGAATGTACTGCTTCGTATATTGCCATGCTTCTTTCGCATTAAGTCAATGCATGCATTGCCCAGCTTTACTTATCATTCCAGTGACCTCTGCACCAGATGGAACTGGAAACACGTTGAATACCAAAGTACCTTTCCAAGGTGAGGGATTAATGTGATTTTCCTTCTTGTATTGATTACATCTCCGTCACAGATTAGCTCAAATCCCAGACATTTATTAAAGGACATGCTACAAAAGCAACGTCATCAGTGATATTCTTTCATTGTCTTTCCACCAATTCTTTTTCAAAACATGAATGGTATAATTTCCGTGTGATATTAACACTGTTAATGATACAAAAAATGTGATGACGAAAAGGGGTTCAGATAATTATACTTGTAGAACTTTGTCAAAATAATCAAACGATCATGCAATGGTTCATATGAATGTCACGAGGTGAAATCATGAATAATGAGAATATGTTTAACTAAACTGTAACTGAGTCTTCTCTCTAAATTCGAATGTACATACTGGTTTCTTTACTTCCATTTCTGAATCGCTTCAATAAATCGTTCCAGAGACCTATACACGAGATAGAAGCGGTATCAAGTTAACTACGGTTGCTTCCTTCCAAGGTAAATATTTCTCTTCTCGTCCAACCATTCTCCGTATTTATCAATACTCTTCTCTGTCACTCATAAAAACATATTTCCATGGAGACAATAGCGTTTCCGACCGCCTAAATTTGTGTTTTTTTACCACCCGGGGTATTTTACCCCAGTAGGCAAAGGGATGCATGTAAACAAGGCTAATGTTTATGTAATCATAGCAAACATAACACTGATTTCCGAAAGTCGGATCTCAACTTTATCACAAAAATGCACACATCAGATGTTTTAAAAATACATGTTAAAAAGAATACCAGTGAGTTATAATGTTCGTTTCTTTCTTTAATGCTCAGCGGAATTTATGCCTTGAGTTTTGATCATGTGAAACACATGAGAGCATTTATTTCTGTGCTGAAGTGGTATAAAGGCCATTTCTAATCTCATAGCAACAACAACAACAACAACAACATCAACCTGTTACATTAACGACTTCATTCAATGATGTGAGGACTGCGAAACGTTTGAAGCAAGCACACAGTAACATGTCTGTTTCCCTTGACGTGTGAGTTCCTCAAAAATATTGCAGTCGTTCGTAGTTAATGGATTTGTTTATTTCAAAAGACAAATGTATTCATTTCAGCTGGTATTTCTATCAACGCTACTACATTGAGTCGTAGGCATGTAGGATTGTTATCTTGGCTCTCCTGGTCGCCTTTATGGCATATGTGTTCTACATGTGAGTATATGTGTGCGTATAGTAAATGTGTTTCTGCATTCTTAGTTCTGGAATGTGCTGATAGACTATAAGATTCAGTTTGAAGCGACATGTAAACCATTTTCTTAAATGGTGACTTGCTAACATTTTTGCCAGAGATAACAACCTTACTGGAAATAAAAGTGTATAGGCTATAACCAAAATGGGAAGTGGATGTTGTTCATGTTCATCAATGGCAACATTCCAACTATACACATGTTAAAAGTTGCATTCGTAACCCCAATATAACCATTTATATTCATATCATAATGATAATGGTAAGATTACCATACGGGTGCACGACATATTGAAGTTAGATACGCGTGCTACTATCAAAGACGAGCATCACGTGCAATCGCGTGGACGACATTAAGCAAAAACCGAAATTGCCTAATGTCGTCTCGGTTATGGGATGACAGACGTCCCAACAGAGACGTCAGTTGATATCCCAACAGTAGGACTGGCGGCGTGTCGAGCTCAGAGATCACAGGAATGGGGATGCGTCGGCTCGTATGTTTGGCCCCGTAGAAAACACTGCAAATACAACGGAACAAGTTGTGAGCACATGCCGTTTGGCGGGAGTTCATTGATGGTGTAGGGGTGCCTCACGTTTTTGACTGTAAACTTGAACTTGTGACGATCAGACAAAATCCGAATGGACAACGGTTCATCACTAACATCATAGACAGGGGAATTGTTCGATGACCACATGTCCCATGTGCATGTTGGCGATTTCCTACTCCAAGAGGAGGTGGCAACTCTACTCTATATTAATATATGGCAGGTTTCGCCACGTAGATCCTCCAGTACAGCATCTTGATGTTTTGGAAGAAGACTTCCATCAAGAATGGAGCGCAATAGGTCAACGTCAATTTCAACCCCTGATACCGTCACTGGGTCAAGAATGTTATTGCAGTCGGCAGAGGTTACACGAAATATTGACAGAGTGGTTGGTTACTCATAGTTAGGTGCTATCTTGAGGACTGTATGTCAGAATCTTGAAAATAACCAAATTTGCTAACGTCATTCGGTCAATGAGACACGTTGGCTTAAAACATATAAACGTCAGTTATTATTTTATCTCAGCGTTTAGATTTGTCATTTAATTAATAATTGAGGCTCAATATCCACATAGTAGTTAAATTTAGGTTTGGTTTTAACTTCAATGGTTAATGGTGACATTTGATGCATTTTAAAAAATATGTGGTACTTCAATACTTTTCCCATGTGTATGTATGTCTGCTGAAAGTAAATACATGAGACAAGGCCAGACAAACTAGTGGTTGACAGCATGAGCAATGGAACACAATCAGGCCATATATGCTAATTTTTTGAAGAAGCCAACACAAACAGGGTGTCATTGTATACGGTCATGGAACTGGAAGAACCTCAATTTCAAGATCATTGACACAGACTGATCTTGTTCTGTCCAAGTAACAAGCTAAAGTGATTTGTTGAGTAAACACAGACAGGGCTAGGTATGTCATCACTGTAGCAACGGCACCAGCTGTAGCCTAGCTTCGTGGCAGAGAATTTCCGTAGTCTGTCCTCCACAGGCATGTGCCTTTTGAGGTAATCGTTTTACATGCATAGTTACGTCAAAATGGCAAGTTTGGTTGTTATTTAAACCGACCTCAGCAATATTTCAGCTGAAAGAGTTAATCTTGTCGAAGTTATGAAACAATGCAGATCTTGCAAGTCACTTGAATTGAACTATTTCGTCTTTGGGTATATTCAGCTTTCCGATGGATGTCAAGGACGATTCTGTACCTTAACGGTGGGACTAGCTACAGTAATTTTTATCTGTCGATCTTGTAGCCGCAGGACGATGGTACCAGTTAAGAAGACAACAGAATAAGCCGACCATGCTCCCTCAACCCCATGAACATCTATGCAGTGCCTGACACCGGAGTCGCCGGATGGAGGTGCAGCAGGTGACACGTACACGGAGCTGAGATTTAACTCCAACATCGACGACAGTACTGCCACCTATGTCAATATGCTAAAAACGTTACCACAAATGCAAGCACGAGCCACCAGTGTTGACGACAGACTTTCTGAGTCATTATCGTTGTAAATTGAAAAACAATTGTTAAAACATTTTAACTGAAAATTCATGTCATATATATTGAACTGTAGGTGTGTGTTATCTGCGATGTTCAACAATATTGATAGTTTTGAGGAAAAAGCTCGCGCAGAGTCGGATCACCTCCTGATAATTTGTGACGTAATCGCTTCCGCTTCTAGCGACAGTAATGATACTGTGGTACACCGGTTCAAGTGCGTATCTGGAGCAGAGGGAGAAGCAGAGAGAGAAGAGAGAGTTTTCATACTTACCAGGTAAATAACATAAAGGATGGTATTCTGGATGACTTTAGAGATTTATTTTATATTGATATAAACACTGCGATTTCTAAACTTACTTCAATAATATCAAATTCACTTCACTCTATCACCGGCATTCCTTCCTTGTTTGATCACGATTGTAGAACTCAACTCCGAAAAATACAGATTTCCAAACCGTTTCAGAAAGTTTAAATATGATTCTAACCTTGAATCTTGTTTGTATGCAAACCACAATTTCAAAAAATGTTGCCAATTTAGCCAAAGCTACAGAGGATATTAAAAAAAAAGCTAGAAATCCAGACTGTAAGATATTCTGGACCATCTTAAAACGTCATCTTAAGAAATCAGCAATTATTGATAATATTTCTCCGTATGAATGGTAAAAATGGGATGAAAAACTGCTCCCAGATTTTGGTTAATCAGTGGATGATATTGTCTTAAGTAATATCGGTGACGATTGAGAAGATATTTCATTCTCTCATGAGACATGTATATTGTCAACCCCAATATCTGAAGAGGTAATAAAATCTATAAATGAGGTGAAATGGAATAAGGCAGTTGGGTACGACGGCATCCCTTAGGCATTTTACAAATCTACTCTTACTTCTCAAGTGTCATATCTGAATGATTTATTTCATGTAGTTCTTGATAATGGTAAATGCCCATCGATATGGAATATTGGTATGATTTTCCCTCTGTTCAAGTCTGGGAGTGTATCTGAATCATCCAGCTATCATGGGATATCTCTTTTAAATATTTCTCGAACAAAATTTGCTAATATATAGTTTTGAAAGGCGTTTACGTGCCTGGGTTGATATAAACGTTAACGAACTACTTGACAAGCCTCCAGATTTTTTTAGACCCGATTATAGTACATATACATTTATATTATAATCATTATGTTCAAAATACCTATGCAGGCCTAAATGGCAATTTTATTGCGCTTTCATCGACCGTAAGAAAGCTTTGATTTTGTTGTCTGCAAGAAATGGTTATTCGTGTTATATACCAAAGGATACCATGGCAAAATATATAATATTTTTAGAAGCGCGTATGAATCTGTTGCAGCCTGTGTTAGAACTAATTCTGACAGTACTGAAAATTTTAACACTTCCGCTGGAGTGAGGCAAGGTTGTGTCCTAAGCCCCTTACTGTTCATCTTATTTATTAATGAAATTGTGGATAATATGTATGAATCATGTAATAGTGGAATATTTGTTACACCCAAAATCATAGATTTACTTGTATTTTTGTTTGCAGACGATATCGTCAAGTTTTCATTTATGGTAAACATCCTGCAGAGGCAGTTGAATACATTTTTGTGACACATGGGGATTAGAGTTGAATATGGAAAAATCTAGTATACATTTTTTAGAAAGAGGGGTATCCTGGCAAATTCTGAAAAATGGTCATTCCGCAGGAAAAATATGAATGTTGTTTCATTTTGTAAATATTTGGGCCTAATATTGTCCAGTCGATTGAATTGGTCCATGGCATGTAAAGCTCTCGCTAAGGCGGCATTATGTTTCATTTTCAAATTTTATTTCATATGATTCTGCTTGTTTACCTATTCACACTAAAATAGCGCCAGTTGTGTTATATGGATCAGAAATGTGGGGAGCAAACTATTTCGAAGCCATCGAAAATGTCCATGCATCATTTTCTTACAGTTGGCAAGCTTGTTTCCAATATAGCCATACTTGGCGAAACAAGTACTACTCTAATTGGTTATTATCGCTAAACACATGAAGATTTTTTTAAAGGTGAGGATCCTTCATTTCGAATCCCTTGTGTATTTCATCTCACAACATATCATCCAACTTCAGAGGACCTTTATATAATGTCGTTGTTTATCTAATTCCTTGTCTAGTACTAGAGAAATATTAAATTTGTATATTATTGTCATGAATGGTGGTTCCAGTCGGGTCCGACAACAGTGTAAAAGAATTGACCTCCTGCAACTGTCACGTATGTACAATCTTGATCAGTATGTATACGAATGACCTGTTCGTCCAGGAATGGGGTTGATTTGTTTTATTAATATTGGCAAACATTAGGAACAGTCACCAGTGACTAATGTGGAAGCATTCCTCCTGCTGAGAAATTTCGCGGGAAAGGGTAGCCACGGACCCGAGAAAGCTGATTTAGATCTGGTTACGACTAGTCTATAGTCTGACTTTATTGACACGACTGAGTTTACTGTATACTGTAAACACATCAATCTTATGTTCCGAATTCTGACGATGGCATTGCGAATGTGGTTAAAGAAAGCACCTACCCCCAAGACACCTGGTCTTCCAGAATTGTATGATTTCATTTCGTGATATGCAGGAATAAATAAAAATCTTAATGAATAAATAAAATACTGCTGTATTATTTCTTTCCGAGTCGTTTCATGGTAATCCGTTTGGTATCAAACCATCTGTCACTACGATTGGTCAAAACAGAACATGTCTGGACATGATTTGGGAAATCCATTACAGCGACAGTTAAGTATGATTCTTTATGCTACTATCAGTCGTCATTTTAAGATTCCCGTGAAAGGTTTATTCGCTGTGTATAAATTTTCGCGGTAAAATATTTTGTGCGAAAAGCGCGAAAATTAAACCTGCGCGATATAAAATACGTTTACAGTATTTATGTTTGAATTTTATTATCACGCTTGTCAGTATTCTACAATTGTTACAAACGTTACTGATTCGCTGTCAAGAGATCGCCACAGACTGTCTTTGATTCTCCAGGCATTTAAATGACACAAAGAACGTTTACTTGCAAAGGATTTACAAGTCAGGTTTCACGAATGACCAATAAATTATATATATCACAATTGTATTTCCGGAATGGGGACATACGTGTTCAATCTTGTAAACGCGTGGCTTAAACAAGAGAGATTGCAATTAATGGTAATTAATTGAAGCTTCATTGCAAAATTCATTTCTGAATAAACAACTTAATTTATGCTACACGTATACCAGAAAAAACAATGATAGGTATCAAATATAGACTTCATATTGGACGTTTAGGCAAGAAGTAGCTGTCACCATTGGTACCAACTGTACACCTCTCTTTGCTGATGTTAGAATCTAAACTTAGGGCTCTTCAACGTATTGTTATTGTCCGTGAGAGGAAGTATGCTAGGTACACTTACAGAATACCGGATACCTAATTATATACATTCTATTGTGCGCGTGAGGCTCCAATATATAGAAGAAACAGAGAGCGCGAGCCTGCGAGCGATCCGAGAAAAATACAAATTTAAGTTAAAAAATAAGGTTAAAATCGAATTCCTCACCTTACTTCCGGTTTAGGAAACCTAATCTGGGGATTTTAACAGCGTTTACTGACGTAAACAGAGTAAAAACTAATCGTGTGTTGAAATTTTATTCAAATGCATGCTGGGAAAAGGAACTATACAGTGTGGGAACACTCTGATGGTAAGTGTTTTTTGATTGGTTGATTTCTAAAGACGTAATACAATAACACGTTCCTAATATGGAAAGTTCACTACAGACGATCGTTATGTCAGACACAAAATAAAAATTTGGGATGTCTATGAAATAGCAAAAAATCACGAGGAACTAATACGTTTTTTAAGAAGAAAGGGACTTTTTGGTAACTGGGAAGGCAAAATTTGTAGTAAGTGTGGTGTTGGAAAATAGTATTTGTGCATGGACAAAACTTACGGGAAAGATGGCAGATGCTGGAAATGTTGAAGGAAAACTTGTGGTAGGAAATTTTCTATAAGACACAATTCTTTCTTTGAAAACAGTAAATTAGAATTGGGAACACTACTTTTGTTGACATACTGTTGGGTGTATAAATTGCCACAAGATTTTGTGCGTAGAGAATTAGACATTAGTACATCTGTGGACTGGTACAACTTTTGCAGGGAAGTATGTGTTTGCATTGTTGATGAGGACAGTGAACAGATAGGTGGTGTGGGACACGTAGTAGAAATAGATGAGTCAAAATTTGGAAAGAGGAAATTTAATAGGGGAAAGAGGGTAAAGGGACAGTGGGTCTTTGGAGGCATTGACAGGGACACAAAACAGTGTTTTTTTGCATGTGTGAAACACACAAAAATTCAGAAACTTTGATTCCACTGATATTAAAATTCATCAAACCCGGAACCACTATTATTAGTGATTGCTGGAAAGCATATGACTGTCTCAAAGAGGAAGATTTTAATCACCTAAAAGTAAATCATTCCATAAATTTCAAGGACCCCGAGACCGGGGCACATACAAACACCATCGAGTCAACTTGGGGTGCATTAAAACGCTCCCTACCCAGGCCAGGCACCATAAAAAGCCTATATTAAACATACTTTGAAGAATTTTGCTCCAGAAGGAAATATTTGTGTGTTGAGGAAAAATTTGAAAATTTTATCGATCTTGTGAGAATCTACAACCCTCATTCAAAGGACAGTGAACTTGTTAGGATGCCATTAAAAAACCGGCCAATCGTGACAACCAGGATAATCAAAACGATAGTTTGGATGATTTCCAGCTGTAAGGTAGGTACAGACTTTTAAATAACGGGGGGTACCCCCTTTACCCCCATTATCTTACCTTTTTTTAGCTTTAATATTTAATATTGAACGCTGCTTCAACACAGCTTTCATTCATGGCGTGCCGTTGCTAAGGAAACAAAACGGAGGTGCGCAAAAATAAATGCGCAATCAAAATAAAAATGGCGGATAGGTATCCGGTATTCTGTAATCTTGCCGTATGTTACGTTACTAACGAGGAAAAGCAAATTACTCTAACACGACGAGCTTCACAATTCCTTTCACTAACGTGTTATTTGCCTTCTGAATATGACTTGTAAAAGAGCTTTTCACGAAACATCCAAATGTCAAACTGACTGACTGAGTTGGGTTTTACGCCGTTTTTAGCAATATTCCAGCAACACCACGGCGAGGGACACCAGAAATGGGCCAAATGTCCAAGGGGATTGATGCTAGCTCCAGAAAAAAACACAATAAATACGTTTTGAGCCACATCATATAGACTGTATTTACATTCAGCAATATGGAATACTTTCCATCCACAAAATTATCAAAAACAATCGTTCCACATATTTGTCTAAATATTTTGAGCAAGCATGACCTTTTCATTCAAAGAAAGTCTTTGATGCAAATATATTGGTCGAATTCTTGCATCAAAGAGCACAATGGTTATGTCAACAAAATCTGTGACTAATTTACCACCCTCTCCTTCACTTTCAAATAGTTTGAAAACAAGGAGATCCATCCAGGTGAACCTATTGTTCTTTGATGTTTCTGTTTTGCTTTGTGCCAAACGATCTCTGCCACCAGTAATATGGTACCACAAGTTAGTCCTAATGCCACAGGAAAGAAGATGCCCTGGATACTGACGAGTGACACGGCTTTTGGGTAGTCTTCTACCTGACATTTTCACCTGGAGCGGACTGAGCCCATTCTTGATAGGTGTGTTGCAGGATGCCACTTTCGCTTAGACGGTACATTCTGACGAAGACAAGAACAATATATTATTTCGAGGGTTTACCATTTTCTATAGAAAACCATTTTCAAATTTTAAAGTCTTTTAGGATATCCAACTACGATTTAAGTTGCCCTCTCATAAAGCTGATAAAGATTATTTACCCTATCCCATAGATGATAAAATGAGTGAGCGAGTTAAAAATATTTCAACCATATTGTGATGACAATAAGGTAATACAACCCTACTAAGTATATTTATACTTTCTTAAATGCTGTCATCGAAGGACATTATAACTAGATTATCACAGTCACAGATTATAATTAATACTAGTTTGTGATGATTTTAAAACGCTAAAACAATCTTCAACAACACAAAATAAAATCGGGCTATAAATCGCCAGCAACCAAAGACAGGCTACCATGCTGGGGAAAGTGGGGATTTACAATACTTCTGCTTCCTGCACGGTTCCCCAGATAGATTTAGACCATCCCTTTAGCTGCTGGTGATTGAACGCAAGTCTAGTCAACAATTAAAAATTACAAAACTATTACAAATAAAACAGTAGTAGGATTTATAACGTACACAAATATTACAAATAAAACTGTGGTATAAAACAGCTTTATTTGTAATACTTTTATAAGTTATAATTGTTGATTTTTAACTGTACCACAAATTCCTATAAAAGATTTAGAAACTACTTAGGAGGGGTTGATTTTGAAGGGTTGACAATTAACTCCTTTAACGACTAGAAACGACAAGAATTAATATTTTGATGAGATTGCTATATCTGTATCAATGTGCCGTCTTTTCGTTTTTGAACGAGAACTAGTCAAGTGTGGGGTATCCATAAAGCAAGAAATGGTATTTGACATCCCTGCTCCCCATCCGCCATCGAGTGTCAACAAGGACGGTGTTGCAGTGGAAGCCGTCTACAAAACCAGGGCAACAGGGATGCAAAATGACTCAGATAGCTATTTCTGACCTGGCGGTACAAAAATGACAGATTGGTCCATGAGCTACAGCCTTGTGGCATATGGTCTCTTGGCAAAGGTGTTAGAGAAACTGTTGTCTATTATTTCCATAAAACAAATAGTTATGAGTGAGTGAGTGAGTGAGTTGAATTTTACGCCGCACTCAGCAATATTCCAGCCATATGGCGGCGGTCTATAAATAATCGAGTCTGGACCAGACAATCCTGGGGGTCAGCAGCATGAGCATTGATCTGCGCAATTGGGACCCAATAATAGGTGGCAACCCAGTCAGCGAGCCTGTCCACCCGATCCCGTTCTAACCTGGATCTTCACGGGTGAAATAGCTATGAAAGTCAAATGCTCAGGGCATTCTAACAAATCTAGGTGAAGTCAGCGTGGAAGTGGTATGTTGGGCAAAGAGACGCAGTCCCCTCAGAGACTAAAAACCGTTGCTCCACCAACACAGGGGCGCAAACCACGGCAAACAGTGTAGACAGCATGGTTGCCTTTGACGTCCAGCACTGCGGTGCTGAGGAAATATTTTATGGGGGAAAAGTGAGTAGCGTCACAGCACGCATCAAGACAAGGTTGCCCATGAAACGAATCAGTTGGCTATCTTAAGTCTTCAAAAGATATTAAGTTATTCAAAATATGACTGCCCCCCCCCCCCCTTTCACACACACACATACACACCATATGAGATTATAGATCATTTAGAAGTTTAGCATATTCATTAGATCCTGAAAGGAATGTGTAGACTCTATTTTAATTCAATTATATTATTTAAAGCAAATTTGTGGTTGCTCTCTCCTAAATGCTAGCATTATATTGTGTACAGTCTACCAAACTCATTCATATACCCGAAAAAAAAAATATTTCAATGTAGAATAATAGTCAACAGTTTAGCTAAAATCGACACTTCTGAAGGATCCTACCTTTCTTGGAAATCTTGTTTGAAGGGGGACCACTTTGGAAGATGGAAAGCTGCTAAACCACTGTTTAAGTTAGCATCTATCGCTGTAAGTCTACGATTTTCACTCCCTATTTTAGCAAGCTGTATGCTTGCTATGAAAGCGTATTTTCCCTCCCAGACTTTCTGCAGGTGCTTGGTGGTGTTGCTGGTGATTACATCAGGGTCGCTGAAGGACAATTCTTGAACTCTTTGTTTGATTGCCATGACATCTGCCCTTTCTGAATTCTGAAATTCACAGAAAAAATGGATTTACTTGATTTTGTGTATATTTAGGTGCAAGAAGTAAAAATATAAGTACATTTAAGCCATGGTCGTTTTATTTATATGTATTTTTCCCCCAAAGTTGTAATTCACTGTACCTGAAAGAGATTTCCAATGATGCTTGTTGCATCGTAGCCTATTTTGTAGTCATCTCTAGCCGCCAACTCGGCCATGTTGGAAAATGGAGGCCTTTCTGATTTTACAGCAAATATGGCCATAATTGTCCCACAGTAGACAGCCGAGAAAATCATTGTGAACATCCACCATCCCGCGACCAGGATCCGCTCCGAGTCATGTGATGATGTAACGGTTGATCCTGTTTGAAAATATGACATATAAAAGATTTATACGACATTGAAAAACGAGTGAATTGGGTTTATCACTGTTTTAACAATTTAAAAAAATACAAAAATTGCTACACACAAGATAGAACACTTCGTGAAATTTTCAAAATGAATACAGCCAAAAACCGATATGTCGAAAAAATTTCGAGTAATCCGAGTGGAAATACAAGCGGAAAACTAACGACTGAAGAAGGAATTCGGAGGGAAGAAAGTTTTACTTTAACAATCGTAAGTTTGACAGATTGTTGTTTGTAAGCATGAAAAAACAAGTTTTGGGGCAGTTTTAGTTTTGAGATGTAATATTTTCTCACCTTGCTTCACAGCTACTCCATAGGTGGCGAATGCTGCTGATGTAGTAGTCTGGATTACACGGGTGGTGGTTGAACAATTGTTTTCTAATTGCATATTTCTGTCAGTATCCCTGACTTCAGACGCCACATGAGATATGAATACGTCTTTATTATGAATTAATCGTATAAAAGACAGAAGGCTTATACATGTAATCAGCGACACACCAAACATACTGTAGACAATAGTTTGGAACGGTCTGAGAAAGATCAGCAGATTGTCCTCTTCGATAACATCCTCTTTCTTGTACAGAATAATTTGACTGGCTTCACTTACCGGAGGCAGAATGTAATCGGACACTGCAAGGCGGTCAGTGTGGATGGCTAACCTATCCGCTGCCAGGTCTGCCTGCTGCAATGAACAAATATATGTATACTCGGCGCCATTGATTAAAGGTCAAGCTATTGGTCACACTATCTCTTAAAAGTTTCGTTCGTTTTCGTTTTTGTTTGAAATATATACAACTGAATGTTTTAAAAACTTTCTTAACAGTATGGGAATCCATCTGCCACTTACTGTCAATGAATTGCACGTGCAAGTCGCTCTATCCATGGAAAGTGGAGGACAATACACATGAATTGTTTCTTTTTCACTGTCGTTCACTGTTCAGGTACCTGAAGCTTAAGATGAGAGCTTTCGACACTTGCTGAAAGGGATTGGCTATAGGCTTTTTGGAGTAGCGGCAGGTTGCTTTCTGCTTTAATGTGAGTCAGTGTTTCTGGTAGACTGTGTCAGACATTTCCGTGGGTCTGTGGAATATGCACGTCGACCATATCGCCCCAGAGTCACAACAGTCCGAGATGATAGGCACATAATTAACAATGCGTTACGTAACAGATTCCTTAACGCAGCAGATCTTTGGAAAGAACACTTCAATGTTAACAATGTAAGGATATCCAGGTGCACCTTTCGTCAACGTTTAAGGGCAGCCTGACTCCGCTGTTGGCGACCTGCAGTTTGTCCACCACTAACACCACGTCACAGATGCGTGTGAGGTGGAGTAGACATCATGGCCGCTGGAATCAACGTCAATGGTCTCGTGTGCTCTTCACAGATGAAAGGAGATTCAAGTTGTCCCTCCATGATGGTCGGCAGAGGATTGATCGTCGCAATGGAGAGTGAATCACAGATACAACTGTGGCCGCGCATGACCGATTTGGCGGGGGGGGTTGGTCATGGTTTGGGCAGGGATATCTCCTACTGGACGTACTCCTCTGCACGTGGTCGACGGTAATCTCCAGGACAGCGCTATCGGGACGAGGTTCTGTCTCCTATAGCAGTACCATTCCTCCAAGCTACGCATTGCTTTTATGGTCGGCCCTCTATACTGCAAGACGACAACGGTAGGCCTCATAGGGCCAGGACTGAGGGCGGTGGGGTAGCCTAGTGGTTAAAGCGTTCGCTCGTCACGCCGAAGATCCGGGTTGATACTATGCCCGAACATTTAAGCACCATTTCTATAAACTTAAGGCATAAAGCCAATGGTACGTATAAGGGTAACGGTTACCTTATTGGATGACTTTGATATCACATAGTAAATTTGTTTGTTTGTTGTTGCTTATCGCCCACTATATGACGGCTGTTTATAAATAATCGAATCTGGACCAGACAATCCAGTGATTGACATTAAAAGCATCGAATTACAGAACTGGGATACGAGACATGCATCAACCAAGACAGCGAGTCTTAAAGTGTGGATTGTGATGACTTCTCTTTCATGTCGAGCAGTATTCTAGTCAACGTTTTAAAGACAATCAAACACACATTTTCTGGGCGTGTTTTAACTCTTGATCAGTAATTTAATGGGTTAATAGGAATCATGTGCCACATCTATCTTCCTCTGCAACTTCACACACACGTCTGTGCATGAACCTCGGATCATATATCACATCTAGTCATTCTCTGAAGCATCCGAACACTTCAGTCCATGTATCATAATTAAGTGCTATTACTATCCTCTGAAGCATTCAAATCAATCCTGTCTATGGACAATTTATCAAGTGCTACTCCATGCCCTTCTCTAAAGCATCCATACCACACCTGTCCATGGACAATTTTTTTAACTCTTCTCTGAACCATCCCAAGCACTCCTGTCCTTGGACAATTAATCAAGTGCCTCTACTTACCCTTCTCTGAAGCATCCCGAAAACTCCAGTCCATGAACCATTGACATCCCTGCCCCACTCATCTTCTCTTGGTGGTATAACCCTGTAACTGTTCAATGAAAACATGTTATTGTCGTACGCGCCGCATACTTTTAGTAAGGTAACACATTAAATTGAAGTTCTTAAAACATGTATGAGTAGATGTGGTGGTGGTTAGTATGTGTCCATAGTATAATGAAGGGGTACAAGGGTGAGTGGTAAGGTTTGAATTTGGAGTGGAATTTAGGAACTGATGGACATGTAATGCTGTTATGCGCATTTCCACTCAATTGTTGTTGAAAACAATCTTTACACCTTTGTTGCTAATTATATATTAGGATTGAGACAAGTAATTATCCAACCATGCAACTTCATTGCCTCAAGTAAAGATTGTGATCCTTATCGATGTGTAAATGATGAAATAGGACCGACAAGACCCTTTCCACATCCATCCATAAGAAATCTCTGCTAAAAGCAGAGTCGACTGTACAGTTGTGACTATATGTACTTGTTTCAGCAGTGTTATAGCTGCACGATGTGTTTTTTCCATGTTTTTTTTTCCAGGGGTACATCGTTACACACACCAGTTCATATTTTTGAGAGTTTGTAAGACAGAATTAGAAATTACACCAAAAAATCAAAATTTAAGGATTTTGACACACAGAGTTCAAAATTACGTACCGAATATAGAATTTAGGTTTATTGTTAGGTTGGAAATATAGATTTCCATTTTGTGTCATGATTTTGAAGGCTATTACTTTAAAATTGCAATGAACTTTTCCACATTGAAAAATTCTCTCAAAACAAACAGGAACATTTGAAGATGGGAGTATGTTGGTTTATCCCACATAAATGAATATATTTTTGTCAGTTAGGATAATATGATATAATAGTCTATCACTGTATAATGTTCCAAACCAAACAAGGTATTTTGTTATTTTAATTGTGTTCTCAATATGATTATTCATCAAAACTTCAAGTTCAGAATGTTTGTGTTTCTCTACATTCCCAATAAACATGACAAATACTCTCATTCAGCTCATTACAAAGACAGCAAATAGAATTGTCAACAAGTTTCATTCTAAATAATTCATTTTTAGTATAGATAATACCATGTAAAAACTTGTATTTGGAATCAAGTAGTTTGACATCTTTCAAACCATTTCTGTAAGTCATAAAAATCCTATTCCAATCGAAAGTAACATTAGCAAAAGATACTTGCCATTTAAAACACACTTTAGGTAACACTCCATTAGAAATCAAGGCGTCATAAAAAATTCTAGAGCCTTTGCATGATTTCAATAAATTCAAATGACATTCAATATCAACTGGGATATTTACAACTGAGTATCTAATAGTATATTCCCAAGAATCAGGTAGTATAATAGTATTCAAAACATGCAAATAGTCCAGATATGTGCCTTTAATGCCATACATTTCATTCAACTTGTCAAAGGATAAGAAACCAGATTTGTCACACGGGTCCTTAATTGTAAGTAGCTGCACCATGTTGTTTGAAAACAAAACGAATCTGGACCAGACAATCCAGTGATTGTCACCATGCGATATGATAACAGAGCATGTGTTTATGAATCCCTATGAAATAGCGATGATACCAGGTGTTCGTGAAAAGGTGAGCGTATCCTGCCCCATGTCCACGTACTTTGATAAATAATGACATCGCAGTGAGAACGAGAAGGATTTGATCATTTAGTTTACGAGATATCAAATACAATGTTTTAAAAACTTGTGTACACCCCGAATTTTGTTTATAAATGATAGCTCACCTGAAGTTCATTGCTTGTGACAGAAGGTTCAGTAAATGGAAAGGATATGCAAACACCCTCCGCTTATTCACTGTTACAAAGCTATATCCTATGTAGTTGTCCTGTAAGTAAAGGTGACGTTCATATTGCAACAAATGTCTTAACTGGATGAAGAGATGTGAAGGAGGTGCACTAATCCTAAAAGCTTTTCTGAGCATGGCAAAGTTTCCACCTTTACCTGTTTCAATGGATATTGGATATTTTAGTTCTAAACATATTGCAACACTATACCTGCCATATTTACTGATATGTTCCCATGAATATTTTTTCAACAAATAATCATGAATAATGTTAGCATCAGCTCTTAAGGATTGTTTGCCTTCTGTGAAAACGGATACGAAAATTACGAATATCCAAGTGAGGCCACTGGCATTAACATTTAATGTTTCTTAGTAAGTAAAAGTAGTTACTGTATACCTTCATAACAACAGTAAGTAGGCGTCCATTGTAACCAAACTTGGTATTGGGAAAGACGTCCGTAGGATTTCTTACGGCTCCATTGTAGAGAGCCACGTCTGTGAAAGCACGTCCAGTTGGGTGAAACATCAGTGTCCACATCCTCGCCTTTGTATCATGTCCCTGGTTTTAAACAGACATGGTATTCAACATGAGCTTTGTTTAGGATATTGAGGTCATGTCTACCCAGAAGTGATTAAGAACACAAATACCATCGGCCATGGCATGGAGCCTTTATACCATACGCAGTTGACAAATCAAAACATTTGTATGTGTCTTTAGGTACTCTTCTTATCAAAACACCGAGTCTACAACGAGTGAACAACACTAGCAAAGTTCCTTGAGGTCATCCGGGCGTGCACAATCATTGCACCTCTAAGGGTGTTAAATGTAGACGTAAGACTGCAGCTACAGAATATTGGTGGACATAAGTGAGGTGAGGTGAAATTGGGTTTAATGTCGTGCTTGAGAATATTTCGCTCATATGACGACGTGCATGCGTGTGTATGTGTATGGACATAAGTACAAAGTCAGACATTATCAACAGTTTGTCAATCAGTGTTTAGTTTCTACATGCTCTACTACTACCAGCAGGCAAGAGCGTAAGGTATAGGTCAAGCAATCATATTCTGTTACTGAAACAATAGCTCACCTGCCTTGTAGACATTCCGAGTGAAGCCAGAAAAGATCAGCAGTTCTGCAATCATGTTTGAGTTTCTACATGCTCTACTACTTTCCAGCAGGTAAGACCTTAAGGTATAGGTCAAGCAATCATACTCTGTTATTGAAAAAATAACCCACCTGCTGACCCGTAGACAGACCCAGCAACGCCAGGAAAGATCAACGTTTCTGCAATCATGTACGAGTTTCTACAGCCTCTTCTACTTTCCGGCAGGACATACCTTAAGGTATAGGTCAAACAATCATAACTCTGTCACTGAAACAATAGCTTACCTGTCTTGTAGACAGTTCCAGCAACGCCACATTCTCCAACTGGATGTTACTCTCCAGTAGTACAGGTAAGTCATCCGATGTCGCGACAACCAGCACCCGGGACACGTGACACAAGTCGACCGAGGAGTTGGATCTTGTACCGCAGAGCTCAGACTGGTGTAGGAAAGTAGTTTGTATGAAGCTGATATGTTTTCATGTTTCAATAGATATCCCAGTGCTATATTTGTGGGTATGTAAAAAATATTTATCGAAGACTGACGTCTTCTTGACTAGAAGAGCTAAGAATGATTGTTATTTACTTTCATAACATTTAACTATAATCTCACTGTTCGTCATATATATATTGGCTCAGAGAACCAAAGGTACGTATGGTAGCCAGGTCACTGGTCACAAATATGGCTGAAACGTTTGATCAAACATATGTATATTTATTTCAAATTGTGTGAGTGTCACGTATGGCAGGACAAACCCTTTTCACGAAAACAGAACTTCGATGATCCTTTCATATGATTTCTTCCGTTGTTTTGCTTTTTACACCGCATGGAATGATTCTGACTCCCTCGATTATTAAGATTGACGTAGACGTTTTAAATTCAGTGTTTGAAAGTGACCATGTCCAGTGATAGTCACATCTCATTTCTGAGAAACGTCACTTGTGAAACAACATGTGAAATATGTCTTACAGAATATTTTCTTTGTGGTTTAATAAGTATGTTTACATTGTTTGACGTACCATTTGACGTAAGACTGAAACAGTTGTTGTGACGTCACAGAGGAGCAGCACGTTGAGGTGGGGCGGGAGCACGTTCTCCATATCTCTAAGGATTCTATTCATATGTTCCTCTGTGGAGGGGCTTATGCCATAGTCCACATAGAACATACCCGATGCTTTTAGTGAAGAACCGAAGTTGGCATCTGAAACTTTTAAATGCACAATGCATATCAAGCATTCATATCATATCGCATATGGTGGACTTTATCAAAAGATCCGTATATTAACATTTTCAAGAACTTAAATTAACTATAGTAAGGCACACTCAAATTTGAAAGTAAAGGAACGACAATCGTCTGAATGTAAACGTGTTGGATTTTTCATTAGAACTGTTTACGATCATAAACGACATAACATCTGGAAATAATGCCAAAGAGAAAGAACTTACAAAGGCCATACTGGTTCTCATGCAACACAAGAACAGACTTCCAGGTAAGCGACAGCAGAAGTTCCAGCAACATGACGTTGTGTTGATACTGACGCTGGCGACGACGAACCGATGAAGAGTGTATGAGTGAACTGGAATTGCAAGATGACTTTTTTATGCCCATCACGCAAATTACCTGTGGACATATATCCGTGTTTGTCTCGATGTTTTAACTATGACAGGCAAACAGAATGCTAATGGTGATAATGAGTGCTATACTTAGATGAAAAAAGAATCATATTACTATTTGCAGAATGCACATATCGATTTCAGATAAGGGTATGGCCACTTGATTCCTGGCTGCAATTCAGCTGTATAACATAGCTTAGCTGATGTGAGGCGATTTGATGAGCATGACACGACATGGGCCACCCACTGTACACGAAAGATATATATACACATTACAGGAAAAAAAGTTTCCATTTAGCATTTCCGGTGTCTGGGGTAGCTACTTAACCTTTAAAATGCAGTTCTGACGTGGTGAATGTATTACAGCAGCGCAGCAAGAGACGAATCAGTTCAGTTAAATGAAACATCGATCAAAGGATTAACCGATAACAAATTGATCAGTTGATGGACAGATGTTGCATCTTGTATTGAGAGGTATTATCAATTTCCTAAGTAAAAATTCGAGTCATTTTACAGTTTGATTGTAATGTAGAACCACGATATGATTCATAAGCCATAGTTAGGAGAAATAGTTTGAAGGACAAAACATGAACTGTTACACTGAACTCACTCCCGTGCTTTTTCGGCTAAACTTTCCTACAATATAGTTATCCCCTATAGTTAAAATATTTTAGATTTAATTACTAGTTTTACATGTATATCTGTGATATTATAGTTGTTTTACTGTCCATCGTCGGCAGGTTTATATTTTATTTCAATGTCAAATGTTCACGTCACGATATGGCTGAAATATTGCCGATGTGACGTTAAATAATAACTCACTCACTCACCCGTGCTTTTTTCATCTCTTAGATTAGTTTTGGTACATTTCTATCATTACTCATTTGTACATCAAATAACCTTTCGCATTCTCTTCTTTCGTGATCACCTCTGATATAGTATCACATACTGTCTGTTTGACTAGAAAGTGTCCCCATGAATTGCTAAAATATATCAGTTAAGAAAGGTAGTTAATAAATATTAAGATGTTCATGAATAACCTATACCAAAACACCTTTCCAGCTATTAGAAATTGTCATGCATCACAGAAAAAGTTGTTTAACAAACTATCATCATTATAAACATGATTGTTGACAGTTGGCGCGGAGGGGCGCAAGGCAGCAACGGGAATAGACAGATGCGGATGTGAGCGTCTCAATATCTTTTCTGAATGGTATGTGACGTCGTCATCAGTGGCATCACATTCAGAGTTGATGGAAATAACAAGCGGTGCGACAATTGCCTGCCGGAGACCATCACGAGACCAGTAATCTGCTTCAATTTAATATGCTTCAATATTTCAGCCATATCGTGACTAGAACAAGTTATAGATTAACAATAAGCAAAGATAGATTATAAAATCCTGTCAACGAAGGACAGTAAAACAACTAAAACATCACAGATATATAAGTAAAACTAGTAATCAAAATTAAAACATGTTTACTATAGAGGACAACACAATATAAAAATAACAACTGAAGATAGATCACCATACCCGGGACCATGGGGACTTACAGTACCTTTTCTACCTGCATGGACCCTAGTTGGATTTAAGTTTAAATTGACTTTGAAAGTTTTGGGACTTAAGTACCCTCTCAGGGGAAAAAATAATTTTAACAATAATTTCACTGAAAGTTTACATGGATAATATACTGCACTATATTTTCGTCACCTTGCTATGTTAATCAACATAAATGCCCATTAGTTGCTTGGTACCGAAACACAAAGTCGGCGTTTTGAATTAGTCGTACTGGCAAGTAGAAAATGTCTGTCATTTTGAAAAATATAATTATATATTAATTATGTTTGAAAGTGTTTGTACATGTCTTAAATGGACGGTCATATTATAATTTGTGTTTATATTCTTTCCTTTCCCCCCATTCTTTCTGACTGCTAGAGCTTTCTGACACCAGAACATGTCACAAAGTTTTAAATATTTTCCTTCCTCTGAAAGAATATCCGTTCAAACATGTATGTGTACTTAACATTGTGCAGTTTGGGATGCATTTAGGAGGATAAATCCTGAATATGCGACTTATGGATAGTGCAATTGGCGAGCGAGTTTAGTTTTACGTCGCAATATTTCAGAAATATCACTGGAGTCATCAAAATTACTTTTGTGAACCTGACCAGTAAGCAGGAATGTCATGACAAGGTAAATAGCAAACGGAATCTACATTTCAGTCAATTGCTGTATGAAAGGGAGACACGTTTTCAGGGCCATCAGCTTAAATGCAGAATTGTGAAGATTTCAGCTGTTGGACTGTCATTTATATACGGTGAGTGTTGGCCAAACAAACCTGTGACGAATGATCCTCGCTATTGGGTCACGATGACACGTGATCAGGCAAGACATCGTGACTAACCACCCACTACCCACTGACCTGCTGTATGTGGATGGGAAAGAGATGGGCGTGGCCGTATTTCAGTTAAGTGTTACATGGCCGTGATGGATGGAAACTGCTTTGATGAAGTTGGTATGACATGATGTTTAACGCTTCAAGGTTTTTGAAGTTAAATATTGAATGAGGTGTGTGGAACAGTATTCCAATTATACTCACATCAACAGAGACAATCTTGTCTATATACTCAAGCATAATACAAATGCTTGTTTACAATAATATTTCCAAAGCGCTTCATATCCGAGGATTGGTTTCCTAATACATCAAAGCAGCACAGTGTTTAATACAACACGTGCATATGTTCTTAGAATATTTCAGACGAAGGACAATATTTACCACATTGGAACACGTGCTGTATTATGTGTAAACAGACGAACCCAGAATGGGATGGATAAACAGATTGAAATTTAACATTTGTATGTGACATATACGAACATAATGAACCATTAGCAGTTGCAACTGCAGAGATTTACTGCTTGGCAACACTGCCAACATCAACGCAACGTTTGTATTTGGGGTACCAAGCAACTAGCGGATATAATGTTGATATATTAAAGTGAGACAAACTATAAGTGCAATACATTGACTGATTGAAGGTAGAAAAATCAAATATTTGAACGTGAGAAATACCATGGACATGGTCGTCGTATATGCGTGAGTGAGTGAGTGAGTGAGTGAGTGAGTTATGATTTAACGTCACATCGGCAATATTGCAGCCATATCGTGACGAGAAATGTTTTATATAAATAATAAATCAAAGTTGCTAAAGAATCAGTCAGCGAAGGACTGTAAAATAACTAGAGTATCACAGATGGAGTCTAAAACTAGCATGAACATGTAAAACTATTTTATTTACGAAGACAATACAATATAAAAACGGGCTATAGATCGCCAACAACTGAAGGTAGATCACCATACTAGGAACCATGGGGACTTACATTACTTTTGCTACCTGCATGGACCCTAGTTGGATTTACACCATCCCTTCAACCATCGTCGTATATGCAGTAGGTTTGATTTCAAATAAAAAATATTGCTAAATCAGATAATACTGAATTTAATACTGAAGACTTTTATTTGTTATAGTCAATACTCCACGTCAAAGTTTTTTCTTCTACTTCTTACTCCCAATTAGAACTCGTGAAGATCCGGGTTAGAATTTATCTTCAGTAATAGGCGACTAACGGGATCGGGTGGTCAGACTCGCTGACTTGGTTGACACATGTCATCGTATCCCAATTGCGCAAATCGATGCTCATGCTGTTGATCACTGGATTGTCTAGTCCAGACTCGATTATTTCTAGACTGCAGCCATATAGCTGGAATATTGCTGAATGCGTCCTGAAACTAAACTCATTCCCTACTCTGAATCGGACACACACTTATACAGTTAACAGTAAATAACATAGATTGTATCTTGTATACTGTATATATGTGTATGCGTGTATAAGTGTGTGCGCGTGTGTAAGTATATATATATGTATATTTATATATGTATGTAGGTGCACACGCAAGTGCATATCGATATATAGGTATACGTGTAAACTGTGTGGTGAATAAAGAGAAAATAATGTTGTATCGGCATGTCATTGTATGACCATATTGCGTTATGTCTGTTTGTTTCTCGTCATATTGTGTGACGTTAAATATTAACTCACTCACTCACTCACTCTCGTCATATTGGGGACGGTGGGGTAGCCTAGTGGTTAAAGCGTTGGCTCGTCACGCCGAAGACCCGGGTTCGAGTCCCCATATGAGCACAATGTGTGAAGCCCATTTCTGGTGTCCCCCGCCGTGATATTGCTGTAATATTGCTAAAAGCGGCGTAAAACCATACTCACTCACTCTCGTCATATTGTACCACGTGACCACATCGCCCTGTTATAAGGTTATGTCGTGTTTCACTATCGCCATATTGTGTCATCATATCACTATGTCGTGTCGTACCACTGTCATTTCGCATCATGTTATCACTATGTCATATCGTATCATGGCATCATCATGTCGTGTGGTACTATTGATGCATGTAATTCTATGAATTTATCCTGGTGTTTCGTAAATAGAGAATGCTAAACGATGTCCCATGTAATACCATTTACGAGTTTCATAAATATGATATTACACGGGACATCGTTTAGTATTTTAATTATTACTCACCCAAAATAAGCAAAATAATATCTCAGAATTCAACTTACAGAACGGGTGCATTACGCAGTCATAACAGACACCTCTATAACACGCCTTGTACATGTACACAAACCCTACGTTTGGTTAGTGTTGTTTATACACCACCCTGCACACGTTGCTAACTGGGTCGTCTAAACACTGACAAGTGTGACATTGAACTTCCTCGAGGCTATACTGCACAAACACAGACCTGAATGTTATCACGCACAAAACTAGTCCCTGAATTTTTTTTGTTAAACCTTTTCGTGCATAGAGGCCTTGGCGAAGTCAGCTTGAGTCGCTTATTCCGATGTCGATTTGATCACCGCCACCAGACATCTCAGCAGGCATCTGAAATCTTTATCCTATGTTCTTTCAGGAAAAGAAAACAATCAGGATGATTTACAAGGCCATCACGTTGGTGGTTCTGTTGACGATCCTGCAGAGCGGCAAGTGTAAGTGACTATTATTGCGCCATAATCTATGATTATATACTGTGTCATAAATCTGATAGTGATCTTTCACTAAAGTAATTTTTATTTTTTTTATCTATTTGCTGTGTTGATCAATGCTTCATTCAACAAGGAAGTTCACGAATATCACAATTTGGGGAACGCAGAGTGAGTAAGTAAGTGAGTATGAGTTTACGCCTCCTTGAGCAAGGTTCCAGTAATATCGCAGCGGGGGACACCAGAAATGGGTTTCACACATCGTACCAATGTGGGGAATCGAACCCGGGTCTTTAGCGTGATGAGCAGACGCTTTAACCATCGGGCTGTCCCACCGCCCCTGGGGAACGCAGAGACATGATGACGTCGATGTAGTATTTGTAATGGCGAGTGAGTGAGTTAAAATTTTACATCGTATCGGCAATGTTACAGCCATATAGCGATGAACACAACCTAATTAATTTAAACTATATGTCGACAAAGGACAGTAAAACCAACTACAAAATAAAAGCGGGCTGGAGATCACCAACAGCTGAAGGGAGATCACCATACTAGGGACCTTCGGGACTTACATTACCTTTGCTACCTGCATGGACCCTTGTTGGATTTACACCATCCCTTCAGCCGCTGGCAATTGTAAGAGACATTTAGCCAAACTTTAAAAGAACAAAAATACTACGTTTTAAAAATCCTGGTAAGATTTAAATTTACTTTGAAAGTTTTGGGACTTACGTACCAGTATTTGTAATAATAAGCATAACTCTTTCGGATAACAATGAACTGATTATTTAGGATTAATTTTAGTGAGTTAGTGAGGGAGTTATTATTTAACGTCACAAGGGATTAATTTTAAATAAAAATCTTTTTGAATCTGAATCTTGTTAAGATTTGAATATTCGGATGACCTCGTATAGGGCCAAGACTACAACAAATATTATCAAAAGTCGCAAACCTGCAGTACATATATTTCTATTCATGTCACTTCTGCATAATCAACCAGATCACTTAAATCAAATCTTCAATAGGTTTACGTTTATCAAACCTCCTTGAACATGTCATTGGATGTATTTAGAGGACAAGGAACATGTTATGATTTGTCTCAAGAATCTAACAACATCTTCTTAAGAAGAACACTCCCTCACATCTACAGCTCCCCGACTCACCAACCCCCGAGCTCTGGAACATGACTCCGACAAAACAGAATTGCAAGGTAAATATTCGGATAGTAAACCCGATCACTTTTATGTGTTTATATCGTCTGTGTAAACGTTGCGTGATCTGTTCACTCTACAATACATTGAACAACTCTCTTTACAATTTCATTGAGTTATATATGTTTAATGTTCTAAAGCTTACTTTTAAATCAGTCATGCCCTGTACAAACATTTGAAAATATTTGAAAACCGGTTTGACATGAATAGCAATGTTGAAATCAATGATTTGAGTGTCAAAGGGAACAAAAACTACTTCGGTTATAATTATGTTTACGTTTATGAAGATAAGGTAGAAGCGAATTGCTGTTGGTCGAGCCATTCGTAAAATATATTGAATCCCTTAAGCGTAAAAGTCTCGTATTCTAAATGCCTATCTAAGATGTCTAAACATAAGCTTTACTTTTATTCATAACACGTCATCATTCTTTTGCCATTACGTCCAATGAAATCTATTTCGCTATTGAGACAGTTTATCTTCTGGCGCTGAAGAATGTCAAATAAAGTCATTTACTTTCGAAAATAGTTCGGTGATCTGGTCCGGATTCGATTATTGACAGGCTGACCAAAATAAAGCTGCAGACATGTTTTTTGTTTGTTTGGCATGGAACGAAATCCGACATGACCACGTACAACCTGGATATTGAACATGTCCGCCTGATCCATCTTGTCGCATTTAACGTCCATCAAAGCTTCCTGGGAAACTACTTATTCTTGAGCGGAATCTGCATGAAAATATAACAAATGCGGCATGGCATGGCATGGCAGGGCATGGTATGATATGGTATGGCATGTGACATTTCGAATATGGTATGGTATGGGTCCGGGACATATCGAATTAAAACAACCGTGTATTATCTGGATTTGGAAGGAAGCATGTTGGTCCAGTCGTCACATTTTGTTGCACAGTTTTACCCCCAGAAGCTTAAGATCATATGAGATCTCTGATGCAATATAACTTTTAGAGAAATACATATGTCACCTGTTGTCTGAACTATTCTATGATTATGATGTTATGACTAGAATTTTCGATTCAATTGTTGTCTTGGCCTTTTTTAAACAAGATTTTACACGAAGAGGAAGACGTTTTGTGGATTGACAACTTCTTATTGCAATCGATCCTTTCGGTTTAGATGCAAACACCGTTATTATGATGTCATATCTATCCATAAATCATGTTACAGTCGGAAATACATGTTGTACTTAGAACGGTAGCAGGAAAATAAGACTAGCTAAATGCACCAATCCAAAAACGATTCAGGTATTTGGTATTTGTAACAAGAAGACAACGTGAAGAGACCAGAAAACGTACCCAAATGAATCACTGGCCTGTTTGATGCAGACTGGATTCTTTACAGACCGCCGCCATATAATAATAATAATCCATTCATTTATAGAGCGCGTAAATTCACAACATAAATATGCTCTTTGCGCTAAAAGAAAATGATAATTATAAAGGTAGTGTAGAAACAAGTGAGTCTTCAGTTGAGATATAAAAGAAGTGAGACTGGAGGGAGACTTAAGGTATTCTGGGAGATTGTTCCATTTTGATGCTGCAGCGTAGGAGAATGTTCTTTTGCCAAAAGTTGAAGTTTTCACTCTAGGGATTGAGAAGAAACATTTATCTTGTGATCTTAGAGTCCTTTGTGGGCAGTAAGCTTGTAGGCGTTCTGTCAAGTACTAAGGAGCACTGTTGGTAAACATTTTATAGTCTGAAATATTTATCCCTTATGATGGAGAATTCAACACAGTCAAGCAGGATATGCTTGACCGTAACTCTCTCATCACAAGGGATACAAAACGGAGGATCTTCACCTTTTAGCAAGTATTTGTGAGTATAACGCGTATGGCCAATGCGACATCGTCGCTTAATGACCTCTTGAAATCTGGACTGGCAACCCAAGTAGGTCACTGGAAAAAAAGGTCCACATTTACAAGCTTGGAAATGTCTTGGAAAGATGATGTTTCCAAGACATTTCCAATTTTGGAAAGATGATGTTTCCAAACATTTCCAATTTTGGAAATGTCCACAAGGGGAGATAACTGGTGGGTGATGGTAAATGATAGTAGTTTGCACGCCCCAAGACCTAATCCCCTGTTAATTGATGAGTGATTCAAGGCAGTTAAGATTCACCAATTAACAAGGCGTACTGCCTTGTTAATTCATGAGTGAGTCAAGTCAGTAAAGACGGCCTTTGGAAGGAAAACCAAGTTCCAAGCTTCGGGATGTTCTCTATTTGCCTGCACGTACTGTTTTGAGATTGAAATTACTGGACCGTACTAATCGTTACAACAATGGGCATTAAATCTATAGTCAGCAAGTATGCAGCGCTTGTTGGTAAAGAGTAGAGTTTATCACATTTTGTTTATTGCATATAGCAATAGCAAATATACGAATATGAGTTATTTGAAAATATGGTGACATTTTTAATTTTACTAATATTGCATGTAGCATCGTATGCATACACAATATTGCATATATACGAATATACAAAATCAACAGTGTGGTATGCACAGACGGTGAAAGTTGAGTTGAGTTGAGCTTTACGTCACATCGGCATTTTTCCAGCCATATAGTAACGAGAACAAGTTTGCATTAGTAAATATTGTAATTACATACTCGGAATGAGTTTTATTTCAAAGACATTTATTGATTACATTGTCATTCAAAAGCAGAAAAAGTCATAGCATCAAATTTAAAGGCAGGCGGTTTGTTACATTTCATAGTTACAATTTATGGTTGTTACATTTCACAGTTACAATTTATGATACAGATCAACTTCCCTCAGGTAGTTCAGTATCAGATGGGCGTTCACGGGTGAGAACAGATCTTTTAGGTTTGTTGGATCATAATGTGAGTCCCTTGCAGGCGATAAGTCCACGCATTCAAGCAGAATATGCTTGACGGTGAACACCTCATCGCAAGAGACACACATGGGGGGTCCATCCCCATCCGTTTTCACCAGATAGTCATGTGTAAATCGACTGTGGCCAATACGACATCGTCGTAAAATTACCTCATCGCGTCTTGACTGACAACCCAAGTAGGTATAACCGATTGTTGGCTTCAATTCATGGAGTTTGTTTCTTCCTACTTGAGTGTCCCACCTTTTTTGCATCAGGTCCCGAGTATAGCTTTTGATAGTGGGTTTGAAGTCACTGTACGGGATAAGCAGTGGAGATAGGGGCTTTTCGAGAGCTGCTTTTGCTGCAGCATCGGCCTTAGTGTTACCTGCTATGCCGACGTGACCCGGCAACCAGCAGAGGATGATGTCATATTGGCCAGTAGAAAGGTCGTTGTACAGTTCTAATATGTCCAGGGTGATTGGGTGACTTGAAGTCACGTTTAGAAGTGCTTGAAGGCAGGAAAATGAATCTGTAAATACGATGAAGTTTTTGGACTGATTTTGCTGTTGAATGTAGGTCAAAGCTGAGAAGATAGCTTTGGCTTCAGCGGTGAAAATGGAACTGTTGTCGGGGATCCTAGAGGAGACAGTCTTGGCTCCAATGACTGTAGCGCTGGCAATTTGGCCATCGTCCTTCGATCCGTCTGTGAAAATGAATCTGTGAGTGTTATACTTAGAACTTAAGTGGGTGTATTCCTGTTGGAACACCAAGGGATTTGTTTCAGACTTTTTGAGTTTGGTGAGGGTAAGATCGAGCTGTGGTTTCACCATTTGCCATGGTGGTGAGGACAGAAGTCGATATGGTGCAATGATGTCGAGATCAATTTTAGCTGCAGTTATGTGTGTTTTGATCCTGATTCCAAGTGGTGGAACCAGGCTTGGCAGTTTAGGAAATAAGTTTTCATAGAGCGGGTTGAAAACACAATTGTATGCTGGATTGGGCTCATTTGAACGTAATTTAGTGATATACTGCAGTGAGAGTTTAATGCGGGGTTGTTCAAGGGAAGGTTCATTGGCCTCTGCATATAGACTGTCTACCGGAGAGGTCCTAAAAGCTCCCAGGCAGAGCCTCAGTCCTTGGTGGTGGATAGAGTCTAATTTTTTCTAAATTGCTTTTGCAGGCTCCACCGTAGACAATGGAGCCATAATCTAGTTTACTGCGAACTAATGATCTGTACAAGTGAAGGAGGGTGGTCTGATCCCCTCCCCACTCTGTATTTGAAACTACTTTTAGCAAGTCTAGAGCCTTCAAGCACTTTGTTTTCAAATATTTTATGTGTGGTAAGAATGTCAGGTGGCGGTCGAATATGAGTCCAAGGAATTTGGCCTCTTCTACTACCTTGATGGGGTACCCTCTAAAGTTAGGTCTTGATCCTTGTGTGGTTTGTATTTACGACAAAAGTGAATACAATTTGTTTTGGATTTTGAAAACTTAAAACCATTTTCATTGGCCCATTTTTGGATTTTGTTAAGGCAGAGTTGTAGCTGCCTTTCTCTTGCGTGCATGTTCTTACCACGACATGAAATATTGAAGTCATCCACGAAATGGGACCCATCAACGCAACTGTTCAGAACGTTAGTGAGGCTGTTAATTTTGATGCTAAAAAGTGTGACAGACAGGATGCTGCCTTGGGGGACGCCCTGATCTTGGTGGAAATAGTCAGACAGTGTGGAACCCACCCGAACTTGAAATTGTCTGTTATTTAAAAACCGAGATATGAATTGAGGTAATCTACCCCTCAATCCAAACTCGTGTAAATCTTTTAGGATACCATGTTTCCATGTTGTATCATATGCTTTTTCTAAGTCGAAAAAGATAGATATTGCATGTTGTTTGTTGATGAATGATTCCAGACGCACCAGATGGTCAATGGTACTTCGGTTTTTTCGGAAACCACATTGGAGGTCACTGAGGAGGTTATTGGTCTCCAGGTACCAGATTAATCGATTGTTGACCATGCGCTCCATGGTTTTGCAAACGCAGCTAGTTAGTGATATAGGACGGTAGTTTGAGGGATCAGTATGATCGCGACCGGGTTTTGGTGTAGGGATGATAATGGCATTGTGCCACGAAGGGGGAAAGTGTCCGGATGTCCAGATGTCATCAAATATATTTAGGAGTGTTTCCTGGCCTGTGTCAGGGAGGTGTTTCAGAAGCTGATAATGGATTTCATCAGTTCCCGCCGCAGTATCGTGAGCTTGTCCTAGGGCAGTACGTAATTCATGGAAGGAAAACGTTTCGTTGTAATCCTCCCCATTATCAGAGTTAAAATTGACTGGTTTCTTTTCTTGTTGAGTTTGATATTTCTGGAACTGAGGGTTATAATTTGATGAGGAGGAGTGGTTTGCCAAAGTTTCGCCGAGTTTGTTTGCAATTTCAGATTTATATGTTAGAAGGGAGTCACCATCTTTCAGGTGGTGAACTCCTGATTTTGACCCTTTGCCCTTGATCTTTTGAATCATGTTCCACACCTTGGACATGGGTGTGCAGGAGTTGATTTTGGACACATATTTCCTCCATGACCGGCGTTTACTTTGTTTGAAGGTACGTTTTGTGTTGTATTGAATTTGGTTGGTTGCATATTGTTTTGTGTTGAGCTGTCAATTTGTATGAATGTGTGAATGAGGAACCTCGCATAGTTATGACATTAAAATCAGACTGAAATTAACATGATTCCATGGTCAATGTCGCAATGTTGGTGAAATTGTTGTATACGGAAGTTTGTTTCAGATTTTTTATAATCCCTTCTTTTATGCAGATAAAATTATTTAAAAATTAACGAATAATGCCATGCTTCTCTCAGAGTGAGGGAAGATACTTTATGTAGGGTTTCTTATCAAATTAGATATTTCTTTTTCGTCGGAACAGAATTCACAAATTACGTATGTTTTGTGTGAATGTGTGTGCATATACTCATATATAACATCTAAGTTGATAGGTATTAAATCAGGCCGTTTGTAACCATAATGACGATGTTGGTTGGAACACTTGAAGAGCGAACTGAACTGGAACAGTAACATTTCTCATGTCATCATGTGAGATTCAAAACATTGAATGAAATAAATGCTGTACGATGAAATGGATCAGAGAACATTATAATGGCATAAATGACGCTTAATGACACATGTAATGACAATAAATATATAATCATTATGTTAGTTAACTCATGACCCGACACATCAAACTGGTACTGATAGATTTATATCTAATATGTAAAAATACAGTATTTCTTAGTACCAGAAAGAGGATTACACAAATTCGGACTAATTTTCAAAAGTGTGGTCATTCGCAAACTGAATCAGATCTCACTTATACTGCAGTAAACAGTATGGGAATACATAACGAAACATATCACTTAAGTGATAACAACTCCCTGTTTATTGAATATATACATCGTTCAGGATAAACAAGCTGATTGAATGTTGATTGATTCCATCACTTTGACAGTGGAGTGGATTTCGACTTTGTCATACTGAGGTTGATTTACAGCTAGAATCTGTCAATCAGCTGTTCAATTACTATCCAATCAGCCTGTTTACAATTTGTTGATCTTACTCTCCTGCTGCCTCCATCCAACGATGTGCTACTTGCTAAATTATCTGTTAATTTGCTGGTTGTAATTATGCATATATACTTCTATTCACCTGGTTGTAGTAACTTTTATATTGATAACGGTGTGGGAATAAATATGGAAACCCCCATCTATGCATCAACAAGAAATTGGCATTTGGAAAGTCGTACTTTAAGATTGTGGTGTCCTCCCACTTTGCCAGTTTCATTGTCAAGCAATTAATTAACGTTAATGGTGCAACAAAGGGGATTAGTTGGGGATTCAACACTTTGCCAATTTATTTCATTTGACAAAATTTACAAAACTATATACGATTTATGTTATATATAAAGTTACAGATATCCAAAATAAACAAATTAAACATATATAACATAATAGTTTATAGTCACATGTTTCTTTAACATTTTTATCATATTTTAGCAGATGATTAGTGTTATAAATTTAGTTACAGATATAAATAAATAAATGATACATATATAACCTATAATCATGTAATGTCATTTTAATCAAATGCAAATATTTACAACCCCACTAAGTGGGAGACAGCATAAGAAATTGATAATTGAAGCTACTAATTGTGAACACTTATTGATTAAAAATGTTTTGCATGTGGTGAACACTGTTCATGGCTCACCACGCTCAGAAATGGTTCACTGTCACTTAGCCAGAGTCTTCCTAAAAAGGTCTTGTTAAGACAACATTGCACTATGGCTAGGTGAGAATTGGCTGAAGTATTTATACGTTTTAAATCCCGTTTCGTTTAACGATTCCACTTTTAGACGTAACCTCGGTCAGCCAGTTCACAGGCTTCTCGTCTTCCTGGGTTTTACCCGATTTACTCGTAATAAAGTTATTATCGTATGCGTTTGTGGCTTCCGATTGATCATTATTATCCCGAGTGTATGTTGCATTGATTAATTGTAGGCATGGTTTTCGTTAATTGGTTTATTAGCCAATAATAGATTTGGCCCGCCTTGGCCCGGCCCGGCCCGACTTTTAGGCCATCCCGGTGAGAGATGCCAGCCAGGTAATTTGCATTAGCCACTGAAGCGTGAGCCTTTGTTCTAGGGCTATAGTGTATATCTACAATGCGACACGATTGAAGATGTATGCAAGTGTGTGTATAGTTTAAACAATATTCATTCTTGTACCACTAGTAGTGTACAGTGAGATTGACAAACTGTGTTTCCCCTATATTAATGTCGCTCCCCAAACTAATACACATTACAACAGTCCTTCAAAGATTAGATAATGCAGTGTCCAAGTTGCTGCATCCCAGTCTAATACGACAATGTAAAATTTAATTATTTCTCAATCTATAGTTCTTCACAATTTCGTGTCCACAAGGCCGTCCCACCGCCCAGTGTCACTTATAATCCATTGGTCCATACAGGCATACATATGTGAATGGAATTTGTAAGTGTAACAGTTAAAATGTTACCTTGTCCTACACGTGTTGAGTGGTATTATCACTGTTTAAAAAAGTGGATGCTAACATACATAAGTAGGCTTGACTTAAAGAACAAATAAACTTTTTTTTTTTTTACTCTTTTAACTATTACATATGAAAGATTGTGGTCAGTCTTATTCGGAACACCAAATTCATTCTTTAAAAAACTTGTGGTTAATTAGTACCGAGCGATTAAAAGTTGCCAAAAAGTCGCCTGCTTCACTCTCGCCCGCCAACGAAACCACAGACAGGTTACGTAACTCTGTCGCCAGAGCACTGCAGTGACGTCATATGAGGAAGGATTTTCAGTAACCAGTAGTTTTATAGAAAGTGTGTAGCAAGCTCGTCATTTTGATGATTTCTCGACATCAACGAAGACATGCCAAAATTGTCGCGTTGTCGTCAATTGCTCCTAGAGGTCGGGCGATGGTGTCGCCATGCACAGAATTCCACAGGACCCAGCAGTTCGTGCAAAATGAGTTATGTTTGTGAGTGCAAAGCGAGCGTTGTGGAAACCTGAAACGATATCTTACTTGTGTTCAGATTGCTTCATGGAAGTTAAAGAATCAAAACTACTTACTAGTCGTAGTAAAATATGTATATGATTGATGACCATAAAGATTTTCCATGACACAACTTGTAACATAACGATTTCTTCCTTGGAAGCGAGGTTGTGGTCGAAGTAACAATAATTTTGTAAGTAGTATTATATTGACACCCACCTCGCTTCCACGAGAGAAATTGTTATGATATACGCTATGTCATGCAAAATCCTATTGGCCATCAATCAAATACATATTTTACTACCAGTAGAAAGTAGTGTTGATTTTGTAACTCGGTGAAAACAAACCTAAATAGCATTTATACTCAGACTGGCGGATGTTCGCGACAGGGCGCCGCCATTTTTTGAACATCGTGAAGTCACGGGCTAAAGTCTGTTAGAATTAATGAGATTATGGTTTGTTTTCATCAAGTTAGAAAATCAAAACAACTTTCTACTCGTAGTTAAATATGTATTTGAATCATAACCAAAAGCAATTTGCATGACACAACTTATAACAGAACGATTTCTTCCACGGAAGCGAGGTGGGGGGTCGAAGTGACAATACTGCGCGATAAATTTCTTGCTACATTCACGTGGTTAACGTGCACTCACCAGTATGTAGATACTAGTCAATGTACATGTTTATATTTGGTCTTATAATCCTAATTAGTTTATTATCATACTTGTATGCAATTTGAAACTAAATAAAAAGCAGGCGATCTGCTGATACTTATAGTGCATTTACAGTGAGTGAGTGAGTGAGTTTATATTTAACGTCACATCGGCAATATTTCAGCCATATCGTGACGAGAACATTTGATATTGACATGAAATATATGTATATTATGAAAAACCTGCCGACGAAGGGCAGTAAAACAACTAGAATATCACAGAGATACATGTAAAACTAGTAATAGAGTCTAAAACATTTTAACCACAGGGGACAACACAATATAAAAATGGGCTATAGATCACCAACAACTGAAAGTAGGTCACCATACTAGGGTCCATGGGGACTTACAGTACCTTTGCTATCTGCATGGACCCTAGTTGGATTTACACCATCCCTTCAGCCGCTGGTGATTGTAGGACAATTTAGCCGAAATCTAAATGAACAAAAATACTACGTTTAAAAACTTGGTATGTGAAAAGTCTACTTTGAAAGTTTTGGGACTTACGTACCCTCTCAGGAGGATAATAATTTTCCAGTACTGTAACCTCCTTTGAGGGTACAGCCACTAACAATCTAAGGTACTAATCGAAATTACCAATCTTTAAAATATATCTATTTATAAACCACATGAATCAGAATTCATCAAACAAATCAATTTCTTTTACAAAACCAATAATTAAATGATAATTAACATTTGTAAAAAGATCCTTCATTGTTTTTACATTGAAATATTTATCCCTTATGATGGAGAATTCAACACAGTCAAGCAGGACATGCTTGACCGTGGTTCTCTCATCACAAGGGATACAAAACGGAGGATCCTCACTTTTCAATAGGTATTTGTGAGTATAACGCGTATGGCCAATGCGACATCGTCGCATAATGACCTCCTCAAATCAGGACTGACAACCCAAGTAGGTGTAACCAATATAAGGTTTTATTGCATGTAGTTTATTAATACCTACTTGGTTGTCCCACTTCTTCTGCATCAGATCACGGATGTAAGTTCTAATGCTGGCTTTATAATCAGAATATGAAATAAGAAGTGGTGTCACAGATTTGTTGAGTGCTGCCTTGGCAGCAAGATCGGCCATTGTGTTCCCAGAAATGCCAACGTGGCTTGGTAACCAACAGAAGACGATGTCGCATTGGCCAGTAGCAAGATCATTATATAATTCGATTATTTCAATTAAAAGTGGATGTTTGCAAGAGAGATTTTTAATAGCCTGAAGGCAAGAAAGAGAGACAATTGGTTTTGGATTTCGAAAATTTAAACCCGTTTTCGAGACACCATTTATGAATTTTGTTGAGACAAATTTGTAATTGTCTCTCAATAGTTCGCATGTTTTTACCACGGCAAGAAATATTGAAATCATCCACGAAAAGAGATCCATCGATTGAATCACTTAAAACCTTTGACACACTATTTATTTTAATACTAAAGAGTGTGACAGATAAAATACTGCCTTGTGGGACCCCTGATCCTGATTGTAATGATCAGACAGGGTAGAACCCACGCGAACTTGAAATTGCCTGTCCGTTAAAAACTGTGATATAAAAAGAGGCAAACGGCCTCTCAATCCAAAATCGTGTAAATCTCTTAAATCGAAAAAGATCGACACTGCATGTTGTTTTTTAATAATGGCATTTTTAACAAAGGATTCTAAACGCACTAAATGATCGATAGTACTTCTGTTTTTACGGAAACCACATTGAATGTCTGTTATAAGGTTATTAGTTTCCAAGTACCACACAAGTCGATTATTTATCATGCGCTCCATGGTCTTGCAAACGCAGCTAGTTAATGAGATTGGTCAATAATTCGAAGGATCAGTATGATCACGTCCAGGTTTAGGGATGGGTACAATAATAGCATCGCGCCATGAAGAAGGAAATTGTCCAGAAGTCCAAATATCATCAAAAATGTTTAAAAGGGTTTCTAAGCATGACTCCGGTAAGTGTCAAGAGCAGTATGAAGCTCATGAATAGAAAATAGTTCATTGTAATCTTCCCCATGACCTGAAATGAAATTAATAGTTTTCTTTTCCTGTTGCTTTTTATAATTTTGGAATTGAGGTGAATAATTCGATGAGGAAGAGTGTTTGGCCAAAGTTTCTCCAAGTTTATTTGCAATATCAGATTAACTAGTTAATAATTCGTCTCCATCTTTAAGATGCTTAATGCTAGATTTAGAACCCTTACCTTTTATTTTCTGGATCATATTCCATACTTTTGATATCGGCGTTCGTGAATTTATTTTTGATACGTAATTTCGCCAGGATTGACGTTTATTTTGCTTGAAGGTACGCCGTGCCTTAGCATTTAAAATTTTAAATGTATTCAAATTATGGACCATAGGAGGCGACGGAAATACTTCTCAGCTTTCTTCCTCGCCTTCCTAGCCTGTTTGCACTCATGGTTGAACCATGGTTTTCGTATGTGTGGAATTGCAGAGGATTTGGGGATACACTCATCAGCAATATTAATTAGTTCATCAGAGAAATCCTTTATGGGATCAGTACATTCTATAAAGAGTTCAGGTTTAAGTCTGCTACAACACAGAGCTTGATACAAAGGCCAGTTAGCTTTTTTAAAGTTCCATCTCGAATATGGAGTAATATCAGTTGGGTTTACAGGTTTAAGTATAGTAGGAAAATGGTCACTTCCACATAGGTCATCATGGACTGACCATTCAAATTCATTTAGTAATTCTGAATTCGTGATTGATAAGTCGAGAGCAGAATAGGTTCCTGTACCAGGGTGTAAATACGTGTTGGAACCATCATTATAAATACATAAATCATTGTCTGAACAAAACTCCTCCAGTAGTTTACCTTTAGCGTTTGTATTTACACTACCCCAGAGTGGGTTGTGCCCATTTAAATCTCCATAATAATACAGGGCTTCGGGAGTTGGTCATATAGAGCTTGAAGATCAGTTTTGTGAAACGTTGAAGACGGAGATATATATATACAGAACACAATGTAAACGCAACATGTAAAGTAATTCGCACTGCAACAGCCTGCAGATGAGTAGTTAGTGAAACTGGGCTATGGATAACATTCTGCTTGACTAAGATTGAAGATCCGCCCGTGGCCCTGTCACCCGGAGGTGAAAAACAATGGTATGCATTGAAAGAACGCAGGACAAAATCATCTGTCTGTTTTAAATAGGTCTCCTGCAGACAGAACGCTGATGGTGTTAAATCCAGGACTAAAAGCTGCAATTCGTTGAAATTAGCCCTTAGTCCTCTGCAATTCCACTGTAGGATATTATTCTGATAACCTATCTTTTAGGGGGATTTATTGGGGATCTTCCCCGCACTGGTTTCGTGGGCGACAAGCTATGTGCCCTACTACGGACGTTTTCAGACACGTCCATATCCTCAAGAGATCCATATTTGTTGAATAATTTAATTTGATTTTCTGACCCCTTTGGGGCTCTGCCACTGAGTATTTTGGAAACATCTGGCTTTTTAGTTTTGATTTTAACGAGACCTTGCTGAGACTTTGTGGACAACTGAGAAGATGGTTCATGATCAGGGGATGTCTCTGATTGGATTCGAGATGTACCGGGAAGTGAGTTTACAGTTTGTGTAGATGTAGCAGGTGTCCCACAAGGCAGTATTTTGTCTGTCACTTTATTTAGTATCAAGATAAACAGTTTATCCAAGGTTATAAATGATTCAATTGATGGATCACTTTTTGTGGATAATTTTTATTATTTCTTGTCACGATAAAAATATACATACTATTGAACGGCAACTGCAGTTGTGTTTAAATAAAATAAATAAATGGTTTCTTGAAAACGGCTTTAAATTTTCTAAATTATAAACTAATTGTCTACACTTTTGTAGAAAATATAAGCCGAATAAGGACCCAGAACTATTTTTAAATGGCACTCCCATCAAAGTTGTTAAGGAGGCCAAGTCCTTGGGTATAATTTTCGACTCCCATTTAACTTTTTTGCCGCACATTAAATCCCTTAAAGCTAAATGCATGAAGGCACTCAATTTTTTGAAAGTTGTTTCCAACTCAAAGTGGGGAGGGGATCAAGCTACCCTCTTATACCTATATCGATCACTGGTCCGCTCGAAACTTTATTATGGCTCCATCGTATATTGTGGAGCCTGCAAAAGCAACTTACAACTACTTGATTCTGTCCATCACCAAGGCTTAAGACTTTGCCTTGGGTCCTTTAGAACATTTCCTATTGATAGTCTCAGTGTTGAGGCTGATGAGCCATCCCTTAACCAACGTCGTATCAAATAATCATTACAGCATATAACAAAACTCTATTCTAACGAATCTAATCCTGCATTTAATTGTCTTTTCAATCCTCCTGATTGGGATTTATACAACAAAAAGTCTTCTCTTGTTCCGCCCCTTGGGCTAAGAATTAAACCATTCATTTCTGTTTCCGGCATTCAGCTGGAGAATATATCTCCTTCCCGTCTTCTTTCTTCTCCTCCTTGGCAAGTGGTGAGGCCTGAAGTTGACCTAACTCTGACAAAGTTTAAGAAATCTGAAACTAATGAATTACAATATAAACAAGAATATAATCAATTAAAGAATGCATATAATACATACAAATCCTTATTTACAGATGGGTCCAAGGATGGTGACGCGCTGGCATGTGCCACTGTCATTGGATCCCGAACTATATCTTCTCGACTACCAAATAACAGCTCTATTTTCACAGCAGAAGCTAACGCCATATTAACAGCTCTTAAATATATACTCATGCCAATAATGGTTGTCACCCTCCCCACCCACCTCACCCCCCTCTCCAATTAAAAAATTATTGGCATGAGTATATATATAAACACCGTAAATATAATCAATACAAAATCTTTTCCGATTCTCTTTCGTGTCTTCAGGCTATTAAAAATCTTTCTTGTAAACATCCACTTTTATTAGAAAGTATTGAATTGTATAATGAGCTTGCTACTGGCCAATACGGCATCGTCTTTTGTTGGTTACCCAGCCACCTTGGCCTTTCTGAGAAATATTTATGTGTATATCTTGTGTGGCCAATGCGACATCGTCGCATGATGACCTTTTTAAATCTGGACTGACAATATTTCATGTAATTTGTTAATACCTACTTGGGTGTCCCACTTCTTTTGCATCAGATCACGGATGTAAGTTCTAATGCTAGCTCTGTAATGAGAGTACGGGATAAAGAGTGGTGTCACAGATTTGTTGAGTGCTGCCTTGGCCACAAGATCAGCCATTGTGTTCCCAGAAATGCCAACATGGCTGGGTAACCAACAAAAGACGATGTCGTATTGGCCAGTTGCAAGATGATTATACAATTCCATTATTTCAATTAACAGTGGATGTTTGCAAGAGAGATTTTTTTATAGCCTGAAGGCAAGAAAGAGAATATGAAAATATGATGTATTGTGTAATTTTGGGGTGTGTATTAATATATTTAAGAGCTGTTAATATGGCTTTAGCTTCTACTGTGAAAATGAAATTTTCTCAGACGTCCATATTTGGTCAAAGATATCTATAAGTGTCATCAGACATTGTTCAGGCAAGTGTTTCAGTAGCCGGTGATGGATATTGCCATCACCCGCTGCAGTGTCATGAGCTTGCTCAAGAGCTGTATTTAGCTCACGTAATGAAAACACTTCATTATAGTCTTCACCGTTATTTCATTCAAAATTAATTACGGTCTTTTCCTGTTGTTTCTGATATCTCTGAAACTCAGGGACATAATTTGCCGATGAAGAATTTTTAGCAAGAGTTTCGCCACTTTTATTTGCAATTTTGGTTTTGTCAGTAATTAAAATATCACCATCTTTAAGATGGTGAACAGCAGATTTGGAACCTTTGCCTTTAATTCTTTGAACCATGTTCCATACCTTGGACATTGGCGTACGTGAAATAATTTTGGAGACATAATTCCTCTAAGATTGCCGTTTGCTTTGTTTGACCGTACGACGTGCCTTCGCATTGAGTTGTGGACAGTTGGGTGATGGCGGAAATAATTCTCTGCCTTTTTCCTCTCTTTTCTGGCTTTCCCAGCTACAATCTGTATTAAACCATGGTTTCCGTACGTGTGGCGTCGTAGAAGACTTAGGTATACACTCATCAGCTATTTCTTTTAAAACATCGGAAAATGCCCGAATAGGATCAACAATATCACTGAAACATTCGGGTCGTAGTTTAGATGTGCATTAAGTTTGAAATAAGGACCAGTCTGCCTTAGGAAAATTCCTTCTTGTATAAGATGGAGAATCCGTGGGACAAATGTCTGATAGGATAGTTGGAAAGTGGTCACTTCCACAGAGGTCGTTATGGACTGACCAATCAAATTCATTAAGCAGATTAGAGTCTGCAAGAGACACTTCCAGAGAAGAGTAGGTCCCGGTTGCAGGATGTAGATAAGTGCTTGAATCGCCTTTGTATATACATAAGTCATTATTGGATATAAAATCTTCTAGTATTTTACCTTTAGAGCTAGTGTCCGTACCACCCCAGAGTGGGTTATGTCCATTGAGATCACCCATTATAATGCAGGGTTTCGGAAGCTGGTCATAGAGAGCTTGAAGATCAGACTGCTGGAGTATTGAAGAAGGTGGAATATACGGAGAGCATAATGTGAAGGTAACGTGAAGCGTGAGTCGAACTGCGACAGCCTGGAGATTTGTTTTAAGGGCTACAGGACTATGGATAACACCCTGCTTAACAAGTATTGAAGAGCCGCCGGTGACCCTGTCACCTGGAGGTGAAAAATAGTGACATGTATCGAACTGACGTAAGTTAAACGTATCAGTCTGTTTGAGATAGGGTTCCTGAAGACAGAATGCTGAAGGTGTAAAATCTTAAAATAATAGCTGTAATTCATTAAGCTTAACCCTTAGTCCTCTACAATTCCACACTGTATTTTATTTATCTTTTTGGTGGGTTGATTGGGGATCTACCCCGCACTTTCTTGGAGGGCGACAAGCTATGTGCCCTTGGGTGGATGCTATCAGACACATCCATATCCTCTAGTGACCCAAACGTATTAAACATTTTTATCTTATCTGACCCTTTGGGTGCCCCGATTTGGTTTTGAAGTTTCTGTTCTTGATTTGATTTTGGTCTTTCCGGGTTGTTTCTCACTCACTCTTTCAGGTTGAGAACTAGTTTGTGGATTAATAGATGATTGTTCCTGCGAGAGGATCTGCTGTGCAGGAAGTGATGTCGCCGTCTGAGTAGACTGATCAGGAGAAAAGCGTTTTGGGGGTGTCAGAGTTTACCCATGTCAAGTCTGTTTGGCAGGAGTGTGAGGAAGTAAGAATAGTGTTTGTTGAAGGACTTTCTTTATGGATTGTGTCGGTTGATGCACTGGCGATGGAAGCATAGGTTTCAGTATGTTCAGAAGATTGAACAAACTTTTTTGCTTAAGCAAAGCTGATATTTCTGGTATATTTAATCCTGTTTACTTCCATCTGCTTTTTCCACATAGGACAATCTTAAGAAAATGATGAATGACTTCCGTAGCAGTTGGCGCATTTTTTATAACTGTTGTCGCAATCTTCAGTTACATGTGTATTCTCAGCACAGTGAGCACATGAAACAGACAATGTGCAATTATTCACACCATGTCCATACTTTTGGCATATAAACCACCGCAGAGGACTGGGGATGTACATATCAACGTTCACATTGCAATAACCTGTCTTGATTGATTTTGGATGATTTGGCGCGAAAAACGAAACAAAATAAGTGTTTGTTGGTACAGTATCATTATTTTTACGGGTTGTTAATCTTCTGACATATAACACTCCTTGGTCTTTCATCTCAGATACGATATCAATCTCCGTCATATTTGCAAAGAGACGATCTCTGTCTCGTACAATCCCTTTGCTAGTGTTCAAGGTTCTATGAGCAGAGACCATAATGGGAACACCAACAAACATATCTGTCGATAGCAGGTAGGTTGTTTGCTGTTTCCTGTTGCATTCAATTAAAAGTGACCCTGAATGCAAGCGCTTAACGGTCTTGACCATAAACTCTCATAAATCTCTCATGCCATAAACACCTTTTGAAATCGCAAAAGGATTCAGTTTTAATGAGTCTTATCCAAGGTCTCAATAATTAAGAAACGTGGCCAGTAATCAACAGTTGTGAAAGGTCGTTGGTCAAGAGGACGTATAGTTTTCTTAGAGGGGGTTTCGTATTCCATGGTGAGTATATATTGTTTCATCATCCGAGCTCCCCACCCACCACGCAGTATAATAAAGACAATGCTGATAGCAAGTGGATTTCCGACTTGCAGCACCAAGGATACCCCGGATGATATACTCAAGCAGAATAATTAACGAGTAATTATTCCACCAGATTGGCCAATGAGCCACTGCCTTCTGGATAAAGGAAAATACTAAATTAGAGTTGTACAATCCAAATATAAATACCTCATCATGAAGCCGAGACAACTGACAAAAAGTTTCAAAATAATTTTATATATTTGTAAAGCAAACTTTACATGTACAGGGATTAGCATGACCAGCCGATTGGTTGAACCGGGCCCATTCAACCACCCGTGTAGGTGAAGCAAGGGGCGAAGTGGTGTATTGGGCCAAGGAACACTGTTCCTGGAACCAGTGCCCTCAACCACCAGACTCCCGTCCTCCACCGACACAGGGGCGCAACCCACGGCAAACGGGTTGGTGGACGAAATATATCCCCGGGTCCACAACGGGGGGGTTGAAGAGCGCTTAGCGTTACCCAGCACCCACCACGAGGAGGTGGCTCTTCACGGGTGCCCCAACCCTGGTGATGATCCACAGATTTCTGTACTCCTGTCCACATGTCTGTCAGACCAGTCCATTAAGCTGAAGAGCAGGGCAACAACATGCTTACAAGCACCATCATCACTGTAAAATAATATGTAACAGGATTTATTCAGTAAATATTATTAATTTTCGAATAAACATAGTAGCTTTGAAAAATGTTTGTAACACTTCACTTGACATAATTCAAAGGATTCTGGGTAGACTACATACAGAAAATTCAATAATTAGTAGGAAAACACACATACAAATAATACTTACCCTGTATATTCACATCCTCCTGATACTGTACAAGCATTTCCCCTCTCCAGTGGACAACAGGTTAAGTAGGCCTTCTGTGATGTCTCACGGGTACACTTGACTCGTACATACACAAGGTCATGTGTCAAACTATGAAGCTCAACTGCATGGACATGGCCATCGACATGCAGTCGATATCCCTTCTCCTTCCTGAACCCCTTCAGTCTCCCTTTACTCCATCTTGCATGCCCTAGCAAGTAAACTAGGATGTCAGCTTGACAGAAAATTGGAAGCGAAGACAGGTTATCAGTCCACGATTTCAGTTTGGGCAACACAACCACGGGAACGTCACTGTTTCGTTGTCAACAACTACCAAACAGCTCTTCAAAAAGGAATGCCGTATCACCGAGAGTCGTTAACACTGGTAAACCAAGTTCAACAGCCTTATTCCCCAACTCACACAGTCATGCCCCTTGCCATTAGAAGCAAGAGTCATCAGAAGATGACATATCCCCCCGGCCCTCACATATTTGAAAGAAGAAATCATCTGACAGTTACTTAAAGTCCAGCTTGACTTTTTTTAAACTAAGTCCAAATCGTTTCCATGGAAAACATCAAAAATATATATGCCAAAAATCTGTAAATAGTAAAGGCACCATTTCAATAGTTGCCTTATATATCTGCCAAGTTCTGTTGAAAGATACTGAACGCTTTTCGAGTTGTGCACGGGAAATGAAACCCACCCCTCCCTTTTGGGACTAAGTCCGAATCGTTTCCATGGAAACCGGGAAAAATAAATATGCTACAAATCTGCCAAATAGCAAAAGGCACCACTTTGGCATCTGCCTCACATATCTGCCAAGTTTTGCTGAAAGATGTTAAGAAGTTTTCGAGTTGTGTTCCGGAAACGAAACCAACCCCTCCCTTTTGGGACTAAGTCCGAATCGTTTCCATGGAAACCGAGAAAATAATAAATCACACAAATCTGCCAAATAGCAAAAGGCACACCTTTGGGATCTGCCACACGTATTATGACAAATTTTGCTGAAAGATATTTAGAAGTTTTCCAGTTGTGCTCCGGAAACGAAACCCCTCCCTCCCTTTTGGGACTAAGTCCGAATCTTTTCCATGGAAACCGGGAAAAATAAAAATGCCAAAAATCTGCAATTAGCAAAAGGCACCACTCAAGGTTCTGTTTGATATATCTACCAAGTTTTGTTGAAAAATAGTTAACGGATCTTGAGTTATGCTCCGGAAACGAAGCCCATGCCTCCCTTTTGGGACTAAGTCCGAATTGTTTCCATGAAAACCGGGGAAAATGTACATGCCAAAATTCTGCCAAATAGCAAAAGGCACCACTTTGGTATCTGCCTCACATATCTGCCAAGTTTTGCTGAAAGATATCAAGAAGTCTTCCAGTTGTGCTCAGGAAACGAAACCCACCCCTCCCTTTTAGGACAAAAATCTGCAAATAGCAAAGGGCACCACTTCAAGATTTGTCTCATATATCTGCCAAGTTTTGCTGAAAGATATTAAGAAGTTTTCGAGTTGTGCTCCGGAAACGAAACACACCCCTCCCTTTTAGGACTAAGTAAAAAAAATTTCCATGGAAACCGGGAAAAGTAAAAATGCCAAAAATCAGCAAATAGCAAAAGGCACCACTTAAGGATCTTTTTGATATATCTAGTTTTGTTGAAAAATATTGAACGGTTTTTGAGTGATGCTAGGGAAACGAAGCCCACCCTCCGGTAAGCCCAGTACTTTTCCATGGAAACCGAGAAAAATAAAAAATGACAAAAATCTGTAAATAGCAAAAGGCACCACCTTAGGTTCTGTTTGGTAGATGTTTTGTAGAGGCGTCGACTATACCCCATACCCAGCATTATATAATTACCCGTCATTGCGACAATAAAAACAGCCCCACCTTCCGATTTTTTGTGCAACATATTTGACACTCGAAACCTCTGTATTGACCTCCTGCAACTGTCACATATGTACAATCTTGATCAGTATGCATAAGAATGACTGTTCGTCCAGGAATGTGATTGATTTGTTTTTTAATATTGGCAAACATTAGGTACAGTCACCAGTGACCAATGTGGTAGCATTCCTCCTGCTGAAGAATTATGCAGGATGGGTAGCCTAGGACTCGAAAAGCTGGTCAGGATCTGGTTACTACTGGTCTGTAGACTTACTTTATTCATCAGATTGAATTTACTGTATGTTTATGTGTTTGAATTTTATATAACACACTTGTCTTATTGTACAGTTGTGACAAACTTTAATGATTCACTGTCCTGTCGATATGTATATTTATTAATGACTTCTTGGTTCTAATTGCTGTAATATTGTTGATAAAATAACGTTTAACTCACATATTTCAGATCTGGAAATGTGTATAAAGGCAATTCTGAGGGGTATTGTTCTGAGATCGGCACATACTGTCTTTGGTTTTCCAGGCCTTTAACGGACACAAAGAACCTATATTTACAAAACTAAACATTTTCAGCAAGCATGACATCTTCATTCTAAGAAAGTATTTGACGTAGGCGCTGATGCAAATATATTGGTCGAATCCTTACACCTAAAAAGCACAATGGTTATGCCAGCAAAAATGTGTGACTAATTTACCATTCTCTCTTTCACCTTCACACAGCCTGAAAACAAGGAGATCCCAAACAATCTCTGCCACCAGCAATATGGAACCACAACATAGTCCTAATGCCACAGGAAAGAAGATGCTCTGGATACTGACGAGTGACACGGCTTTGGGGTAGTCTTCTACCTTACATTTGGCATCTGGAGCGGACTGAGCCCATTCTTGATAGGTGTGCTGCAGGATGCCACTTTCAGTGAGAAGGTACATACTGACGAAGACAAGAAGAACCATATTATTTCGAGGGTTTAGCATTTTCTAGAGACAACAATTTAACAAAATTTTGAAGTCTTTTAGGATATCAAACCACGATTGTGGTTGCCCTCTCATAAAGCTGATAAAGAACACCCTATCCATAGATCATAAAACGAGTGAGCGAGTTAAAAATATATCAGCCATATTGTGATGACAATCCACTTGAGTCCACTCAACGACTAAAAACCCGTCCTCTACCGACACTGGGGCGCAAGCAGTGCATTAAGTTCTTCTAAATATGACTGTTGCCCTCCCCCCCTCCCCCCCCTCACACACCATAAGAGATTATAGATCATACAGAGGTTTAGTTGATAATGTTAGCACTATATTGTTTACAGTCTATCAAACATATTTCAATGTAGATAACAGTCAACAGTCTAGCTAAAATCGACACTTCTGAAGGATCCTACCTTTCTTGGAAATCTTGTTTGAAGGGGGACCACTTTGGAAGATGGAAAGCTGCTAAACCACTGTTTAAGTTAGCATCTATCACTGTAAGTCTACAATTTCCACTTCCTATTTTAGCAAGCTGTATGCTTGCTATAAAAGCATATTTTCCCTCCCAGACTTTTTGCAGGTGCTTGGTGATGTTGCTGGTGATTACATCGGGATCGCTGAAGGACAATTCTTGAACTCTTTGTTTGATTACTATGGCATCTGCCCTTTCTGAATTCTGAAATTCACAGATAAATGGATTTACTTGATTTTGTGTATTTTTGGATGCAAGAAGTAAAAATATAAGTACATTTAAGCCATGGTCGTTTTTATTTATATGCATTTTTCTTTCCAAAAGTTCTAATTCACTGTACCTGAAAGAGATTTCCAATGATGCTTGTTGCATCGTAGCCTATTTTGTAGTCATCTCTAGCTGCCAACTCTGCCATGTTGGAAAATGGAGGCCTTTCTGATTTTACAGCAAATATGGCCATAATTGTCCCACAGTAGACGGCCGAGAAAATCATTGTGAACATCCACCATCCCGCGACCAGGATCCGCTCCGAGTCATGTGATGATGTAACGGTTCATCCTGTTTGAAAATATTACATATAAATGATTTATACGACATTGAAAAAGCGAGTGAATTGGGTTTACCTATGTTTTTAACAATTTTAAAAATGCATAAAAAAACTGAGAAAATACAAAAATGCTACAAGCAATATAGAACAATTCTTGAAATTTGCAACATGAATACAGCCAAACACCGATATTTCAAAAATACAACCGGAAAACTTATGACTGAAGAAGAAAATCGCAGGGACGAAACGTTTACTTCAACAACCTAAGTTTGACAGATTGTTGTTTGTAAACATAAAAAAAAGAAAACGTTTTGGGCCAGTTTTAGTTTTGAGATGTAATATTTTCTCACCTTGCTTCACAGCTGCTCCATAGATGGCGAATGCTGTTGATGTAGTAGTCTGGATTACACGGGTGGCGGTTGAACAGTTGTCTAATTGCATATTTCTGTCAGTATCCCTGACTTCAGACGCCACATGAGATAGGAATACGTCTTTATTATGAATTAATCGTATAAAAGACAGAAGGCTTATACATGTAATCAGCGACACACCAAACATACTGTAGACATAAGTTTGGAACGGTCGGAGAAAGATCAAGAGATTGTCCTCTTCAATAACATCCTCTTTCTTGTACAGAATAGTTTGTCTGGCTTCACCTACCGGGGGCAGAATGTAATCGGACACTGCAAGGCGGTCAGTGTGGATCGTTAGCCTATCCGCTGCCAGGTCTGCCTCCTGCAACGAACAAATATATGTATACTCGGCGCCATTAATGAAAGATCAAGCTATTTCTTAAAAGTTTCGTTCGTTTTCGTTTTTGTTTGAAATATATACAACTGAATGTTATAAAAACCTTCTTCACAGTATGGAAAAACACATCGGGTCGTTGAAATGTCATTATTACGTTCTTTGACGTCCGATACATTCTGTTACAAATGGCACAGTTTTTTATTCTAATTGTCAATATGGAAATCCATCTGCCACTTATTGTCAATGAATTGCACGTGCAAGTCGCTCGTGGAATGTGGAATTCATGCTTTTTCAGTGTCGGGTACCTTTTGAAATCGCAGCTTAAGATGAGAATTTTCGACACTTGCTGGTCAAACTCAGCGGCAGGTTGCTTTCTGCTTTAATGTGAGGCAGAGTGTTATTGGTAGAATGTGGCAGAGATTTCCGTGGGTCCGTGGAATACACACGTCGACCGTTTCGCCCCAGAGTTACAACAGTCCGAGATGCCACACAGGCACACGATTAAGAATGCGTTACGTAACATATTTCTTAACGCAGCATATCTTTGGAGAGAACACTTCAATGTTAACACTGTAAGGATATCCAGGTGCACCTTTCGTCGACGTTTAAGGGCAGCCGGGTTCCCCTGCAGTTTGTCCACCACTAACACCACGTCACAGATGCGTTTGAGATGGAGTAGACATCATGGCCGCTGAAATCAACATCAATGGACTCGCGTGCTCTCCACAGATGAAAAGAGATTCAACTTGTCCTTCCATGATGGTCGGCAGAGGATTTATTGTCCCAATGGAGAGCAACTGTGGCTGCGCTTGACCGATTTGGAGGGGGGTCGGTCATGGTTTGGGCAGGGATAACTCCTTCTGGACGTACTCCTCTGCACGTGGTCGACGGTAATCTTACCGGACAGCGTTATCGGGACGTGGTTCTGGCTCCTATAGCAGTACCATTCCTCCAAGCTATGCATTGTTTTTATGGTCGGCCCTGTTTACTGCAAGATGACAACGGTAGGCCTCATAGGGCCAGGATGGACACGGAATTCCTTAGACAGCAGGGGTGTAGAGCGGATGGAGTGGCCAACATGCTCGCCAGAACTCAACCCACTTGAGCATGCTTGGGATGAAGTCGGTTGACGTGTGTTCACACGTCACCCAGCACCAGCGGATGTCCCAGGACTCCGCAGAGCTCTAGTAGAGGAATGGAATGCGATTCCGCAAGCTTTCTTTCTGAACTTGATAAGGAGCGTGAGAACAAGCTGCACCTATGTCTTGGACACGCGAGGAGGGTACACAAGATATTGAATGACCGAGTGCTTCATGACATTTTTATTTTGAGGGGTTGGTCTATACAACTGATGTTTGCTAGTGCTGTCTGAACTTTTTGTCCGTATGCCACTATGAGTCACGTTTGTCAACACATTAAACATTATGATGATACTCTTAGTTCTATTATTCGTGAGAAACGTTTCTTTACATGTGCCTAGTATATTACAAGCTATTCACTGATGCTATACACGAACATTTAAGCACCATTTCTATAAACGTAGGGCATAAAGCCAATGGAATGTATAAGGGTAACGGTTATCTTATTGGATGACTTTGACATGACATGGTAAACTGGTTTGTTTGTTGTTGCTTATCGCCCACTATATGACGGCTGTTCAGAAATAATCGAATCTGGACCATACAATCCAGTGATTGACATTAAAAGCATCGAATAACAGAACTGGGATACGAGACGTGCATCAACAAAGACAGCGAGTCTTAAATTGTGGACTTCTCTTTCATGTCGAGCAGTATTCTAGCCAACGTTTTAAGGACAATCAAACACACTTTTTCTGGGCGTGTTTTAACTCTTGATCAGTAATTTAATGGGTTAAAAAGGAATCATGTGCCACATCTATCTTCCTCTGCAACTTCAAACAGACGTCTGTGAATGAACCTCGGATCATATATCACATCTAGTCATTCTCTGAAGCATCCGAACACGTCAGTCCATGTATCATAATTAAGTGCTATTACTATCCTCTAAAGCATTCCAATCACTCCTGTCTATGGACAATTTATCAAGTGCTACTCCATGCCCTTCTCCATTGCATACCGAACACACATGTCCGTGGACAATTTGTCAAGTGCTAGTAAGTACTGTCCTTCTCTAAAACATCCCTACCACACCTGTCCATGGACAATTTTTCAAGTCTTACCCCTAACTCTTCTCTGAAGCATCCCAAGCACTCCTGCCATAAACAATTAATATAAGTCAAACTCCTTACCCGTTTCTGCAGCATCCCGAACACTCCAGTCCATGAACCATTGATATCCCTGCCCCACTCATCTTCCCTTGGTGGTATAACCCTGTAACTTTTAAATGAAAACATGTTATTATCGTACGCGCCGCATACTTTTAGTAAGGTAACACATTAAATTGAATTTCTTAAAACATGTATGATTAGATGTGGTGGTGGTTTTCTGAACTGAAGATGTGTCCATAGTATAATGAAGGGGTACAAAGGTGAGTGGTAAGGTTTGAATTTGGAGTTCAATTTAGGAACTGATAGACACGTAATGGAATAGGAGGGTGCTGTTATGCGCATTTCCACTCCATTGTTGTTGAAAACAATCTTTACACCTATGTTGCTAATTATATATCAGGACTGAGACAATTAATTCTCCAACCATACAACTCCATTGCCTCAAGTAATCGATGTGTAAATTATAAAAATAGGAGCGACAAGACCTTTCCACATCCACCCGTAAGAAATATCTGCTGCTAAAAGTTGAGTCGACTGTACAATTGTGACTGTGTCATCAGTATGTATTTGTTTCAGCAGTGTTATAGCTGCACTGTGTGTTTTTCCCATGTTTTTATTGTTCCCAAAGGTACATCGTTACACACACCAGTTAATATTTTTGAGAGTTTGTAAGGGTTTTGACACACAGAGTTCAAAATTACGTACCGAATATAGAGCATAGGTTTATTGTTAAGTTGGAAATATAGATCTTCGTTTTGTGTCATGATTTTGAAGGCTATTATTTTCAATCGATTGTACCTTTCCACATTGAACAATTCTCTCAAAAGAAACAGGAACCTTTGAAGCTTGGGAGTATTTTGGTTTATCCCACATAAATGAATATATATTTTGTGGCAGTTAGGATAATATGATTTAATAGTCTATCACTGTATAATGTTCCAAACCAAAAAGGGTATTTTGGTATTTTAATTGTGTTCTCAATATGATTATTCATCCAAACTTCAAGTTCATTCCAGAAAGTTTGTGTTTCTCTACATCCCAAATAAACATGAAAAATACTCTTATTCAGCTCATTACAAAAAAAGCAAACAGAATTGTAAACAAGTTTAATTCTTAAGAAATTATTTTTAGTATAGATAACGCCATGTAAAAACTTGTATTGGAAATCAAGTAGTTTGACATCTTTCAAATCATTTCTGTAAGTCATAAATATCTGATTCCAATCGAAAGTAACATTAGCAAAAGATGCTTGACATTTAAGACACACTTTAGGTTATTCTCCATTAGAAATCAAGGCGTCATAAAACATTCTAGAGACTTTGCATGATTTCAATATATTCTAATGATATTCAGTTATGAGTAAATCAAAAACTGGGATATTTCTGGAGTGTCTAATAGTATATCCCTAAGAATCAGGTAGCATATTCAAAACATGCAAATAGTCCAGATATGTGCCTTTAATGTCATACATTTCATTCAACTTGTCAAAGGATAAAAAAACAGATTTGTAACACGGGTCCTTAATTGTAAGTAGCTGCACGCTGTTGTTTGAAAACAAAACGAATCTGGACCAGACAATCCAGTGATTGTCACCATGCAATAGAATACCAGAGCATGTGTTTAAGAATCACTATGAAATAGTGACGATACCAGGTGGTGGTGAAAAGGTGAGCGTATTCTGCTCCATGTCCACGTACTTTGATAAATAATGACATTGCGGTGAGAACGAGTAGGAATTGATTATTTTGTTTACGAGATACAATGTTTTAAAAACTTGTTCGCATCCCATGTTTTGTGTATAAATGATAGCTCACCTGAAGTTCATTGCTTGTGACAGAAGGTTTAGTAAATGGAAAGGATATGCAAACACCCTCCGCTTATTCACTGTTACAAAGCTATATCCTATGTAGTTGTCCTGTAAGTAAAGGTGACGTTCATATTGCAACAAATATCTTAACTGGATGAAGAGATGTGAATGAGGTGCACCAATCCCAAAAGCTTTGAGAGCCTGACAAAGTTTCCACCTTAACCTGTTTGAATGGATATTGGATATTTTAGTTCTGAACATATTGCAACACTATGCCTGCCATATTTACTGATATGTTTTCATGAATATCTTTTCAACAAATAATAATGGATAATGTCAGCATCTGCTCTTAAGAATTGTTTGCCTTCTGTGAAAACGGATACGAAAATTACGAAATATCTAAGTGAGGCCACTGGCATTAACATTTGTTTCCTTAGTAAGTAAAAGTATTTATTACTGCCTACCTTCATAACGACAGTCAGTTGGCATCCATTGTAACCAAACTTGGTATTGGGAAAGACGTCCGTAGGATTTGTTATTGCTCCATTGCAGAGAGCCACGTCTGTGAAAGCACGTCCAGTTGGGTGAAACATCAGTGTCCACATCCTCGCCTTTGTATCATGTCCCTGTTTTCAAACAGACATGGTATTCAACATAAGCTTTGTTTAGGATATTGAGGTCATGTTAACCCAGAAGAGATTGAAGAACACCCCTACCATCTGTCATGGTATGGAGCCTTCATTTCATAAGCAGTTAACACGTCAACACATTTATATGTGTCCTTAGGCATCCTTCTTATCAAAACACCGAGTCTACGACAAGTAAACAGCATTAGCAAAGTTCCTTGAGGTCATCCGGGCGTGCACGATCATTGCATCTCAAAAGGGTGTTAATTGTAGACGTAAGGCTACAGCTCCAGGAATATTGGTGGACATAGGTACAAAGTCAGACATTATCAACAGTTTGGCAATCAGTGGTTAGTTCCTACATGCTCTACTACTACCAGCAGGCAAGAGCTTAAGGTATAGGTCAAGCAATAATACTCTGTTACTGAAACAATAGCTAACTTGCCTTGTAGATAGTCCTAGTGAAGCCAGAAGAGATCAGCAGTTCAGCAATCATGTTTGAGTTTCTACATGCTCTACTACTTTCCAGGAAAGACCTTAAGGTATAGGTCAAACAATCATAACTCTATCATTGAAACAATAGATTACCTGTCTTGTAGACAGTTCCAGCACCGCCACATTCTCCACCTGGATGTTACTCTCCAGTAGTACAGGTAAGTCATCCGATGTCCCGACAATCAACACCCGGGACACGTGACACAAGTCGACCGAGGAGCTGGATCTTGTACCGCAGAGCCCAGACTGGTGTAGGAAAGTAGTTTGCATGAAGTTGATATGTTTTCATGTCTCAATAGATATCCCAGTGCTATATTTGTGGGTATGTAAAAAAAAGTATTCATCGAAGACTGACGTGTTCGTGAATAGAAGAGCTAAGAATGATTATTATTTATATTATTTATTACTTTCATAACAATAACTATAATCTCTCTGTTCGTTATATTGGCTCACAGAACCAAAGGTAGGCATGGTAGCCAGGTCACTGGTCACAAATATGGCTGAAACGTTTTATCAAACATAAGTATATTTATTTCAAATTGTGTGAGTGGCACGTATGGCAGGACAAAGCCTTTTCACGAACACAGAACTTCGATGATCCTTTCATATGATTTCCTCCGTTGTATTGCCTTCTACACCGCATGGAATGATTCTGACTCCCTCGATTATTAAGATTGACGTGGACGTTTGTAATTCAGTATTTGAAAGTGACTATGTCCAGTGATAGTCACATCTCATTTCTGAGAAACGCCACTTTTGAAACAGAACATGTGAAACATGTGTTACAGAATATTCTCTTTGTGGTTTAATATGTATGTACACATTGTTTGACGTACCATTTGACCTAAGACTGAAACAGATGTTCTGACGTCACATAGGAGCAGCACGTTGAGGTGGGGCTGGAGCACCTTCTCCACATCATTCAGGATCCTATCTGAGGAGGAGCTGATGTCATAGTCCACATAGAACATACCTGCTGCTTTTAATGAAGAACTGAAGTTGGCATCTGAAACATTTTAAAAGTACAATGCATCGCATATCAAGTTTTCATATCATATCGCATATTATAAACTTTGGCAAAAGATCCACATATTCACATTTTCAAGAACTTAAAGTAACTATGTAATAGTAAGGCACGCTAAACTGTGAAAGTAAAAGAACGGCAATTGTCTGAATGTAAACGTGTTGGATTTATCATTAGAGCTCTTACACAGGCCATGCTGGTTCTCATGCAACACAAGAACAGACTTCCAGGAAAGCGACAGCAGAAGTTCCAGCAACATGGCGTTGTGTTGATACTGACGCTGGCGACGACGAACCGATGAAGAGTGTATCAGTGAGCTGGAATTATAAGATGGGCTTTTAATGCCCATCACACAAATTACCCTGTGGACATATATCCGTGTTTGTCTCGCTGTTTTAACTCTGACAGGCAAACAGAATGCTAATAGTGATAATAAGTGCTAAGAATCAAATTGCTATTTGCAGAAGGCACACATCGATTTTAGATAAGTGTATAACCACTTGATCCCTGGCTGCAATCCGGCTGTCTAACATAGTTTAGCTGATGGGAGGCGATTTGATGAGCATGACACCCTCTGTACACATAAGATATACATGCATACACATTACAGGAAAAAAGTTTCCATTTAGCATTTCTGGTGTCTGGGGTAGTTACTTAACCTTTAAAATGCTGTTCTGATGTGGTGACTGTATCATATTGCAGCGGCGCAGCAAGAGACGAATCAGTTCAGTTAACTGAAACATCGATCAAAGGATTAACCGATAACAAATTGATTAATTGATGGACAGATGTTGCATCTTGTATTGAGAGGTATTATCAATTGCCTAAGTAAAAATTCGAGTCATTTTACATTTCGACTGGAATGTAGAACCACGATATGATTCATAAGCCATAGTTAGGAGAAACAGTTTGTAGTACAAAACATGAACTATTAAACTAAACTCATCCCCGTGCTTTTTTCATCGCTTAGACTAGTTTTGGTACATTTATAACATTACTCATTGCACATAAAATAACCTTTCGCCTTCTCTTCTTTCGTGATCACCTCTGATATAGTAATAATAATAATAATAATAGTTCATTTATAAAGCGCATATTTCCATGCACAATGCATGCTCAAAGCGCTGATGTCAGGACGAAAAGGCTTTTTTGGAAAAGGTGGGTCTTTAGCGATGTTCGAAAGGTTGAAAGTTCTGTCATTTCTCTCAAATGTTGTGGGAGTTGAGTTATGCTGCAGCATAAGAGAAAGTTCTTTGACCAAATTTAACTGTTCTGACTTTAGGAATACACAGAAGATTATGTTTCTCGGAGCGGAGGGATCTTGTTGGTTTGTATGGAGAAAGGAGGTCGGACAGATATTGAGGTGCACTTCCAGAGAGACATCTGAAGGCGAGAATGCAGAGTTTAAAAGTGATGCGCTGTGGAATGGGCAACCAGTGGAGGTCCTTCAACACAGGGGTGATGTGAGCTGACTTGGGTGAGAGAGTGACTATTCTTGCTGCTGTGTTCTGAACCCGTTGCAGTCTACCAATCTGGGATTTTGTTGCACCAGCAAAGAGGCTGTTGCAGTAATCTAGTCTTGTCATCACCAATGAGAGGACAAGGATTTTAGCTGACTCCTTTGTGAGAAGCTTTCGAATGTTTCCAATGTTTCGGAGGAGAAGGAAGCATGTCCTGCACAAGATGGTAATGTGCTGGTCCAAAGACAGCTCAGGAACCACAGTCACGCCAAGGTCCTTAACACTGTTAGATAGTGGAACAGTGGTTTCGCCAAAGTGAAACGACTTGATGTTGGTCTGTTCTCGGCGAGGTGTTGTCCCTACCAGAAGACACTCTGTCTTGTCCTCATTTAGCTTCAGCTTGTTGGTGAACATCGATGACTTAATCTGGTCACAACACTCTGCCATGTGGTCTGTTGAAAGTGTCCCTATTAATTGCTAAATATATCAGTTTAGAAAGGAAGTTAATAAATATTAAGATGTTCATGAATAACCTATACCCAAACACCTTTTCAGCTATTAGAAATTGTCATGCATCACAGAAAAAGTTGTTTAACAAACTATCATCATTATAAACATGATTGTTGACAGTTGGCGCGGAGGGGCGCAAGGCAGCAACGGGAATAGACAGATGCGGATGTGAGCGTCTCAATATCTTTTCTGAATGGTCTGTGACGTCGTCATCAGTGGCATCACATTCAGAGCTGATGGAAATAACAAGCGGTGCGACAGTTGCCTGTCGGAGACCATCACGAAACCAGTAACCGGCTTCAATTTCATTGACAACCTTAGTTACACTGTATTGCCACATGTCAACAGTGATTTTACCCAGCGAATCGGTCACTAACTAGTTTCTATTCGATTTAGTCATGGTGCGTCTTACAATGTCCACTCCATTTTAAATATCTGATCTGTTTACATGGATACAAAGTTTACATGGATAATATACTGCACTATATTTCGCCCCCTTGGTATGTTAGTCAACATAAATGCCCATTAGTTGCTTGGTACACAAACACAAAGTCGGCGTTGTGAATTAGCCGTACTGGCAAGTAGGAAATGTCTGTCATTTTGAAAACCATAATTATATATTGATTATGTTTGAAAGTGTTTGTACAGGTCTTAAATATACTGTTATATTTTAGTTTTTGTCTTCATTCCCCCATTCTGTTTGACTGCTAATGCTTTACATCCACCAGAACATGTCACAAAGTGCTAAATATGTTCCTTCCTCTGAAAGAATATTCAAATAAAACATGTATGTATACTGAACATTGTGCAGGTTGGGATGAGTTTGGGACATCAAACCTTGGATAAGACGTCTTATGGATAGTGCAAATAGTGTGTGAGTAAGTTTAGTATTACCTTCCTTTTAGCAATAGTCCAGCAATATCACTGTGGGGTCATGAGAAATATTATAGTTAACCTTATCAATAAGCAGGAGTGTCATGACAAGATAAATACATGTATATCAAACGGAATATACATTTCAAGCGAGACGCGTTTTTAGGACCATCAGCCTGAACGCAGCCTTGAGAACACTGCAGCTGTGGGACTGAGTGTTGGACAAACAAATCTGTGACGAATGATCCTCGCTACTGGGTCACGATGACTCGTGATCAGGCAAGTCATCGTGACTAACCACTGACCTGCTGTTTGTGGATGGGGAGGAGATGGGCGTGGCCGTATTTCAGTTAAGTGTTACATGGCCGTGATGTATGGAAACTGCTTTGATGACGGTGGTATGAAATGATGTTTAACGCTTCAAGGTTACTGAAGTTAAATATTGAATAAGGTGTGTGGAACAGTATTCCAATTATAGACTTACATCAACAGAGACAATATGAATCTTGTCTGTATAACTAAGCGGAATACAAATGTTTGTTTATAAAAATACGTCCAGCGCTTCATATCCGAGGATTGGTATCCTAATACACCAAAGCAGCACATTGTTGAATACAACATGCCAACGTGGATATTTGATCAGAATATTTTTTCTTGTTCTTACTCTGAATCAGAACCCGTGAAGATCCAGGTTAGAATTCATCGTCAGTAAACCACGCTTGTCGTAGAATGCGACTAACGGGATCGGATGGTCAGGCTCGCTGACTTGGTTAACATCGTACCCCAAATCGATGCTTATGCCGTTGATCACTGGATTGTCTGGCCCAGACTCGATTATTTACAAACCATAAAGCTGGAATATTGCTGAGTGCGGCGTAAAACTAAACTCACTCACTACTCCGAATCAGACATAAACACTTATACAGTAAGCAGCAAATAACATAGATTATATCTTGTATACTGTATGTATGTGTATGCGTGTATAGGTGTGTGCGCGTGTGTAAGTATGTGTATATGTATATATACATATGTATGTACGTGCACACACATGTGCATATATGTGGTGAATAGACGCAAATATTATATCGTACATGTCATTGTACGACCATATTGCGTTATGTCTTTCTGCTTCTCGTCATATTGTACCACCTGACCACTTCGCCCTATGCTTTTTATGCGTCATAGCCATTTGATGTTATTAGGATATATCGTGTCTCACTATCGCCATATCGTGTCATGTTATCAATATGTCGTGTCGCACTATTGCCACATCGTGTCATTTTATCACTATGTTGTGTCTCACTATGGCCATGTCGTGTCATTTTATCACTATGTTGTGTCTCACTATCGCCATATCGTGTCATTTTATCGCTATTACGTGTCGCACTATTGCCAAATCTTGTCATTTTATCACTATGTCTTGTCGCACTATTGCCATATCATGTCATTATATCACTATGTCGTGTCTCACTATCGTCATATCTCGTCATTTGTATCACGATGTTGTGTTGTACCATTGTTATTTCGTGTCATGTTATCACTATATCATATCGGAGTCTAGAGATATCGTATCATAGAATCTTTTCCGATTCTCTGTCGTGCCTTCGGGCCATTTAAAACCTTTCTTGTAAACATCCACTTTTAATAGAAATGATTGAAGTGTATAATGATCTTGCTACTGGCCAATGTGACATCGTCTTTTGTTGGTTACCCAGCCATGTTGGCATTTCTGTGAACACAATGGCCGATCTTGCTGCCAAGGCAGCACTTAGCAAATCTGTGACACGACTTCTTATCCCATACTCTGATTACAAAGCTAGCTTTAGAACCTACATCAGTTATCTGATGCAGAAGAAGTGGGACACCCAAGTAGGTATCAATAAATTACATGAAATAAAACCTTATATTGGTTAAACCCACTTGGGTTGTCAGTCCAGATTTGAAGAGGTCATCATGCGACGATGTCGCATTGGCCAGACACGGTATACACACGAATACTTATTAAAAGGTGAAGATCCTCGGTTTTGCATCCCGCGTGATGAATGAATCACGGTCAAGCATGTCCTGCTTGACTGTGTTGAATATTCCATCTCAAGGGATAACTATTTCAAATCACCAACAATGAAGGATATTTTTAATAATATCAGTTCTTATTTAATTATTGCATTTTAAAAAGAATTAGATTTGTTAAATGATTTGTAATTAGATGAATGTTTTATGATTGGAAGTTTAAATTAGTAACTCAGTTATTAGTGGCTGTATCCTCAAAGGGGGTTAAAGTATTGTAAAATTATTGTCCTCCTCAGAGGGTACGTAAGTCCAAAAACATTCAAAGTAAATTCAAACTTTCCACTATTTTTAATCGAAGAATAAGTGTCTTTTTAACTGTATGGCTAGATGTGTCTAAATTGCTAACGGCTGAAGGGATGATGTAAATCCAGCTAGGGTCAGTGCAGGAAGCAAATGTACTGTAAGTCCCCATGGTCCCTAGTATGGTGATCTAACTTCAGTTGTTGGCAATCTATGGCCTGTTTTTATTTTGTATTGTCCTCTATAGTTAAAGTATTTTAGTGTTTAATTACTAGTTTTAAATTGAAATCTGTGATATACTAGTTGTTTTACTGTCCTTTATCTATTGTAGAATTATAACTTGTTTGTAGTCACGATATGGCTGAAATATTGCCGATTTGACTTAAAATCTTAACTCACTCACTCACTTACAACATGACGTACAAAACGAGGAGTGTAAGAAAACTACAAGAGGAACACCTCTGTAACACGCCTTGCACGTAAACCTACATGTACACAAACCCTACGTTTGGTTAGTGTTGTTTGTACACCACCCTGCACACGTTGCTAACTTGGTTGTCTAAACACTGACAAGTATGACATTGAACTTCCTCGAGGCTATACTGCACAAACACAGACTTGAATATTATCACGCACAAAAATAGTCCCTGTAAAAAATCTGCTATACCTTTTCGTGTATAGAGGCCTTAGCGAAGTGAGCTTGTGTCGCTTATTCCGATGTCGATTTGATCACCACCACCAGACATCTCAGCAGACATCTGAGATATTCATCCTTTGTTCTTTCAGGAAACGGGAACAATCAGGATGATTTACAAGGGCATCACTTTGGTGGTTCTTTTGACGATCCTACATAGCGGCAAATGTAAGTGACTGTTATTGCGCCATGATCTATGATTGTACACTGTATCATCAATCTGACACTGATCTTTTACTGTAGTCATTTTTAAAAAACATATCTATTCACTGTATTGTTACGAAGAATAGAGACGTAATGTTGATCAATGCTTCATTCAACATGGAAGTTCCCGAATATCACAATTTGGGGGACGCAGAATGAGTGAGTGAGTGAGTATGTGTTTCCGCCCCTTTTAGCAATATTCCAGCAATATCACGGAGGGGGACTACAGAAATGGGTTTCGCACATTGTACCCATGTGGGGGAATCGAACCCGGGTCTTCAGCGTGACGAGCAGACGCTTCAACCTTCAGGCTACCCCACCGCCCCCCTGGGGAACGAACAGACATGATGACGTCGATGTAGTATTTGTAATAATAAGCATATCTGATTGAAACAAGAAACCGCACAACTCTTTCGGATAACAATGAACTGATTATTTGGGATTAATTTTAAATAAAAATCTTATTGAATCTAAATCTTGTTAAGATTAAAATCGGATGACCTCGTATAGGACCAAGACTACGCTTTTTTTTAAAAAGCTGCACACCTGCCAATTTATTTTCTATTCATGAAAATCATCTTTCAAACAGCCCATAAATAATTCTAAAAACTGTATGATGTAAGAAAGGTATGTAGATATTTATCACAGACTGGACATGTTAAAGATACGTTTCTGCGTGTTTTATCTAAACACGTTTAAGACCTGTGCACACAAACAGTGCTTGAAAATTTCATGTCACTTCTGCATAATCCACCAGAAATAAATCATACCTATATATTTTTCAAACCTTCGAGAACATGTTAAACATGTATTTTAGAGGACAAAGAGCATGTTATGGTTTGCATCAAGAATATAAAACATCTCTTAAGAAAACTCATTTCCCCACCCCCACCCCCACCCCCGACCCTCCTTCCGTGAAACATGACTCCGACAAAACAGAATTGCAAGATAAATGTTTGGATAGTAAGCCAGATCACTTTTGTGTGTTTATATTGTTGGTGTCCACTTTGTGTGTTCTGTTGACTCTACAATGCACTGAACAAGGCTCAGCACAAATTCATGGTGTTTTAAATGTTTAAAGTTATGAAGTTTGCTTTTAAATCAGTCATGCACTGTACAAACATTTGAAAATATTTGGAAACAGATCTGCCCTGAACAGCAACATTGAAATCAATGATTGAGTGTCAAAGCGAACAAAAAGACACTCCAGTTAATTATGTTTACATTTATTGAGATAAGAATTGCTGTTGGTCGAGCCATTCGTAAAACATAATGAATCTCCTAAACACAAAATTCATGTATTCTAAATGCCGAGCCAAGACGTCTACACATTAGCTTAATGTACTATAGTCCGTCAACTTTTGGCACCCTGTTTTTCACAATTTACATAAAACTCCTGAATATTTTAAAACGCTACTCTATGGTAATTGTATACTGTGACCTAACAAGATATCGATTTTTGGTAATTCTAAAACGATTATTAAAGATTTTGCCTTTAAACCTGTCATATAATTATTGTAAAACTGTGGAGACTTTTACCAGGGGTTAACGCACGTGATGGAAAAGCCAACAACATTGTAAAATGTGTGTCAGCGTGATATGTACATGCACGGGTATTTACATTAGCACGCTCAAGTGATGTCAAAGATCGTCAACACACAGGTTGTGGTAAAAACGATGTTGTACAAAGATGACCGGTAAATCATCAAAAGAGTTTACAACTTTTTCAAGCGCAAGGCAAAGCGAAAAAACCCCTCTTTTTGAATGGAGTGTTTCTCCAAAAGACACTTAATGCCACCAAGATCTGCAAAAGAACATAGCAAAGAGTTATCTCCCATGACACTATTTCAGAGACTGACGATGACATGACAGTTAAATCGGGGTCCGTCTCAAAACATGCAAAGAAAAGATAGCTTGATGAATTCGATAGAAGGGTTGTGAGGGACGTCATGCGTCGATTAAATCGACCCAGTGAGTCCATATCGTCAAGCAAACTGAAGAAAATATTGTTCAAAAGAAGACCATGACATCAATGTATCAAAGCATACCATATGCAAGCTGTTGCTCAAATTTGGATCTTGATACAAGAGATTGAGCAACCAGTATTTACAGGCTTCAATAAATCTACTTGTTTAAAATGGATTTGTCATGATTATACAGTCCCTTTAGATTTGCTTGCAGGCGTAACAATGTAAACAAGATGCACGTGTGTCCCACCATGTTGTTTGCTGTTCCATCGTATCATTTTACTCCCTTGTATAACTACTTATATTTTTCATATTTTTATAAGATGGCTTCTTAAGAAGAAGCTTTAATAATTGACATAAGATTATAAAAATTTAAATCTTAGATATGTCATAAGATATAAAGAGCGTATGCCTAAAAACATTTTGAAGGCATTTTTGGTTAAAAAGGTAAATTGTGATGTGACAGGGTGTTTAAGGTTTATCTTTCCCTTAAATACTTAAGGTAATTGGGAGATTCCTTTAAGACACATGGGCTAGTGTTTGGAGATAAAGCTATAAATACTTGTCGTCTGGGGTTAGCTTAAGGCACCTCGGGACAAGGGTCGCCCCAGCATTGGTCCAGAGTGAAAGAACTACTGATAAGAGAGAGGGAGCCAGCGTGAGAGTTTAAGACAAAGACAGTGTGGGTGTGAGAGCAGAGAGAGAGAGAGAGAAGCTAAACTGAGAGGCTGCTCCATGTGCTTCATCACACAGAAAGTTATGGAATACAAAATGAACTGGATACTCTCTTGTGTGATATGTTGGTAGACCAACCCCACTTGGTTCACATTTGGCGTCGTCGGCAGGATAGAGAGTTAAGTCCAATGGATTCTACTTTGCTCTGAGGAGGAACAATACCACTGTGTGATATGGAAAAGCAAGGAGACTAAGACTGACTGTTCTCATCACAAGAATGGAAATATGCAGGGAGTGGTGATGCAGTTAGCAAAGACGGAGCATGGAGATTTGGTGCCATTGTTGAAGAATGGACTTTTAACCAGTTTGATACTGTGTGTGAGCATGGCCTCCCACTAACTGGCCTGTCAACTTTAACGAGACACAGCTGCTAGGACCACTATGGGCAGCAAGAGTTAGCTTGCCCCTGAGAAACACTACTCCCCCAGCACACCCTTCCCCCCAGATGGTTGTATCCCCCCTGGAGACTGGTAACTGGACAAGGAGCAAGAGGAAGTGACACTGGATACACCAGTGCCATGACAAGATGGCTAACTTCCTGTGGATGGACAGTGAAGGAGAAAGGACCCAAAGCTCTTTCTTCTGAGTTTCTGAGACATTCATGACTTGGGATGTGAATATTATTGACCCTAGCAGTGCCAAACAAGGACAATATGCTCAGAAAGTGACTTTATAAAAAGTTATAATTCATAAAATGTCAACATTGTGTGTATCATTATATTGTTTACATTGTGTTTGTATTGAGGCACATGGAGGGTGAATGTTGACGGGAAGTGGAGTCTTGTATATTGCGCATCTGGTTTAAATGAATCAAGTTGGGGCAAGTGATTTATCTCAAAAATGAAATTTATTTAGTCATTTAATTGTGTAAACTGAGCTGTTTTGGGAATAGTGGAAAAGACTGTCCTAAATGAATTTCCTTTACCATATCACCTTGAAAAGAACCAAACCAAACGTTGTTTATGTTGAGTTGAGTTGAGATAAGGTTAATTTATCAATATAGTCCTGTTATCCCCTTGTTTAGTTAGACTTCCCAGAATTTATCCTAACTGAAAATGGCTGAGGCAAAGTTGAAAGATGAGATAAAAAAATTAAGGGAAGCATTAGAAGAAGAACGAGGTAGGTGACAGAGTTATTTTGAAGATCTGCAGGCAGTGAGGAAGGGAACTGAGAGAAAAGATGGAAAGGAAGGTAAGGAAAGAAATAGGATAATCTACTTTGGTAAGGATATCAAGGTAAGTAAATTTACTGGCACAGAAGAGGGCATCCGGTTTCGTGATTTTAAAGAACAGGTTAATCGAGCAGTAAAACAGTCAAACTTTTCACCTGTGGAAGAAGCTAATCCCTTTTGGCGCACTTAGAGGGAAATGACAAAGAGGAGCTTCGAATTAGACCTAGAGAAGCACAAGAAGACCCCAATACGATCTGGGAAATACTTCAGGATGTTTTTGAAGACTCATGTTCAGTACATGAGCTTCAAAAATGTTTTTTTGACAGGCGACAGCAGAAGAGTCCCTGCGGCATTTTTCATATTCCCTCAGTGAACTCATTGACAGGGTCTACAAGAAAAATGCCGCCATTGTACCCGACCGAGACCTAGCCCTGAAACATCAATTTTCGGAGAATGTAAGGGAGGGTTGGCTTCGGAGAGAACTCAAACAGCTTGCTCGTCAGTCACCAAAGCTGACCTTCCTACAGCTTCGGGAAGAGGCTTTGAAGCTGAGTTAGGACGATTCTGCTAATTCTGAGTCATTTAGCAGGACCGTAGCAGCAGAGGTGAACAATACAAAGGAGCTCCAAGATCTAAGAGAAGAAGTTCAGAATTCCATCGCAGAACATAAGAGGCAGATAGATCAACTCTCTTCTATGTTCCACAAGACCTTGGAACAGCTATAGAGTTCTCAGCAACCTTCAACTCAAATGCAAGGCTGCTATGTCTGTAACGACCCACGGCATTTTACTCGTGATTGCCCGGATAATCCAAGGCAACAGAGAGCAAGAGGCAGGGGGCGTGCCAGAGGTCGCTATTACCAGCAAAGTAGAGGGGCTAATAGGAACCAGCACCCAGCACAATTGCATGGTAACCAAGGACTGGCTTCCCCTCACTTGCCGGAAAACTGAAACCCTCTACTACCATGAGTCGGGTAGTAGAAGGGTGTTGTACAGGCTCATCCATGTCTGGCAGTTTGCAACTCCAAGATTTTTCCCATATTGTGTCTGATTGTCCAGTAGTTAGAGTCTCCATGGGTGGAGTGGAAACCAACTGTTTGTTGGATACAGGGTCGATGGTTACCACGATTACAGAATATTTTTTCAACCACTTCTTCAAGTCAGGGATGGCTCATGCTTAAGGCAGCCAATGGTTTGGAGATACCCTATATTGGTTATATAGAACTGGACATTGAAGCACTGGAAAAACAATTCCTAAAAGAGGAATCTTGGTTGTTGACAACAGTTCCGATATGACAACCAGGCAGCGGAGGGAGCAGGTGCCATGTATACTAGGAATGAATGTGATTAGGCTCTGTAGAGACATGCTACTTGAAGACCTTGGACAGAACTTCCAAAGCAAGATGTCCGAGATGTCTGTTCATGAGTCGTGGATCAAAAGTTTCAAGCAAATACTTAAACAAGATCCACCCTAGGTACAGTCAAGGTAGCAGGAAGAGAGCCCGTATGCATACCAGGTAAATCTGTTGCGATTGTGGATGCAATCTGTCATAACGACAACAACAGTGCTGTTAACTATGCAATGTTTGAGCAGATTCGGGTCTCACCTGGACATCTGCCTGCAAATGTGCATGTTGTAAACACTCCGGTTCCAGTACAGAACCGAGCCTTCCAAATCAGGGTCGCAAACATGGGACTGTCTGATGTTTGGCTCAAGCCCAAAACCAGAGTGGGTGTACTGTCACAGGTGGAAGAAATTGAGTGACTTCCATCAGAAAAGAAGATGAAATTTCGTGTAACTCATGGGGCAGAAGTATACCTGGAACAGGTAAGTGGAAAACTGTAAGCTGATCACAGCAGTGAAAAGGAAGATGCAATGCCTGTTGACATCTCAAAATGTGACTGCTCCATTGAAGAGAAGGTGAGATTAGGAAGCTTATTAAAAGCTTACAGTAATGTGTTCGCAAAGGATGACCTTGACCTGGGATACACAGACACTGTGAAGCATCAGATTCCAACCGAAGATGATGCCCCTGTCGCCCAACCTTATCGCAGAATTCCACCAAGTCAATTTTCTGAGGTTAGGGAACACATCAAAAAGCTATTACAGCAGGATGTCATCAGACCAAGTCATAGCCCTTATGCATCACCAATTGTCGTGGTGCGCAAGAAAGAATCCTCGATTCGCCTATGTACTGATTATCGAAAGTTGAATTCTAAGACCCGAAAAGATGCATTTCCTCTGCCCAGAATCGAAGAGAGCTTGGATGCACTCCATGGCAGTCAATGGTTCTCAACACTGGACATGGCCGTTGGGTACAACCAAGTGGCAGTAGAGTAGAAAGACAAGGAAAAGACGGCTTTTACCACTCCCTATGGGTTGTATGAGTACAACCGCATGCCTTTTGGGTTGTCGGGGCCTCCTGCTACATTCCAGAGGCTTATGCAACATTATTTCAGGGAGCAGATATTCCAAATTCTGCTGGTTTACTTGGATGACATCGTTATATTTGCCAAGTCTTTCGAGAACACTTCGCTCGGTTGGAGGATGTATTCTAAATCTTGAGAAAACATGGTTTAAAGCTCAAACTGAGCAAATGTCACTTTCTGCGGCGAGAGGTTAAATATCTTGGGCATGTCATATCTGCCGAAGGTGTTGCAACTGATCCAGAGAAAGTGAAAGCTGTAGCAGAGTGGGAAGTACCCAAGACCTTGAAGGACTTGAGATCATTTCTGGGGTTTGCAAGCTACTACAGGCGATATGTAAAGGGTTTCTCCAACATAGCAGGGACCTTGCATAATGCAGTCAACAGGTTGAGTACAAGCAAACCACAAACATCGTTACAGTCTGCCTGGGATGATAATTGTCAAGCCGCTTTCGATAGTTTGAAAGGTAAACTAATCTCAGCACCTGTGCTAGGGTATGCTGATTTTACCAAACCTTTAATCGTTGAGACTGATGCCAGTCTAAATGGTCTTGGCGCCATTCTATCCCAAAAGCAAGATGGGCAAAGAAGAGTGATCGCTTATGCCAACAGGAGTTTGAGACCCACTGAGAAAAAATGCAACAATTACAGTACCATGAAAATTGAATTGTTGGCACTCAAGTGGGCCATTACTGACAAGTTCAGGGATTACTTGCTTGGACATAAATTCACAGTATTTACTGACAATAACCCAGTGAGTCACCTTCAAACAGCCAAACTGGGTGCAGTAGAACAGAGATGGGTGTCCCAGCTTGCAGCTTTTGATTTCGAGGTCAAGTACCGAGCAGCACAGCATAATAAGAATGCTGATGCCCTGTCGAGAAAGAAATCGACTAGCACTTTGACATGTGCATCAGTTCAGGCAACTTTGAACACACAGAAATCCACAATGGTCCCAGAAAGTGTTATGATTTCTGCACAACAGGGTAAACAAGGCATTGAGTCTAAAGTTTCTTTTCCGAGTTATTCTCAAAAAGAAATAGCGCTCATGCAAAGCAAGGATGCTGCTATCCAAAGAACACTACAGTATATTGGTATGGGAAGAAAACCTACAAGAGAAGAGAGAAAGCAAGAACAGAGGAAAACATTAGACCTACTCAAACAGTGGAGGAAGTTGTCTGTTCATGATCAACTTCTTTTCAGAGAAATTCAAGATCCCTATATTGGACTGATTAGACAACTTATCCTTCCCACCATAATGTTTTGCACAGTATACATGACCAGGCAGGACATCAAGGTATTGAGCGTACACTCAGTCTTTTAAGAGACCGTTGTTTCTGGCCAGGCATGTATAAGGATGTCGAGAACTGGTGCAAAGATTGCACAAGGTGTGCTGTTGTGAAGATGCCACAACCAAAGATTAGACCACCACTGGGCCATCTTCTCGCAACAAGACCCTTAGAACTTGTAGCCATGGACTTTACTGTTCTTGAGCCCTCTACAAGTGGCAAAGAGAATGTTCTGGTAATCACTGATGCCTCCACAAAGTTTACAGTGGCAGTTCCTACCAAAGACCAAAAAGCAGTGACCACTGCCAAGGTATTAGTTTTGGTATGGTTCCATCGATATGGGCCTCCCGAGAGAATTCATTCCGACCAAGGTATGAATTTTGAGTCAGCGGTAGTAAGCAGTTTATGTTCTCTGTATGGTGTATGTAAGAACCGGACCACTCCATACCACCCTCAAGGAAATGGACAGTGCGAGCGGTTCAACAGAACCCTACATGAACTGCTTAGAACTCTTCCAAAGGATAAAAAGAAGAAATGGCCTGATTATCTTCCGGAATTGCTGTATTATTACAATGCCATTCCCCATTCATCCACAGGTTTTTCCCCATTCTTTCTGATGTTTGGAAGGCATCCACAACTCCCAGTTGACTGTTTGCTGGGTGGGGCGACATAAGAACCAGGTGATGAGGAAGTTGACATGCCAGAATGGGTAGATCAACAACAGGAAAAACTTATCTATGCTTACAAAAAAGCAGGGGAGCATCTGCAATCTGATGCCAGAGCAAGAAAAATTCGTCATGACGAACAGGCTCACCTTGGTTCACTTGTGTACCTAAGGAACCGGCAGGTCCAGGGTAGAAACAAAATTCAGGATCACTGGAATAGTACCCTTTATGAAGTGATGGAAGAACTAGACCGTGATGGGAGACTGTACAGGGTAACACCTGTATATATCGATGGACCAGACAAGATTGTTAACAGGACAGAAATGAAGGAATGTTCATTCAGGGGTATCACAAAAGTGGCCCGGGCAGTGGTAAGTAAATCAGAGGATGACGAAGAGCAGGATGGGAGTGGGTCAGCTATCAGTGCCTCAGAGTCCTCTGATGAAGAGATTTTTCTGGTAGAATGCCCAGACAAAGTAGACACTCGAGCATCTGTCTCACCTCTAACTCAGGCGAAGGAACCAATGAGGAGGTCTGCAAGGGCTAATAAGGGAAAGCACTCTAACCTTCACAATCTGCCCAAATCTGTTAACACTAACAATCAGGGGGTAATTCCTACTAATCCTGTTTCTGGCAGTCTTTGTAGTACAGAGAGTACACTAGTCAACCTGAGTGCGAGACTCATGAAAGTTGCTATACAAGAGGTAAGTAATGCACTAAAGCAGACAGGCAAGAACTAGTAGTGGTGTATATGTAAATATATGGTGTATAACTAGTGGTTACCATTTCAGTCACTAGTTTCAAAACACAAGTTTCCATGTAGTTTCAATGATATTAGTTTGTAGCTAGGCCTAGGGGACTTAGTTCATTCTGTCAAGGATTATAGAGTGAATGGTTATTGTGTATATGGAATGATAAGATGCATACTGCATAGTAGAATATAGTGTAGTGTAGATATTTGTATCAAATTAAACTATTCCAGTATCAGGCAAAAAAAAAGATTTAAATAAATAAGTTCTAATTTAAGAAAACATTTGGCTATTTTTGAAGTTTTCGTGGACGTAAACTTACAGCAGGGGAGAATGTGACAGGGTGTTTAAGGTTTATCTTTCCCTAAATACTAAAGGTAATGGGGAGATTCCTTTAAGACACATGGGCTAGTGTTTGGGGATAAAGCTATAAATACTTGTCGTCTGGGGTTAGCTTAAGGCACCTCGGGACAAGGGTCGCCCCAGCATTGGTCCAGAGTGAAAGATCTACTGATAAGAGAGAGGGAGCCAGCGTGAGAGTTTAAGACAAAGACAGTGTGGGTGTGAGAGCAGAGAGAGAGAGAGAGAGAGAGAGGCTAAACTGAGAGGCTGCTCCATGTGCTTCATCACACAGAAAGTTATGGAATACAAAATGAACTGCATACTCTCTTGTGTGATATGTTGGTAGACCAACCCCACTTGGTCACAGTGAAAAACAGGGTGCCAAAAGTTCAGTTGACGGACTATGGTAATAGATGTGTCATCAGTGATCCATTTTCAAGATGTCATCAATATTTTGCCTTTTACGTCCAATGAAATCTATTTAAGTTTATGCTATGGAATGTTAGATATGGTACAGAATATGATGTAATATAACTTCTTATTGCTATAGATGTGAGGTATTTCGCATCATCCTGTTAATGTAATGTTGCGTTGAATTGACTTAACAGGTGAAGACTACTTGGTGGCTGTAGCATATCAGGGTGAAAGGACGTACATCAGGTACTTAGCAGGAGAAACTGGGGGCCTGGTGGAGATGCAGTATCCTCACCTCGCCGACAAAAGAGTTGATCGATTGGGTCCCTTCTATAGTAGATCCCAACGTGTAAGCGACCAGGTGAAAATCATAAGTGAAGTAGGAAATGCGGCTGTCATTGTAAGCGGAAGTGACGACGATATAAACATTGTGGTAGATGCTGACGGTGTATTCTCTCCACTTCCTATATCTGCCCTTGGTACCAAGTACATTTTACCTTCCAGTCTCGCCTCTAACCGTTATTACCGATCCTTGTTACTAATAGCTACACACAACATCAGCACTACTGTTGATATATACTTTCGACTGGACAGAGGAAGTGTTTACTTTCTCTACTACGAGTACAGTGACGGCGATGTATTATCCCTTAAACTTAATCCGTATCAAACGTTAAAGGTGTCCACTCCATATGATCTATATGGAACGATCATTGACAGTGAGCACAGCATAGCCGTCTATAGTGGTATGGAATATTTCTATAGATACACTGTGTATGACCAACTGCTGCCGGTCAAGCATTACGGCCAGGAGTACGTTGTTGCTGTAGATGACACCAAACTGGAGCTGCAGATCATCAGTGAACACAGCCACGTGCAGATCACCTTCAGTTCTGGAGTCACAGTCTCTACTGGCGAGCGTCGTCTCTATAACCGCTCTCTTGAACGGGGAGAGAGTCTTCACTTCACCGCCACACGCCCGGTACTGGTGACACTCAGTCGAGCAGATGGTTACAACAGTTCCTTCACAACCGTACCACCTGTACAATCGTACGTCACACACAAAGGAGTCTGGTTATATTATAACAATCTTCGTGTAAAACTAAAGATACTAACTGACAGGAGAGCGACTGTGTTAACTAAAGAAGAACGGCTCAACGATCTCCTGACGTGGAGGGCTATAGCGGGCAGCAGATACAAAGTTGGCACACTGGTACAGTCAAGATATACATCTCCGACATTCATATCCAGTGACCTCCCCTTCACAGTTCTGTCCTTCTATAACGGATCAGTCTATAACTCAGGCTACAATCTGTCTGTAGAGGCACTAGTACATTACAAAGGTATGTATCATAGTTTCCTTAACTACATTGTGGTGATTAACTCACAATGTTCTTAATATGATTCATACCCTATTGACTCTGTAGTTAGTACATGTGTGTCATGTTTTCATGGTCGATCCGGTTGTCTGGACCACAGTAGAATCACAGTGAAGTTGATTCACCTTGATTATAACCACTCTTTGGCATATCCCTGTTCATAGATTAAATAAAACTTATGCATGTTGGGAACATATGGTTGTCATTTCAAGGATATGTCATGACTGATATGTCAATTGAAAGACTCATGCATTCTAATGAAGATTATATGTGCTATTTATCCCGTGCTTAACTAACTAACCATCGGATTATCAAATGCATAAACACAACTATGTACCTTACAGGTCAAACTTACTTGATGCCATTGGCAGTGTACAATCGTAACTACCACAAAATACCCCGGATACTCGCTACTGCTGGAGAGACGGGAGGCCAGTGGCAAGTACAGGATCCACACTCTGGGCAAGTCTGGTCTCGACGCTTCAATCCTTACAACACAGACTATTATTACCCCCAACGCCATAAAGCGTACACTGTAATTCTGGTACTGGTGCTTGTCAGAGATGATGCTATTCAGATCAAAGGGGGAATGAACGATTACACATCATTCTGCCCCCTTCCAGTGTCGGAACTAGGCACGAAGTACATTGTGACTTCCTGTCTTCCTACTGACAACATTCACGTGGACACAACGTCGTACATGTCCGTCTTGGTGATAGCCACACACAGCAAGAAAGCGGATATTGACGTCATCTTCAGACTGGACGGCAACGTTACCTACGACGGCAGGACGTACATCGACGGGGACATTCTCAGTTTCAGATCAGATAATTATCAGACATTCTCCTTAAACAGTTCATCTGATATGACCAGAACCATCGTTAAAGCTACGGACACAATAGCTGTCTATAGTGGCACATATCATGTGCGCGATACGATCTTCACTACTTTCGAGCAATTGCTTCCCGTGAAACATCATGGACATGACTATGTTGTCGCAATCCAGAACCCGTATTACTTTGACATAATATACAGGACTGCCCTTCAACACCAACTTCAAGTTGTTACCGACCACAGTGACACGAACATCATGTTTAACAACGGTTCTTCCATATCAGTGGGTGAAGATGGAGTGTACCGTAAACCATGTGGAAATTCTGAAACGTTCTACTTCAACACCACAAGGCCAGTAATGGCCACATTGTGTGTCTTTGGAAGGTATTACCATCGTGATGCGTTAGTTGTAGTGCCCCCAGTAAGCCTATACTCCAGGTTAACAACATATGCCCAGGGTACCGTGCAGATTATGACAGATCAAGATAACGGTGATGTGGCCGTTGAACAAATTCATGACAGTATATCTACAGTTTTAAGCCCTCCAGTCAAATGGAAGAATGTGTCAGGTACAAGATACAAAGTGGGAACATTAAGAAGTGGGAGATACATAACAACCATCCGTTCTGATGCTTCCTTTGCTGTCCTTGGATACTATGACAATTTAATATACAAGGGAGGATACAGTTTTAGGAAAAATCATGATACAGGTTGGTTTATCGGTGTACATTTATGTGTAAAAACATAGAATCTTACAAACAAATGATGCATTTATCTGTATTGCAGGTAGAGCCTTCCATTCTCAACTTGGCGTCTACCGTCTACCCAATACGCACGTGCTTGACCCCTTAGATACTTTTCAAAAACAAAAATTATCAGAATTAGCCAGTCTAATTGTTGCTATAATCTCCAGCAATATGACCAATACCATGTTGAGATTTCGTGTGAGAATAATTTCAAGCACTATGGCGGGAATACATCTGTGCTGATAGCGGCATGTGACCTTCCTGATTGTTATTTCATGCCGACGACATAGATCGTTGTTCATTCATTCAGTCACCGGTTGGCCTGATCATTGATAGATTGTCTTGGTGTATCGTTCGTTGCAACATCAACTTCCTCTCATTGTACCCACAAGCTTTTCCGAATCATTCCAGAAACCTCTGTACCAGATGGACTTGGCAACAGGTTAGATACCAGTGATCGCTTCAAAGGTAAAGAATGTAATGTAGTTTGATTGTTTTAGTGATCAAAGCGCTATATTAGATTACATAAATCCCAGCCATGTACTTCAAGGACAATAGCAATAGTGATGAGTGATATTCAGTCACTGTCTACCTTTTCACCCATCCTAGGTCGTTTATACAGGGAGTATTTCTGTGTAAGACTATCACTCTTAATGCCCAAAGACGTTGATGGCGCTTTAGATGAAGAAAAGTATTTCGGATCAGTGTACAAGTAGAACTGTGCCAATAATGTTCCAATCATGTTATTGTTTATATGTATCTCACGCCGTGTAATTGTGAATACTAGATATTATGTTTGCTAAACGAAACAAAGTCTCGTGTACGTTAGAATATACTAATACCTAGACAATATACTGAACGGCTTCACTAAATCATTTCAGGGACCTCGACATCAGATGGAAGCGGAATCAAGATAAATACAGGCGGGTGTTTCCCTCTTTACCGCGATGCATTTATACGACGGACCTCGTCATAGCCTTACTACCACTGTACTACAGTATAGTATCTCCCGAGCAGCGCGACCGCCTCCGTGGTGTAATGGTTATACCACAAAACGTTAAAATATGGCACTTGTTGGTCCCTGACTGGCGCTTGGCATTAATACAAGGGTACAACAAGGATTGGTCGGCTCGGAGTCAGTATAATGTGTCTGAGTGGGGTATTCATACATGGTAAATCAGTGAGCTAGCACAATAAAGACAGCTTAAGTCTGGGCTAGTACTAGCAGCCACACATACACACGCATGCATGTCGTCATATGAGCAAAATATTCTTAAGTGCGACGTTAAACACCATTTGACCTCACCTCACCTGAGCAACGCTGATTTCCAAACGTTTTAGCTAACTAGTAGATTCCAACAAACACAACTACATAGTGTAAAAAGCATTGTGCCCACTGTTCTTATGCATCACAGGTCCTGAAATCATTAATATATTGTTCAATGTGGCGTTTACCTAAACAAACAACCCTTTCTCGTTTTTATAATGGTAACTTTACTTCCAATGACTTCACTAAATCGTTCCAGAGACCTCTACACCAGATGGAATTCGAATCAAGTTAAATGAAGATGACTCCCTCCAAGGTGAATGTTTCTTTTCTTCTCGTCGTCCAATCGCCCGTCATATTTATCAATATTCCTCTTTGCCACGATATCACCCAAATATATGTAAGGCTCCTTGGTTTCCAAGAGATGATATCCACTATCTAAGCATAGCAACGTAATTCCAAAAGGTATATCATAGATATGCATACATCAGAGGATCGTATTATAAGTTCATGTTACAAAGCGAAAACGTGGGCCCTTTTCTCAACATTTTCTCCAATGCTCAGCGGCATTAATGCCGTTGTTTTTGATCATTTGAACGACATGAACATTTTATTTGTATTTGAAATGCTGGCGTGATAGAAAGGACATTCTGAATCTTATAGAAGTGCAACGTTAATGTTGTTTGTTATGCGTATGACGTGGATGACATCATTCGGTGATGTGATGACTGCAAAACGTTCGAAGTGCATTTGTAAGTACACTTCACTGCCATGTGTCTGGATACCTTGACGTGTGAATTCGTCAGAAATTCTTGTAGTAATTCGTGGGAAAAACATATTCTTTAATTCAAAAGACAAAAATATTCATTTCAGCTGGTAGTTCTAACAACGCTACATTGATCGTGGGTGTAGTCTGTGGGATTATTATCGTGGCTCTCCTGGTCGCCTTTATTGCATATGTATTCTACATGTAAGTATTTGAGTACGTATAACAACTGAAGTTTACTTCTCGGATAATTCTTCGTTTTTATGATTCTTATTTCTTGAATATGTTGATGATCTTTAGCGTATATATATATTCAATTTGAATTTGGGTCGTTGATAACAAACTGTGAATAGAAGTATAAGACTGCAAACAGAATGAAGTGGATGAGGTCCATAACAACAGTCCAACTATACACATGCCCAAAAGTAGCGCACCGACTTTGATTTTTAACTTCTATATGACTATATATTCATATCATAATTATGTTTGTAAGATTACTTTGACCTTACATTGATTTTTATTGATGCACATGCTGCCATCAAAGACGAGCATCGTGTGTAATACGTGGACCCATCATTAAGCAAATATCATAATTCGCCTAAAACCGGCCTGGTATATAGCCAGACGACCTATCAAACGCCCTTCGCTATCCCCAGCAATACGACCAGCTTCGTATCAAGCTCTGATACAGGCATCAGCGACTGTAATATCGCAAGACTGGTTGTTGTTTAAACTGAGCTCAGCAATATTTCAGCTGAAAGAGTTAAACATGTCGAACAATGCAGATCTCAGAAGTTGCAAATTTGAATTTTGGCCACTTGGATAGATTTTCAGATGGATGTCAGGATGAGTCTGTGCCAACGGTAGGACCAGCTATAGTAATGTTAAAAGTGTTTATCTGTTTATCTCTCTATATTTATAGCCGCAGGACGACGATACCAGTTAAGAAAACAACAGAACAGACTGCCGAGGCTCCCTCAACCCCCATGAACATCTACGTGTTGCCTGAGAGAGTCGCCGGAGGTGCAGCAGGCGAAGACACATACACGGAGCTGATGTTTAACTCCACATCCAGCGACATCAACACCGACGACAGTACTCCCACCTATGTCAATATTTCGAAAGTTAACACAAATGCATGGATGAACCAGCAATGTTAAGGACAGAAATTCTGACACAATATCACGTCTTGGATGCTTGATTGGCATTTTATAATATGCTATTTGCTGATCATAGAGAGTTTTCTGGGTTTCATCTTCTTTTTATTCTTGAATACAACGTTTCAGGACTTGTTCTTTTACCTAATGATGGGTCCAGAACAAGCCCTGGGTACAGCCGAGTTCATTTGGGATGGAACAAAAGATTGTATATACATGTATTATCTACTACAACAATATCACCCATAATATTACAATCGTATGCTCTTTTGCATATCGTCATAATTGAAATTTATGCATCACGGATTGAGACACCTGGTGTCCTAGCTAATGTTCATTGATCCATTCATATAACTTTCACCAATATTTTGCCAAATTATATATGCTGTATGTTGTATGCTGTAAGTGAGCGAACGGGGCAAACTCAAGCAAACATCATTTGTTGTTCTAGCAACTATGTAATATATCATACATATTGTCCTTCTTATAATTCATCTATTATTGTTTTCCTGTATTCGGTAAATTGATATATGTGTACATAGCTGCTATATTCTTCCAACTGGAGGGAGAATGTTTAAGAATTGTAATGAAATATGTTTGTTTTATTTTTTTTGGGAGTGGAACTAATAACATGGCTGCATTTGATAGATGGATTGTTTTAATGTTTTATAAAACGTATCAAAATAATTGTTGAAGATTTAAAATGTATTCCTTTTAATAAGAAATTTTATTTCAAGTGTCAAATATCTGTTAAATGTGCGAAGTATTGTTTCTTTGTAACACATCGATTGAACATTTACATGTGTTATTCTGAATGACTTTAACTGTTACCAGAATAAGCTGGTATCTTTACCACCATTTGAGTGTTAAGGGATTGTACAAAATGGTCAATGGAGAACTTATCAGCATTATTTCAACTACGTGTACATCCACATTAATATTAACACTTTTAAGATTTCTCTATCTGTTTACACGAGTTTAATAGTTTGATAGTGGTTCAGTTTTGTCACGTACAAAAATGTGCGAGCATTGCTGTGACTAAACGTAGAAGAACTTCAACATTTAAACTATGTAGCACTTTCTGTTTGTATTCGTCACCTATTATGTTTAATACTTCTATTGCATTCCATCACAAACTTTATCATATTTTTTTCTTTCGCCTTCTCGTATATGTTCACGCGTTACTTACTTCCTATATTGGAATCTCTTCCGTTTATTAAACCTTGTTACTTTATAAGTTGTATGCTTCTCACGAGGGCAATACCCGAGATGATGAACGCCTCTTTGTGGCAGTGTTATCCCTCGCCTACCAGCTTCGGTAACACTGCTACAAATAGGCGTACATCAGACCGTATTACCCTCAAGAGAAGCATACAACGTATTTTTCTTACCGCCATGTTAAATGTTCATTTTATTTTATTTGGAAGATCGCGACCGACTATATGACATGTAAACACAATGGCCTCTGCCTCTCGAATGGATTTTTGAAATCAGTGAAACATATTCAATGTATAAAATAGTTTAAATAAAGCAGTGAAAGTCGGTGTCTACATAGTTAATTGAAAAAGCAGCTAATTGAACGGTTTTCGAACTCCGGGCAGTGCATGCGTCATATTATCAGTTTCTCGGCGGAGAGTTTGGCGGTTACCGTGGCAGCCGGTACTATTTGTTTCAGTCGTCACCCTCCTGGGGGCACCCATGGAGAGCCACCTCCTCGTGGTGGGTGCTGGGTAAAGCTAAGCGCTCTTCAACCCCCCGTTGTGGACCCGGGGATATATTTGGTCCACCAACCCGTTTGCCGTGGGTTGCGCCCCTGTGTCGGTGGAGGACGGGAGTCTGGTGGTTGAGGGCACTGAGAGCCTGGAACCGTGTTCCTTTTGCCCAACACACCACTTCGCCCCTTACTTCACCTAGACGGGTGGTAGAACTGGACCGGTTTTATCAATCGGCTGGTCACGCCAAGCCCTGTGCATGGTTAATATTAATTTTTTTTGAGGGCATTGGTCTTTTCGATTTCTTGATTACAAATTGTAACTATGTTAAATTGCCTAGAGTCCTATGCCAGAAGGCGGTGGCTCATGGGCCAATCTGGTGATATGGATCTCTGATTACTGAGTATCTTGAGACTAATGTGATGGGCCGAACCAGCCTGACATGTGATCTTTTAGAATTCTCAGCTATTTATGTCTGTATTTCTGGAGTATAACATCCCTGTAGCCCTGGTGTTGTAGTCGGGTTAACACTGTAACATCGTCCTTGTTGACACTCGATGGCGGGTGGGGAGCAGGGTTGTCGAACATTATTATTATACCATGGCTCAAAACACACACTCTGGTTCGTCCAAAACAAATAAGCGGAGACATCTTTTTCCGTCATCTGATGAAGAGGTATCCCCTTTATTGAATGATTCCTGGCCAAGGTTCTTGGTCATTGCAACTGATGATTGAAGTCCGTTGAATATCAATCCAAGGGCATCCAAGGTGTCTGTGGGGAGGTAAAGAATGTCACTCGCCTCCGAAATGGTTCACTCTTGGTTGAATGTGTAAGGCGGCAGCAAGCTGCCAATCTGTTGCGCTTACAGCAGTTTGTAAACAAACAGGTTGTTGTCTAACAGTGCATAAGACTCTAAACACTTGCAGAGGTATTGTAAGAGACAGGTCCCGTTGTCTATCAGATATGACCGAAGAAGAGATTGCGGCAGAGTTGAAGGACCAAGGCGTTACTATGGTGAAGCGTTTTACCAGAAAACAAGAATCAAACATAGTGAAAACAAACACATATCCTTTCACGTTTTGTAGGACTACGCTTCCCAAATCCATTAAAGCTGGTTCCTGTAGCATCGGGGTGGAAGTATATGTACCAAATCCACTCCGGTGTTACAAGTGCCAAATGTTTGGTCATGGTGCAAGGTCTTGCACCGGTAAATCTGTACGCTCCCGCTGCAGTAAAAGTCATGAGAGTACTGACTGCAATAATACCATAAAATGCTCTAACTGCAGTTGTGACCACCTGGCATCATCAAAATCTTGCCCAAAGTTTGAATATGAAGCCAAAATTCTTAAAATCAAATGTACAAACAACATCTCATACTTGGAAGCGAAGAAAGTAGTTAATGCTCAATCCAAATCTTCTACCGGCCCAACATACTCAGCTGCAGTATCTTCTGCTCCGACACCTGTTCCTAAATCTCAATCGGTTTCAACTGAATGCAAACTGTTATATCTTGGTTGAATGCTGATCCAATAACCTTGGATGACAATGATAAAATATCAAAAGATCAGCCTCTCAGACTGAGGAAACGCAACCAGGCGATATCAATTCGACTCAGGAAACACAGAGTGCTGCCCATCTTTAAAAGACAGAAAAGAAATAGTCAAAAAGAAAGAACTCTTCAACAAGAGTCTCCTTCATCGACACCTCCTGTGACGGTTCAAAATTTATTTGAGCCACTTGCTATGGAGATCACTCACTCACACACAGGGTGTAGGAGTTCCTTGCGCTCGCGATCTCCAGTTGAAGCTCCCTCAACATGATTATGAAATTATTACAATGGAATTGCAGAGGCCTCAGGAACAATTTTAACGATTTACAATTATTATCACAAGATTTTACACCATCGGCTTTTAGTCTACAAGACATATCTGAAAAGTACTGAAAATTTGAGTTGCGCCAGTACAATTCATTCCATTCATTCTCACCTCCAGGCGATAAAACTACCGGTGGTGCTTGTATTCTCGTGAGGCAGGGTGTAATCAATAGCCCTGTTCATCTTAAAAGTAATCTTCAGGCTGTTGCCGTCCGTCTTACTCTACAGATAACCTTTACGCTTTGCTCTTTGTATATTTCTCCTTCTTCAGCTCTCAGCAGTCCGATGTTCAGGATCTTTTTGATCAGCTCCCCAAGCCTTGTATTATCATGGGTGATCTTAACGGTCATAACTCTTTGTCGGGAAGTACCGATATTAACAATAAAGGGAAAATCCTCGAAGACTTCATTTCTACTAATAATCTATGCATATTTAATTATGGATTAGCCACTTATTTACATCCTGGTACAGGAATGTATTCTGAACTTGATTTGTCACTCTCAGATCCAAATATTTATAACGAGTTTGAATGGTCGGTCCATGATGATCTTTGTGAAAGTGACCATTTTCCAGCAATTTTCTCATCTATAAATCCGACTGATGACCCACCTGCAACAAGGTGGAATTTAAATAAGGCTAATTGGCCTTTATTTTAAACACTTTGTTCTGACAAATAAAATCCGACCTTTTTGTGAATGTCCCGGATCCTATTCAGTTGTTCTCGGATACACTGAATGATATTGCCGATGAAACTGTTCCTAAGTCCTCTGCTAAACCTCATTGTCGTAAACCATGGTTTTCTGATGATTGTAAACAAGCAAGGAAGTGTAGGAATAAGGCAGAGAAGTACTTTCGACGACATCCTACAGTTTACAATTTAAATAATGTAAAAATAAATAATGCCAAGGCTCGACGTCCTTTTTTAACAAAGTAAACGTCAGTCTTGGAAGAACTTTGTATCAAAACTTAATTCACGTACACCAATGATGAAGGTGTGGAACATGATACAGAGAATCAAGGGCAAAGGTAGAAATTCAAGTGTTCATCATCTTAAAGATGGACACAATATGTTAACAGATAAAATTGACATTGCAAACAAGTTTGGTGAAACTTTAGCTACCCATTCTTCGTCATCTAATTATAATCCAAAGTTTCAGAAATATAAAAATCATCAAGAAAAGTTGACAATTAACTAAATGGTGAAGATTATACTGAAGTATTTTCACTGCATGAGCTGAATACTGCTTTAGCGCAAGCTCATGATACGGCAACTGGAGCTGATAACATCCACTATCAGCTCCTGAAACATTTACCCAATGCATGTCTTGAAACACTTTTGAACATTTTGTATCATATTTGGACAACAGGACACTTTCCTCCTTCGTGGCGTCATGCCATTGTTGTACCAATACCTAAGCCTTGCCGAGACAATGCAGATCCATCTAACTATAGACTAATTTCTTTAACAAGCTGTGTTTGTAAAACCATGGAACGCATGGTCAATAATAGATTAGTATGGTTTCTAGAATCCAGCAATCTTATTACTAACATTCAATGTGGTTTTCGCAAAAATAGAAGCACTATTGACCATTTGGTTCGACTAGAATCATTCGTTAAAAATTCCATTGTAAATAACCAGCATGCTGTATCAAATCTTTTCGACCTAGAAAAATCTTACGATACCACATGGAAACATTGTATCTTAAGAGATTTATATGACTTTGGTTTGAGAGCCAGTTTGCCTCATTCTATATAACAGTTTTTAGCAGACAGACAATCTCAAGTTCGTGTTGGATCAACCCTGTCTGACCATCATAATCAGGATCAGGGGGTTCCACAAGGCAGTATTTTGTCTGTTACTTTGTTTAGCATAATAATCAACAGTCTCTCGAAAGTATTAAATGACTCAATAGATGGGTCATTGTTTGTGGATGATTTTACAGTTTCATCTCGTGGTAAAAATATGCTTACCATCGAGAGACAATTACAAATGTGTTTAAATACAATTCATAAATGGTCACTTGAGAATGGCTTTAAATTTTCACAGTTAAAGACCAAATGTATACATTTCTGTCGGAAATATAAGCCTCATAGAGATCCCGAACTGTTCTTAGATGGCTCTCCAATTAACGTTGTAAAGGAAGCCAAGTTTCTGGGACTGATTTTGGACAAACATTTGACCTTTTTACCACATATTAAGTATTTGAAGACTAAATGCCTGAAGGCATTAGATCTAATGAAAGTCGTGTCCAATTCAAAGTGGGGAGGAAATCAAACTACCCTCCTTCATTTGTACAGATCAATCATCCGATCAAAACTTGATTATGGCTCCATCGTATATGGTGGGGCCTGTAAAATCAACTTGAAACTACTTGATTTTATCCACCACCAAGGTCTATGACTTTGTCTTGGATCTTTCCGCACTTCTCCTATTGACAGTTTTTACGTTCAAGCCTTCTCTAAACCAACGCCGTATCAAATTATCTTTGCAGTATATTACTAAACTATATTCTCATCATTCAAACCCTGCATATAACTGTGTTTTTAATCCCCTCTATGAGGATCTGTACAACAAAATGTCTTCTCTTGTTCCATCTCTAGGAGTAAGAATTAAACCTTTCCTTTCTGCTGCTGGCATTGAACTAGAAAATATTTCTGCTTCCAGTTTGCTTTCTTCTCCTCCTTGGCATTTGGTTAGGCCAGAAGTTGACCTAACATTAACCACTTTAAAAAAATCAGAAACTAATGAATTATAATATAAACATGAATTTAATCAGTTAAAAATATATATATAATACATATAAATCCTTATTTACAGATGGGCCCAAGGATGGTGGCGCGGATGCTTGTGCCACTGTCATTGGATCCAGAACATCATCTTCTCGATTACTAAATAACAGCCCTAAGTTTACAGCAGAAGCTTACACCATATTAACAGCTCTTAAATATATTAAAAAAACATCCTAAATATAAACAATATACATGTATAATATTTTCAGATTCTCTTTCTGGCCTTCTGGCTGTTAAAATCTTTCTTGCAAGCACTGTTAATATAAATTATTGAATTATAAAATAATCTTGCTACTGGCCAATATGACATTGTCCTCTGTTGGTTACCCAGCCATGTTGGCATTTCTGGGAGTACAATGGCCGATCTTGCTGTCAAGGCAGCACTAAATAAATCTGTGACATCACTTTTGATCCCATATTCTGATTACAAAGCCGTCATTAGATCTTATATCCGTGATCTGATGCAGAAGAAGTGGGACACCCAAGTAGGTATTAATAAGTTACATGAAATTAAACCTTATATTGGTTACACCTACTTGGGTTGTCAGTCCAGATTTGAGGAGGTAATTATGCGACGATGTCGCATTGGCCATACGCGTTATACTCACAAACATCTTTTAAAAGGTGAAGATCCTCCGTTTTGTATCCCTTGTGATGAGAGAGTCAAAGTCAAGCATCTTCTGCTTGACTGTGTTGAATTCTCCATCATAAGGGATAAATATTTCACTGTTAAAACTGAAAGGATCTTTTTAATACTGTTCCCTTTCATTTAATTCGTGTTTTTTTTAAAGAAATTGATTTAATTAATGAATTTTGATTAATATGTTCTGTAGATAAATGTATTTTAATTATTGGTAGTTTAGATTAGTAACTTGGATTGTTAGTGGCTGTACCCTCAAAGGGGGTTAAAGTACTGTAAATTTATTGTCCTCCTGAGAGGGTATGTAAGTCCTAAAACATTCAAAGTAAATTTAAACCTACTACCATTTTAATCGTAAAAGTATATGTTCGTTTAATTTGTGTCTAGCTTATCTAAAATTGCTAATAGCTGAAGGGATGGTGTAAATCCAGCTAGGGTCCATGCAGGAAGCAAATGTACTGTAAGTCCCCATGGTCCCTAGTATGGTGATCTACCTTCAGTTGTTGGCAATATATAGCCTGTTTTTACCTTGTATTGTCATCTATATTTAAACTGTTTTAGATTTAAATACTAGTTTTAAATTCGAATCTGTGATAATCTAGTTATTTTACTGTACAATGTACTTCGCTGACAGGTTTTTACCATTTACCATTCATTACTATGTATAAAATTAATTGTTCTCGTCACTATATGGCTGACATATTGCCGATGTGACGATATATTTTAACTCACTCACTCACCCTCCTGGGAGATCATAGATCAGGGAACAAGATTTATGACGTCATTATGGAGCATACGTCACCCGCCGTGACGTCATTTGACAACAGAACTGATAATGGCCCCGTCGTTAAGGAATCAGCGGGCCATTATCATTTGAAGTGGCCCCCTCATTTCTGATAACTAGATGGCGGTTTCATGATAATTCCATCAATTTTAGCTATAACACAATGATTTATTTACCATTGTCAGATTTAGTCACTGTGCACATAACAAAAGTGTTGAAGTTTGAAAAGGGAACTACTTTTTTGTAAGAAGGAGGGATTAACCTTTGGAGGAGGCGTCTGACTTTGTGTGCTGGCGATTAGGTGCCTGATGAGGGGTGGGTCGAAGTGGGACCCCAAAAGTCTAGAAGTACTCTACTAAGAAAGTGTAAACCCAATTATAACATGTTACATTAAAACCTGTTGATGAAGGAGGCTAGTATATCAGATATTTAAAACTAGTAATTAAATCTAAAACATGTAAGTTAGAAATGACAAAACAATGTAAAAACAGGCTATAGATTGCCATCAACTGAAGATAGATCACCATACTAGGGATCTACAGTATATTTGCTACCTGCATGGACCCTAGCTAGATTTACACTACCCCTTCAGCCGTTAGCAGTGTAGACACATCTAGCCAAACACACATTAAAAACACACACAAGAAGGCAAGAAGTAGCTGTAGGTACCAAATATACACCGCTCTTTGCTAATGTCAGAATGTAAACTTGGGTGTTTGTCACGTATTTGGCTTGGCCATGATAGGAAGTATTTTATGTATACTTCCTTTGAATCATCTCCCTCAGTTTACGCAAAGCCGAGTCTGCGCTGTCACTCTGCCCGCTTAGACCACGATTACTAGTCATGGTTACTGATGTTGTGCCAGTATTACAAATAAAGAAGAAACGAATTGTCATCAAAGTTTTCCTCCATTATCAGGTGCCATCAAGATGGTTAGGAAACAATCTGACCAGGAATTCTTCCAAGAAATTTGACCGAGAAGTTTAATTTAAGCTTCAGGATCTGTTCTTTGTCCATGCGATGGATCCCCATATCATGTCGCTTCTTCCACCAGATCTATCAACTTCTGTACCTATACCTAATCATCCGAAAGTCCAAGGGGATTGATGCTAGCACTAGAAAACATTATAAATCCATTTTGAGCTATATCATAAAGACTTCATTTATATTCAGCAATACGGAATACTTTCCATCCACAGAAATATTAAAAACAATCGTTAAACATATTTGTCTAAATATTTCATTCAAAGATTCTAATATATTGTCGGATCCTTGCACCTCCAGAATACAAAGGATATATCACTAAATTATGACTAATTTACCGCCCTCCTTCATAAGGAGATCGCTGCAGGTGTTCTTTGATGTTTCTGTTTGACCTTGTGCCAAACAATCTCTGCCACCAGGAATATGGTACCACACGTCAGTCCTAATGCCACAGGAAAGAAGATGCCCTGGATACTGACGAGTGACACGGCTTTGGTGTAGTCTTCTACCTGACATTTGGCATCTTGAGCGGACTGAGACCATTCTTGATAGGTGCGCTGCAGGATGCCACTTTCAGTGAGACGGTACATACTGACCAAGACAAGAAGAACCATACTATTTTGGTGGGTTACCATTTTCTATAGACCACCAGTAGACTAATTTATGCCTTTTCGGATATTCAAAGTACGATTGTGGTTGCCCCACAAAGCGAAATAATGATTATTTAGATATTTACCATGTTCAATAGAGCATCAATCAGTAGTCTCTATGCTAATTCTATTAGAATATTCAAAGATCATTTGTGTCTCCACTCTCATAAAGTTGTTAAAGTTAAGGAAATAATGTTTACAGCTTATCAAACTCATTCCCACTCCCAAAAAGAATATACCACTTTAGAGAGAAAGACTAGTTAACAGTCTAAGAAAAATAAACACTTTTCCTAAAAGAAACACATCGACAAGATCCTACCTTTCTTGGAAATCTTGTTTGAAGGGGGACCACTTTGGAAGATAGAAAACCGCAAAGGAGCTGCTTAGTTTGGCGTCAATCGCTTTAAGTCTACAATTTGCGCTTTGTAGATATTCAGCAAAGGTTATGCCTGCTATTAAAGCGTATTTTCCCTCCAATACTTTTTGCAGGTGCTTTGTGATGTTGCTGGTGATTACATCAGGGTCTCTGGTAGACAATTCTTTAACTCTTTGTGTGATTGCCACGACATCTGACCTCTTTGAATTCTGAAATCCACAGAAAGGTGGATTTACATGAATTTGTGCACTCTGGAGCAAGAAGCACAAATATAACTTCATTTAAACCATGGACGTTTTTTAATTATATGCATATTCTTTTCCCTAAAGTTGTAATTCACTGTACCTGAAGTAGGTTTCCAACGACACTTGATGAATCGTAGCCTATTTTGTAGTCTTCTCTAGCTGCCAATTCTGCCATGTTGGAAAATGGAGGCCTTTCAGATTTTACAGCAAAGATGGCCATGATTGTCCCACAGTAGACAGCCGACAAAATGGTTGTGAACATCCACCATCCCGCAACAATGATCCGATCTGAGTCAAATGATGACTCTATGGTTGATCCTGTATACAAAATACTGCATATAAAAGAGATATACCACATTGAATAAGTGTGTCAGCTGGGAATATAACTGTTTTAACAATGTTCTAGTTATACCAAATCGCGTCTTCTAAATGTGGAAGGAAATCCCGAAGTAAAGCGGGTTCATCATTATTTTTAAACCAGTGAGACTGACTGACTGAGTATGGTTTTACGCCGTTTTTAGCAATATTCCAGCAATATCACGGCGGGGGACACCAGAAATGGGCTTCACAAATTGTACCCATGTGGGGAATCGAACCCGGGCCTTCGGCGTGACGAGCGAACGCTTTAACCACTAGGCTACCCCACCGCCCCTAAACCAGTGAGAATGGGGATGGTACTGAAAAACGTAGCAACACAATCGGGGCAAAACGGTATCGAAACACATTACGTTTCTGTATTACCTGGGCGACTTGCTGTGTCTAATGCGACTGTGCCATCCGTGTCGCTTCTATCGACCTGTAAGTCCTGCAACCCTTTCTCGACAAGTGTCATTATCAGGACAAAGATTTTCCTCTTATTGGAGAATCACCGGAGTGAATACATCAAACGATATACATTAATTATGCACCATTCAATAAGAGTGTGCACCAAAGTGTCCACACTACATAGACACATCTGAAGTATCGGTAGAAATAAGACAAGATCAATTCTTCGAAAATCTGAAATAAACATATATAAAAATGCTACAAACAAGATAGAACAATTATTGAAAATTCACAAATATTCAGTCAAACATCGGTGTGTTAAGCTGAGTACACCTACGTAAATATTTCAAGTAATCCGAGCGTCGACCCAACCGCAATGATGACTGAAGGAGGAATTTGCAGGGACCAAGTCTTTACTCTGACAACCGTAGGTTCGACAGATCAACGTTTGGCAGTTAGGAAACCAAGCCTTAGCTTTTAAATGTAATATTTTCTCACCTTGCTTCACAACTGCTCCATAGGTGTTGAATGCTGTTGATGCACAAGTTTGAATTACACATGGGGCGGTTAAACAGTTGTTGTCTTATTGCGTATTTCTGTCAGTACCCTTGTCGTCAGATGCCACTTGAGATGTAAATACGTCTTTTTTATGAATTAATCGTATAAAAGACAGAAGGCTTATACATGTAATCAGCGACACACCAAACACACTGTAGACACAGGTTTGGAACGGTCGGAGAAAGATCAGCAGATTGTCCACTTCAGTATCAACCTCTTTCCTGTACAGAATAACTTGTCTGCTTTCACCTACCGGGGGCAGAATGTAATCGGACACTGCAAGGCGGTCAGTGTGGATGGCTAGCTTATCCGCTGCCAGGTCTGCCTCCTGCAACAAAGAAATATATTACAAACTATTAAAGCTATCACAAACATTTAAACGTTAAAAGCATCGACGTACATAGCTGGCATATGATGACATGCATCGAGGCTGACCACCCGTTTGGCGCCTGTTATTTCAACCATAGGTTGTTGAAGTCATGTTCCAACCCGGATCTTCACGGGTGACATGGTCTAACATTACTGTTACATCTTGTCAAACATTAGGTGTCTTTCTTGATCAGTAAGTCAATGGGTTGACATCAATTAAAAAAGAATAAGGGGTGTTTCCAAAGAATTCTCTGAAACATTCCAAGCACTGCACCACTCTATTCATGTGCCACATCTACCTACCTCTGCGCACGTCTGTGCATGAACCTGAATCAAGTGCCTCTACTATTAATCAAGTGCCGCTCCTTACCCTACTCTGAAGCATCCCGAACACTCCAGTCCATGAACCATTGATATTCCTGCCCCACTCATCTTCCCTTGGTGGTATAACCTTGTAACTTTTTAATAAAAACATGTTATTATCATAAGTGAGAATGCGCGACATACTCAGCAATGCAACACCTTAAACTGAAGTCCTATAACATGTATGAGTAGATGTGTTCGTTGTTTTCTGAACTGAAGGACAGTGGTTTATAGTATAATGAAGAGGTACAAGATTTGAATTTTGAAGAGGAATTTATGAACAGGATATCATTGTGGGTATTAGATGAGCTCTTATGTATGTCGAAGTAGGATATTATATTACTATAACAGGATCCACACAATCAAAGTATCTGCATTTGTTTTCATATTTAATAGCGTGAAACATATTCCTATATCACATCAAACTATTGTAACAACATCGACATAGCGCTAGCATTATTCATAATGTTCAGACCGATTGCACCCCACACCATGATGCTTGGAACACCCAGCGAGTCTCTTTCAACAATACACTCTTTGGAAAACAATTCCCCACGCCTTCACCATACTCTCACTCTGCCATCGACTGTTGAAACACAATATCGGCTTTCATGAGAAAAAGGCACAGTTATCCATTGTCGAAATTGGCAATTTCGATGCAGAGTTGCCCATTGCAGACGGTTGTTGTTGTGATTAGTGGTTTAGGACAGTACTACAATATGGACTGTGAGAGCAGAGGTTTCTCCCGCGCAAACGTCGACGCACTGTACCGGCACCGATGGGTCTGTTGTGAGTCGCAATGGTCTAGCGTGCTGTTCCCGTTGCTCTAGGGAAGCGATCCTGCAGATGGTGGCGCACAATCTGTCGGTCTTGACGCTGTGATGTTACTGAAGGTCGCCCTCTGCCTGGGCGGTCTTGGATGCTGTTAGTAGCCTGATACCACTCCTGCAGTCGGTAGATTGTCCTATCATGGAGATTAAAACGATTGGCTACCCTCCGTGCAGTCTGGCCAACTGGCAAACGTCCCCAGACTTGGTTCCTCTGATCTCTCGTAAGACGTACCATGGCGATTGTGTCAAAACAAAAATGATTTCAGGCGAGTTTGGGACTCGCTTTCATTGGTAGGGTTGTCACGATATGCACGTGCATTTTCATTTTCATGAATGTCATACGGATCCTTTTACTACGTCTGCATTTTTATGTGCGTTTGGTCGATATGCGTTTTAATAAGAAAACACACTGATGTTGGTAATAACTGTCAATTTGGATTGAAAAACATTTTAACAAAAAGATAGAATCATAATAAAAACATCATTTTGTAAGAACAAAATCTTGCATTTGGTTTTGAAATACGACGTTTTTTTGTGGTTCAGTATATAATAGATGGACAGTTGTCTCTAATTCTTTAGAACAAAATGTAAATATAGGAGTGTCTTTTAGACTGATTTTATTTAGGAGAACATCTGTAGGTATAATATCGGATAATATCTTCACCTGTAATCACTTCAAATAAGTACATTTTGTACATCGATTTGGCATCATGTACAAGTTACATAGCATTGTGTTATTGTACTGTGTTTCAAAGACTCTTTCCCATTTTTTATGTGCATATGATCTATTTTAATTTGGGTCAAGTAAAGAAAGATTAAAAGCTGTGGAGCCTCAACCCTTAGACTAAATTTCGATATGTTACAGGGAATGTGTGAAACCAGGGGTTTCATATATTCCCTAAAGTTTCAAGGGATTTCATGAAAGTACTGATTTTCATGGTGTTCCATTACACACATTCCCTGTTAGGATATCTGTGAATGTGTGAAATTATTGTTTGTAGCTTAAAACTTAACTGTTGACTCTCATTTCATCCCTTAGTTCTTAGGAGTTGAAAACTTTGACAATTTTGACTTAATTTTCTCACGGCTTTACTGTTTAGTCTCATTTCATCCCTTAGGTCTTAGGAGTTGAAAAGTTTGACTATTTACTGATGACACTAAGTCAAGTTAAGAGAGGGAAATCACTGGGTTTCGATAATATTCCAGTTGATGTTTTGACAAATGACATCTGTATAGATTATCTTCATAAACTGTTTTCGACATGTTATGAGACTGGTCATGTACCCTCCAACTAGGCCCAGGGGATCATTACCCCTACCCCTAAGTATGGAGCTGACAACACGAGACAGAGCTACAGATGACCTTTTGGGTCATTGAGTTATGTACTCGCTTGTGTTCATCTCAATTGGGTATTCTAGTTTTCCTTTGAGTAACCAAATAAATTGTACCCACCTCACTCAAACTCAATTGGGTATTTTATAAGTTTGAATGTTGGTTTCCGTGTGTTTTCTATTTATATTAGATGTGCAATATGAGAAACGATAAGAAAGACTGCAAGTTGCCAAGTTCATGTGCTGAAATAGAACCTCTATATATACCTAAGTTATTTTATCCATCCTCTGTAACCTCCATCTGTAGCACATGGGTCTGCTTACCCCACATTCTAGTAGGTTTGGTAACAGAAACTAATTCACCGGTACGCAAGGTAAATTTTGACGTTTTGTGTGTACGCATGTAAGATCAAATGTATTGAGTATTTACAAAAATAGACGCAACAGACTTAATAGGAATTGGGTTTTCACATAAAACTTTTGCGTAATTTACGCAGATACCCGGCTTATCTGTACCTCTGCCGAGAGACCCAATGTCTTATCGCGTCATCACACTAGTGCATCTTATTGTTATGATTAAAGATTTGGCATTGGGTGTTGACATAACGATATCAACGTTGTATATCAATATTCCTTTTGTAGTTTCAAAAGTGACAGAGGTTGTCCTTTATAAATGGAAACAGGACCTTTTACAAGTTGATAGTTCAACTAGTAGGGGAGGTAATAAGTTACACACGTACTGTACTTAAAGTTGGATTTTTGCAGTGATTTTTATGTTAATTGTAATGTCTCGCTCTATGAGAAAAGCACTAGCTTTGTTTAGATGTGTGATAGCGCCGCTTAGAATCGAAACTGTAAAGATTTTATTGAAGATGAGTGTCATGTTTTATTGCATTGTCCTTTAAATGCTGATGAGCGATTACAACTTTTATCTCAATGTACAAGTCTTTTAGATGTTTTTTTTTAAATCTCGGTATGTTGAAAAAGTTAGTTTTTTTCTAGCTTGTCCAGGTGTATCGTTTTTATCTGCCTTAATATTCTTTAAAAGCGTACTGCAAATTTGTATATATTTTCTTAATGTAACTTGTACCCTTATTATTGCATTTTTAATATTCATATCTTATACTCTGTATATTGTGGCACAAGTGTCTCTCATAATTCCGTACGGAATAGCTCAACATTTTACTGTGATATAGCATTTAAAAGTTTAGTAAGGTATATCATTTTCAACTAATGCTTTTCTATTTGCAGCTACTGGAATATAATGTCTTTATCCATGATACTTTATGTGCATAAATGATATTCTTAATGAGTGGGACACTAATTATTCCTTATTCAGGTGGCATAGCAAGTACTTTTATCAGGTTTTGTCCTTCCATAAAAAATTGAAGCAGGCTTGTTGAATTTTATTCATTATCTCATCTGGAGGTGATAAAACTGAGGAAAATAGATGGTTTAATTTTGAGAGTAGTAGTGATTTCAAAATAACATTTCTGCCGATTGGGTCCCCATGGTTCATGGTATGGCCATCTACCTTCAGTTGTTGGCAATCTATAGCACGTGATTTATATTGTATTGTCTTCTTTGATTAAAATGTTTTACTTTTTTATGCTAGTTTAATATTTAAATCTGTGATACCCTAGTATTTTAACTGTCCATCGTCAAAATGTTTTCATTTCTTATTGTATAAATTGTTTTCGTCACAATATGGCTGAGATAATGCCGATGTGACGTTAAATATTTACTCACCCACTCACTCTACCGATTGGGGTAAGTGTTCTTATTGACCATGGCTTCATTTCATTCTCTATGTTGTTAGACTATTATAGTAATTCAATTTTACCATTGTGTAAAGGTCTACATCAAATATAATATGAAAATATACGGTGATACAGGATCTCCTTGACGACAACCTCTGGCTATAGGAAAAATAGTGCTAGCAAGTCCATGTACAAGTACACTTGATTTCATATAATTAAAACGGTTCTTATTCACTTCTGAAAACACATTTAGTATAAAATGTCTATCAACTGATTCCAAAACCTTTTCAAAATCAATTAGAACTAATAGTCCTGGTATTTGATAAGAGTTTGTATACTCCATGAGATCATATATCAGCCTAGTGACCTCACCCTGTCCATTTTGCTTTGGATCTTATAGAAAATCCTTTTGTTTCATTTGTTTCAAAATCATTAAGTTCATTCTTTTTATCATTTATTCTTTTTAAAATTTCTTCCTTAATCCGTAAACTGCCATTTTTGTCCAGTTCTATCTCCAAATCATGCAATAATGTTTCATTGATTCTACTCTTATGTTTTTACTTCTTTGTTGATGAAGAGTAAATTGTTAAGCTTCTAATTTCCATTAGAATCATTTCCCACAGAAGTTGATCATTAATTTGGTATTTTGAATTTTGGTATTCTATTTTGGAGATATATTTATTCAAAGTGTTCTTAATAGTTTCCTTGACTAGTTGTACATACTTTGGATCTTGCAATAAAGAGTTATTGAATTTCCAAACCCTTTTCCCGTTAGTGTTTCAGATAGAGATAGTGTCACAGAAATAAGTGAATGGTCTGAATCTATACTTGGACTTATGTCGCACTTGTAAACATTGTGTAGTAAATGATGAGAGGTAAACAATGATCTAGTCGAACTTGTTTAATTGTAGTAGGTTCTTTACATGTAAATCTTTTCTCGAAGGCAATAAAAAACATGCCTAATAACTTTGATAAACATTTACATCTTACTGAGAGCGAAACAGAATTGTTATTTTAGTTTAAGAGAGTACAGTTTTTAAAAAAATTGTATGTTCACCGTGTTTTGTGTATAAATGATAAGCTCACCTGAAGTTCATCGCTTGTGACAGAAAGTTCAATAAATGAAAAGGATATCCAAACACCCTCCGCTTATTCACTGTCACGAAGCCATATCCTATTTTGTTGTCCTGTAAGTAAATATCACGTTCATATTGTAAGAAATGACTTAACATGATCTAGAGATTGAAGGATGTCAATCACTCCCAAAAGCTCTTCTGAGCATGAGAAGGTTTCCACCTTTACAAGTTTCATTGGATATTGGATATTTTAGTTCTCAGCATATTGAAACAGTATATAACTGTCATATCTAATGACATGTTTTTAAGAAACATCACCCCCAAAAGATAACTCATTTATCTGGAAGCAATCTTTTCAGTCACAAACTCCGTCCCAGATTTTACAGAAAGCGCCGTTCCTTCTGACATCACAGCACATTACAGGCAACTCTTTGAACATGACACGCATCCGAAGGCTATTATGATGGACAGATCGAAAATATCAACATGTGCTCTTTTGAATTGTTTGCCTCCTGTGAAAACTGCTACGAAACCTACGAATATACAGGTGAGGCCACTGGCATTAATATTCAATGTTTCCCTAGTAAATGAAAGTTTTTATAACTGCCTACCCTCATAACGACAGTGAGTTGGCGTCCATTGTAACCAAACTTGATATTGGGGAACACGTCCGTAGGATTTGTTACTGCCCCATTGCAGAGAGCCACGTCTGTGAAAACGCGTCCATTAGGATGGAACATCAGTGTCCACATCCTCGCCTTTGTACAAGACCCCTGGTATCAAACAGACATGGTATTCAACATGGCCACCGTTTAGGATATAGAGGTCATGTTAACCAGAAGATATTTAAGTACACCCCTATCATTGTCATGGTATGGATCCGTCATTATATAACAACAAACAAACAACACTAGAAAAGTTTCGTAAGATCATCCGGGCGTGCACCTCAAAAGGGTGTTAAATGTAGACACCAAAGGATATGCATCCTTGAATATTGCTAGATATTAATGAAAACCTATAACTTTTGTATTACTGCCTTGTCGGCTTTTTTCTGTCATTATGACATCTTGCGTCAGACAAAATCAAGAGCTCTGCATTCATGTTTGAGTTACAACATTCTCTACTACTTTCCAGCACATAAGACCTATACGGCAAGTAATTATACTCTGTCACTGAAACAATAACTCACCTGTCTCGCAGACAGGACCACCAATGCCACATTCTCCACCTGGATGTTGCTGTCGAGTAGTACAGGTAAGTCATCCGATGTCCCGACAACCAGCACCCGGGACACGTGACACAAGTCAACCAAGGAGTTGGATCTTGTACCGCACAATCGAGACTGGTGGAGGAAAACAGTTCGTATGAAGTTGATGTGTTCTCATGGTTCAATAGATATCCAAGTGCGATGTTTGTGAGTATGTCAAAATGCCTTCATCGAAAACTGACATATTCGTGACTCAGAGAGCATTTGACAATACTATAATTCAATTGTTCGTAATATTGGCTAACAGAAACGTTACATGGCAGTCAGGTACAAGGTCACAAATAAGGCTGAAATGTTTCATCAAGCACGTGTATAGTTTTATTCAAATTGTGTGAGAGTCAGATATGGCAGCACAAACCCTTTTCACGAACACAGATTCTTAGTGATCCTTGTTTTGCCTGTCTCTCTGGGTAATTAAGACTGATGCTGATGTTAAATATTCAATATTTGAAAGTGATCATGTCCAGTGATCGTCACTACATCTGAGAAATGCCACTTGTATCTTTCATGGCTTTCACAGTTTTAAATATTTACTCACAACTTAAAAGCTTGAACTTGTGTTTGAAGTAATAATATCTGAGACAGCGGATTTAGCCTTCTGTTGCTAACACCTGTGATACTGGATGTCTTCATTCACAGAAACATGTGAAAGATGTGTTATAGATTATTTTCTTTGTGGTTGTTAAGTATGTATATATTGTTTGGCGTACCATTTGACGTAAGACTGAAACAGTTGTTGTGACGTCACAGAGGAGCAGCACGTTGAGGTGTGGCTGGAGCACCTTCTCCATATCTCTAAGGATTCTATTCAGGTGATCTTCTGTAGAGGAGCTGATGTCATAGTCCATATAAAACATACCTGATGCTTCCAATGAAGAATCGAAGTTTTCATCTGAAACGTCATAAAACCTACAATGCATATGCAGCAATATCGCATATCAAGTATTCATAGAACATTGAATATAAAACCAGGAATACATTGTGAACTTTAGCAAAGATCCACTTACAACTACTGACAAACTATAAGAACTTAAAGTAACTACTAAAATGTCAAAGCAAAGGAACGACAATCCGTCTGAATGTAAAAGTTTTTGGTTTTCGGGATCATAAACGACAGAAAGAACCATTGCTACAAACATAGGAATATTATATTGTATCCACCCACCCACTGTCATGTACGTATTGCCTCTTAAAACCTTAATACGACTTCACCTTGGTTTTAACATATTCTGGTAATAATACAAAGAGGTAATACTGTCACAGACCATACGTCCCTTAAACTGTCATGTATGTATTTCCCCTTAATACCCTAACAAGACTTCGCCTTGGATTGAAGCAAGGTTTAACATATTCTGGAAATAATGCCAAAGAGGCAGCACTTACACAGGCCATGCTTGTTCTCATGCAACACAAGAAGAGACTTCCACGTAAGCGACAGCAGAAGTTCCACCAACATGGCGATTGTGACGCCGGTTATGATGGCCTGACTAGGTGGAATTGCAACCGCCACTGCGTCTGTATTACATATACCTGTCCTAGATGAACTGCCGATGTTCATCACACATATTACGCTGTGGACATATAACAATGTGTTTGTCTTGCTATTTAAACATCATCAAGCAAACAAACTGCTAATGGTGATAATAAATATTATACTCCGATTGCAGAAATCTAATCGTTATTTGTAGAATGCACAAATCGATTTTAGATAAGGGTATACCCACTTGCTCCCTGGCCGATGTGAGGCGATTTGATAAGCGCGACAAGACACCGGGCTGCCTTCTGTAAGCACACTCTCTCTCGTCATGTTCTGCACCCTTGCACTCTTAAGAACCTTAATACGACTTCACCTTGGCTTGAAGTAAACTTGTAAATTATTCTGGAAATAATGCCAAAAAGGTAAACTTTGCACAGACCATGTTGGTTCTCATGCAACACAAGAACAGTGAGTGAGTGAGTGAGTTAGTTAACATTTAGCTTCACATCGGCAATATTTCAGCCATATCGTGACGATAACAATTTCATTTATGTCAATTTTAAATTAATAAAATATAGAACATCAAAGGACAGTAAAAATACTAGAGTATCACAGCTCTTAATTTAAAAGTAGCATGTAAAACTAAAACATTTTAATCCAAGAAGACAATACAATATAAAACTCGGGCTATAGATCGCCAACAACTGAAGGTAGATCACCATACTAGGGACCATGGGGACCAACACAAGAACAGACACCCAGGTAAGCGTTAGCAGAAGTTCCAGCAAAATGGCGTTATGTTGATACTGACACGCTGGCGACGACAAACTGACAAACTGACAAAGAGTACACCAAATAGCTTGAACTGCAGCTGTCACTTTATCTTAGTATATTACTTTGTCTGAGATGACATGTGATGGCTATTACACAATGGCCATACATGCGTATGTTTGCCTTGCTGTTTTAACTCTGTCAGGCAAACAGGCTGTTAATGGTGATAATACATATTATAATTAGATGACAAATTGGTTTTAGCAGAATAGTCACAGAGGATTATTCCCCAGAAGAATTCACACATAGATTTTCGGTAATTGTATAGCCACTAAAAGGGACACCAATCCCTGGCTTCAGTCCGGCTCTCTAATATTGCCACCTTGGACTCATTAGGTCATTAGTGAAACGATTTGCTGAGCTTGACAAGAGGCTGGGTTATCCCTGGACGAATTCCTTTGTAGGCGTAAAATGTTTATACACAAAGGTTTCGATCTAGCGTTACTCATGTCTGGGGTAGATACTGAACGCAGTTCTGATGAGGTGAATGCATTACATGGTTTGTATAGCACTTGGAAGCGCAGCAAGAGGAGAATATGTTTAGTTGGATATAACGTCGATCAAAGAATTAACCGATAACACATTAACTATTTTATAAAAGAAGTTAAAAAGTGGTTAAAATTCAGTATTCAGTATTACCTGGGGATATGAATCGGTATGACCTGGACCATCTGTTTCAGTACTACCCAGACCGTCTGATTCATTATAACCTTCACCGTCTGATTCATTATTACCTGGAAAATCTAATTTAGAACGGGCGTATTACTGTATTAGTGGGGCATCACCTGAGTCTTCAAATAATTTCAAGAGAATAGTTTATTTTCAAGTATCTAATCGGTTCCATACCTTCAGCCAAAGTTTACATACATTGTGCATATGTTTACATAATGTTAATCAACATTAATGTCCATTAGTTGCTTGGTACCCGAGAAACTGGCAAGCTGAAAATGTTTGTAGTTTTGAATAAACATAGATTTTATATTGGTTGTATTTGAAAATGTGTGTACGTATGTCATACGGACTTTTGTATTGTAATCTGTGTTCTTATCGATCCGATTCTCCATTCTTTCTGAGTGCTGATGCTTTTATTCCACCAGAACATGCCATAGAGTGTTAACTATTTTCCTTCCCCTGAGTGAGTGAGTATGGTTTTACGCCGCTTTTAGCAATATTCCAGCAATAATCACGGCGGGGTCCCTTCCCCTGAACCTCGAAGGGGTTTAAAGTGCTGTAAAATGATTGTTCTCCTGTGAGGGTTCCAAAACTTTCAAAGCTCAACACACCTTTTTAATCGTAGAATATTTGTTGTCTTATTATGGCTAAATATCAGTAGTCACCAATGGCTGAAGGGATGGGATAAATACCAGCTAAGGCCCATGCAGGTAGCCAAAGTACTGTACGTCCCCATGGTCCTAAGAGTGGTGGTCTACCTTCAGTTGTTGGCGATCCTCAGCCTTTTTTATATTGTATTGTCCTAATTTGAAATCCTATTTTAGTGATATATGCTAGTTTTATTTCTTGTTACTGTGTTACACTAGTTGGTTTTACTGTCCTTCGTTGACAGGTTTTTTAAACTTTAAAATTTGCGCATTTGCCATGAATTTATAACTATTTTAAGTCACGATATGGCTGAAATACTGCCACTGTGACTATAAACGTCAACTCAATCATTCCTTCCCGTGAAGGAATATCCAATTAAACATGCATGTATATTTAACATTGTGCAGTTTGGGATGCAATTATGAGGTCAAGCCCTATGTAAGACATCTTATGGGCAGTACAAATCTCAGTATATTTCAGTCATCTGCTGAATGAAAGGGCGACACGTTTCAGGATCGTCATGATCAGCTTGACTGCAACGTTGAGAACATTTCAGCTGTGAGGCTGTGGCATGCATATACAATTAGTGTTGTGGGTTTATGACAACTCTGGTAAGGTAAATGGGTATCTGTCAATAAGAATTCTTTTGTGTTGTAATGGGGTTGTATGGTTGAATGGGGTAGTTGAGAGTATAGAATGTTTATTGTTTGAATTTGTACAAAAGATAAGAGTGGTACAGATTGGTATGCAGGTTTAGAAACTTCTTCCAAATTATGCACATTTAGGCGTTTTAGGACAATATTTGACCAAGAAAGATATTTGAAAGTTGTTTGGAAACAGAAGTAAAGAAGATTATTAGCAAGCTTAAGGTGTGGAGTTTTACAATTAGAAAAATAATCCGGGAGGGCTAAAGGTATTATCAGGAAGGAAAGATATTGTCAATTTTGTAAAAACGGTAAAATCGAAGATGAAATGCATTTTATGTTAGAATGTAAATCTCTTAATTCTATTAGACAGAAAAACATACCAGATAAAATTCTAAAACTATCATTGGGGCATACTATTATATCACTAATGACATCCAATATTGATGAATTAATTAAGAATGTAGCTTATTATCATGCAAATCACGCTTATGCGCATCATGTGATTTATTGTCTACGTAAATATTACTGTAGAATTTTTGTTATGGGCCGGATGATGTCATCAATTACGACATGGAGTGGGAAGATCATCTGAAGAGAACTCGTGCTTTCTTTGAAAGACTGTCTGAAGCAAATTGACTGTGAATCTTGCACAGTGTCAATTTTGAAAGGCGCAGGTTGAATTTTTAGGGCATGTTGTAAGACACGGCCAGGTACAGCCAGTTCATGCTGAGGTTGAAGCCGATGTACATTTTCCAGTACCTCAGTCTAAGAGAGAACTCATGAGATTCTTGGGGATGGCAGGTTATTATAGAAAGTTTTGTCAACATTTCCCAGATGTTGTATCACCACTTACCAACCTTTAGGGGAAAAAGGTAAAATTCAAGTGGGATAGCAGTTGTCAGACTGCATTTGAAAATGAAAAGCCATACTCATGAATTCTCCAGTATTGTAGGCACCAAAATTTTGAGAAAGCATTTAAGTTACAAATTGATGTAAGTGATGTAGGTGCAGGTTCTGTCCTGATTCAAGAGGATGATTCAGGAATTGATCACCCAGTTTGTTATTTTTCCAAGAAGTTTGACAAGCATCAAAGAAATTATTCTACCATTGAGAAAGAGACATTAGGTCTTTTGCTAGCTTTGCAGTATTTTAAAGTGTACATAAGTGCCACTACTTCCAACTGAAGAGTTTACTGATCACAATCCCTTGACTTTTCTGGCACCCGTGAAGAGCCACCTCCTCGTGTTGGGTGCTGGGTAACGCTAAGCGCCCTTCAACCCCCCGTTGTGGACCCGGGGGGATATTTGGTCCACCAACCCGTTTGCCGTCGGTTGCGCCCCTGTGTCGGTGGAGGACGGGAGGCTGGTGGTTGAGGGCACTGGGAGCCTGGAACCGTGTTCCTTTTGCCCAACACACCACTTCGCCCCCTACTTCACCTAGACAGGTGGTTGAATGGGCCCGGTTCAACCAATCGGCTGGTCATGTCGAGCCCTGTGCATTACTTTTATTTGCACACATTATATTCTTAAACTATATGGTGGACTTTAGGTCTCGGCTTTATTAGTTTATAAAACATCACTTGATTTCGAACTATGTCTTTTCAATTTGCCTAGAGTCTAAATGCCCAGAAGGCGATGGCTCTTGGGCCAATCTAGTAGGAGCTATCTTTTTAAGATCTTATCCTGCTTGAGTATACCCTCCTAGTATCCTTGGTGCCGTCTGCTGGAGGCCCACAGACATGAGGCATCGTCCTTGTTGACACTCCATGGTGGGTGAGGAGCTAGGAGGGTGAATCATATACAATACAACCATGGCACCCCCACTGAAAAAAACGTTCGTATGAATCTGATGATTCAATATCTTCTGAGGATGAAACTCCTACTGTTCTCGCAAATCCTGATCATTGGTCTCGATTTTTGGTCATGTCAGCACCAATTTGGTCCACTTAAATTGAATCCTTTTGCTATTGCAAAGGGCATAGAAGGATTGGGTGGCGACGTAAAAGAAGTCAAGAAACTAAGTTCGGGATCACTACTGATTGAGTTCAAAAAGAAAATTCAATCACAAATCCACCTTTCGACCAAATCATTAGCTAATGTTCCTGTGGAGGTTTCACCTCACAGGACACTCAACAGTAATAAAGGCATTGTCCGTGATGTCGGACGTTGCCTTTCAGATATGGATGAGGCTGACATCATTTCAGAATTACGTCCACAAGGAGTGACTGCTGTTAAACGGTTTACTTCCAAAAGAGATAATGAAACCATAAAGACCAATACTTATCTATTCACATTCGGTCTTCCGTCACGCCCAGTAGCATTGGAAGCTGGATATTGTCACTTAAGGGTTGATGCTTACATCCCAAATCCCCTGAGGTGCTACCGATGTCAGAAATATGGCCATGGTTCTAATTCATGCCGCGTCCCAGCTGCTTGTCATCGATGTGGTGGCAACTGTGAAGATAGCAGACTCTGTGATAAACCTCCTGCGTGTGTAAACTGCTCTGGGAGTCATCCCTCGTCGTCCAGAGCATGCCCTACATGGGAGCTCCAGTCAAAAATTTCGAAAATGAAACATGACCGTAATGTCACTTTTTTTTAAGCTAGGAAACTTGTTCTGGCTCTCGAAAAACCAGGCCCATCTTATGCGGCTGCTGCTTCTGCCTCAACTCCAATTTCTCGACCGGTTTCATGTCAGTCAGTAGTTTGCCAAACCGAATACACATGGATTGAGTCATCTAATCCAATCTTGGCTAAACCTCGTCGACAATCATCCAGTTCTTCGTCACAAACGGAAGATCTATCTACAGTTGTCTCACCGTCGCCAGTGGTTCCAGCATTGGAACCAAAATCGGTACCAAAGCCATCCCCTGTTCTGAAATCAACCAAAAAACAAATTGATCATTCTATTCATTCAGATAGTATACCAAAGGGTCAGCGTGACCCTGTACGGTTATCAAACCTTGGAGGACATGGATGTCTCTCCTCTCTACCAATTTAAATGATTTACACTTATTAATACAAGATTATAAGCCGTCAGCAATTTGTCTCCAGGAGACATACCTTAAAGAAACTGACAACTTGGATTTACGTCAGTACAGTACCTACCATTCATTGTCCCCTCCAGGGACTAAAGCTATAGGTGGATCTTCTGTTTTCGTAAGGCACCCAGGAAGGGCCACCTCCTCGTGGTGGGTGCTGGGTCACGCTAAGCGCCCTTCAACCCCCCGTTGTGGACCCGGGGGGATATTTGGTCCACCAACCCGTTTGCCGTCGGTTGCGCCCCTGTGTCGGTGGAGGACGGGAGGCTGGTGGTTGAGGGCACTGGGAGCCCCTTACTTCACCCCTTACTTCACCTAGACGGGTGGTAGAACTGGCCCGGTTCTATCAATCGGCTGGTCACGCCAAGCCCTGTGCATGGTACATATATTATTTGCACACATACTTATTTTGGGGCTTTTGATATTTTGATCTTCCATTTACAAATTATTCTCATGTTGAATTGCCTAGAGTCCTATGCCAGAAGGCGGTAGCTCATGGGCCAATCTGGCAATAGAGACCTCTGAATTCTGTTCTTCTTCAGAAAGGTGTCAAGGGCGAACCAGCCTGCCATTTGTTCTTTTAGATTCGACAGCTATTCAAGTGTTTATGTGCTGGAGTATAACATCTCTGTAACCCTGGTGGAGTATATTGGATTCCGCTGTAACACCGACCTTGTTGACACTCCATGGTGGGTGGGGAGCAGGGATGTTGAAAACTTTCCTACACCATGGCTTTTCCTCTTCCTTCTGGTTCATCGAAGCATAAACGTAGATTTGTAGAATCTACATCGTCGGATGAAGGATCTTCTGACACTGTCGACTCGTGGCCGAGGTTCATTGTTATCTCATCTATAGAAGACACTCCGTTACAACTGAACCCCTTCGCAATCTCCAAGGGCATTTATTGTGTCTGTGGAGAAGTGAAGAACGTTACACGTCTCCGAAATGGCACGATCTTAGTGGAATGTGCCAGTAGACAGCAATCGGTCAATCTGTTGAAACTAAAACAGTTTGTGAATACACCTGTTGTTGTCTCGGTGCACAGAACTCTGAACTCCTGCAGAGGTATAGTCAGAGACAGGGCCCGCTGCCTTTCTGATATGGATGAGGACGATATTGTTCATGAACTAGAAAACCAGGGCGTAACAGGAGTAAAGCGTTTTTCTAAAAAGAAAGATGATGGCACAATTGTCAAGTTGAATACGTACTTGTTTACGTTCTCACTTTCCACGCTTCCAAAAAGTATAACAGCTGGGTACTTTAACATCGGAGTTGAGGTATATGTACCAACTCCGCTCCGATGTTTCAAATGCCAAAAGTTTGGTCATGGGGCCAGGTTCTGCCGTAATACCATGGTATGTTCCCGTTGTGGTGGTGCACATGAACTCTCTGAGTGCACGAATAGCATCAAGTGTGCTAACTGCGATGGAGAACACTTGGCCTCATCAAAATCATGCCCGGTCTACGAACGTGAGACTAAAATTCAAAAGATAAAACACACCAGCAACATTTCTTATGCTGAAGCTAAAAAGCAGGTAACTGTATCATCCAATTAAGCTATTTCATATTCAACTGTAGTTTCTTCTCGTGGCAATACCTCCAGAGCCACCATGACATCAACGTCGTGCCAGACATCCATATCCTGGGTGAACAAACAATTTACGATAGATGATAAAATCCAGACCTCTCAAATGGGTATCTCTGGTGTTTCGACATCGGCCTCTCAGACGGAGACTGTCACATCGCTGCCTTCAGCAGATCCTGCTTCTGAACCTGAATGTGCCTCAAATGCATCACAGCAAATTAAACCATCCAAAAATGAAAAAAGGAAAAGAAAAAATCGAGAGGAAGGACCAGGGCCCTTCAACATTTCGAGGTGCCTTCCTCTCAGTCGTCCCCTGTACAGGTTCAAAATCAATTTGAACCTTTGGAGATGGAGGTCAATCCCTCTTTCCCAGTCCATGGGAGTAGACCTCACTCCAATCCACGTTCTCCAATTGATGCTCCATGAGTGGCTCAGATAACATTGTTCAGTGGAATTGTAGAGGACTGAGAAATAATTTTAATGATTTACAATTACTAATACAAGATTTCACACCATCAGCATTTTGTTTACAGGAGACGTACCTAAAAAACACAGATCAATTTGATATCCGGCAGTATACTTCATATAACTTCTTTTCTCCTCCGGGGCTCCGAGCTACTGGAGGCTCTTCAATTTTGGTGCGACAGGGTGTTATACATAGCCCTGTTCCCCTAAATACAACACTTCAGGCTTTTGCCGTCAGGTTGACTTTACACATTGCCTTTACATTATGCTCCCTTTATGTGCCGCCATCTTCCACTCTTCACCAAACTGATCTTCAGGCTCTTTATGACCAGCTCCCCAAACCGTGTATCATTATGGGTGACTTGAACGGTCATACTCCTCTTTGGGTTAGTTATGATACAAACAGAAATGGGACAGTACTAGACGATTTTATTTCAAACAACGATCTGTGTATGTTTAATGATAATTCGAAGACATACCTACATCCTGGCACAGGCACATATTCTTCTCTTGATTTATCACTCACTCACACAGATCTGTTAAATGAATTTGAATGGTCAGTCCATAACGACCTGTGTGGCAGCGACCATTTTCCAACCATTCTTAAAACAATAACTCCTGCTGATGTTGCTCCATCATCAAGATGGAACTTCAACAAAGCAGACTGGCCTTTGTTTGAATTACTCTGTATTGACAAACTAAATCCTGCTCGTTTTATTGATGCTCTTGATTCAGTGCAATTATTCTCTGGTGAACTACGCAAAATAGCTGATGAGTGTATTCCTAGGTCCTCTACAAATCCACATATACGTAAACCATGGTTTAATAATGACTGCAAACAGGCTAGAAAGGCACGGAAAAAAGCTGAACACTATTTCCGTCGCCACCCAATGGTGCATAATTTAGATAAATTTTAAATTTTAAACGCTAGAGCACGTCGAACATTTAAGCAAAATAAGCGCCAGTCTTGGCAAAATTACGTTTCGAAACTAAATTCACGGACGCCGATGTCCAAGGTATGGAACATGATCCAGAGAATTAAAGGTAAGGGTACCAAATCAAGCATTAATCATCTCAAAACTGGGGACGAATTGTTAACAGATAAATCTGACATAGCAAATAAACTGGGTGAAACACTTACAAAGCATTCTTCCTCGTCAAACTATGTTCCTAAATTTCAAAAATACAAACAATTGCAAGAAAAGAAGCAAATCAATTTTCATTCAGATAATGGGGAAGACTATAATGAAATCTTTTCTATCCACGAGCTTCATACTGCTCTTGACCAAGCTCACAATACTGCAACAGGAGCTGATAACATTCATTATCAACTCTTGAAACACTTACCTGAACCCTGTTTAGAAACACTATTAAATATTTGTGATGACATTTGGACATCTCGTCAATTTCCTTCATCTTGGCCTGATGCCATTGTTGTACCCATACCTAAACCTGGACGTGATCATACAGATCCCTCAAATTATAGGCCCATTTCCTTGACTAGTTGCGTTTGCACAACCATGAGGCGCATGGTCAATAACAGACTAACTTGGTACTTAGAGTCCAATAATTTAATCACAAATATCCAATGTGGTTTTCGTAAAAATCGCAGTACCATTGACCATTTAGTTCGATTGGAGTCATTCGTTAAGAATGCCATTCTTAACAAGCAGCATGCAGTGTCAATATTTTTCGATTTAGAGAAAGCCTATGACACGACATGGAAGCATGGCATTTTACAAGATTTACATGATTTTGATTTACGAGGCCGTTTGCCTCAGTTTATATCCGAGTTTTTAACAGATAGGCAATTTCAAGTCCGAGTGGGTTCTACCCTGTCTGACCATTATAATCAGGATCAGGGTGTCCCACAAGGTACTATTTTGTCTGTCACATTGTTTAGTGTTAAGATCAACAATTTATCCAAGGTCTTAAGTGATTCAATCGATTGGTCACTTTTTGTGGATGATTTTAATATTTCTTGTCGCGGCAAAAGTATGCATACTATTGAACGGCAACTGCAGTTGTGTTTAAACAAAAAAGATAAATGATGTCTTGAAAACGGCTTTAAATTTTCTAAATCCAAAACTAATTGTATACATTTCTGCCGTAAATACAAACCGCATAAAGATCCTGAACTATCTCTAAATGGCACACCCATCAAAGTTGTCAAGGAGGCCAAGTTATTGACTTGCACTTAACGTTTCTGCCACATATTAAATCCCTTAAAACTAAATGCCTGAAGGCACTTGACTTGTTGAAAGTTGTTTCTAACTCAAAGGGGGGAGAGAATCAAGCTACCCTCCTCCACCTATATCGATCATTGGTCCGCTCGAAACTTGATTATGGGTCCATCGTATATGGTGGAGCCTGCAAAAGCAATCTAAAACTACTTGATTCTGTCCACCACCAAGGTCTAAGACTTTGTCTTGGATCTTTTAGAACTTCTGTTGACAGTCTCTATGTCGAAGCAGACGAGCCTTCTCTTGCCCAACGACGTATAAAATTATCTTTACAATATCTTACAAAACTATATTCTAACGAATCGAATCCTGCATTTCACTGTATCTTTAATCCTCTTTATGAGGATTTGTACAACCAGAAATCTTCTCTTGTTCCGCCACTGGGGCTCAGAATGAAGCCATTCATTACTCTTGCTTGCCTTCAGGCTATAAAATATCTATCTTGCAAACATCCACTTTTAATTGAAATATTCGAATTATATAATGATCTTGCCACTGACCAATGTGACATCGTCTTCTTTTACCCAGCCACGTGGGCATTTCTGGGAAACAATGGCCGATCTTGCTGCCGAGGCAGTTCTCAACAAATCTGTGACACCACTTCTTATCCCATACTCTGATTACAAAGCTGCTATAAGATCTTATATCCGTGATCTGATGCAAAAGAAGTGGGACAGTCAAGTAGGCATAAATAAATTACATGCAATCAAACCTTATACCGATTACACCTACTTGGGTTGTCAGTCCAGATTTGAAGAGGTCTTCATGTGACGATGTCGTATTGGCCACACTAGATATACTCATGCATACCTATTGGAAGGTGAGGATCCTCCGTTTTGTATCCCTTGTGATGACAGAACCACGGTCAAGCATGTCCTGCTTGACTGTGTTGAATTCTCCATCATAAGGGATAAATACTTCAATGTAAAACAGTTAAGGATCTTTTAACACTGTTAATTTTCATTTAATTATTGGCTTTTTTAAAAGAAATTAATTTAATGAATTAATTTTGAATAACATGTTCTGTGCATATATGTATTTTAATTATTGGCAGTTTTGATTAGTAACTTCGATCGTTAGTGGCTGTACCCACAACAGGGTTGAGGTAGCGTAAAATTATTGTCCTCCTGGGAGGGTACGTAAGTCCCAAAACTTTCAAAGTAGACTTTTCACGTATCAAGTTTTTAAACGTTGTATTTTTGTTCATTTAAATTTCGGCTGAATTGTCCTACAATCGCCAACAGCTGAAGGGATGGTTTAAATCCAGCTAGGGTCCATGCAGGTAGCAAAAGTAATGTAAGTTCCCATGGTTCCTGGTATGGTGATCTACCTTCAGTTGTTGGCGATCTATAGCCCGTTTTTTATCTTGTATTGTCTACGTAAATTAAATAGTTTTACATGTTCATGCTAGTTTTAGACTCCATCTGTGATACTCTAGTTATTTTACAGTCCTTCGATGACTGATTATTTAGCAACATAAATTTATTGTTTATGTAAAACATGTCTCGTCACTATATGGCTGAAATATTGCCGAGGTGACGTTAAATTTTAACTCACTCACTCACTCACTCACTCACCCTTGACTTTTCCTCACAAAATGAACAAGAATCAAAGACTTATGAGGTGGAGTTTGACCTTGCAAGGGTTCAATCTTGTGATTTAGGATTTATGACAAGGCTCCAGTCTCCAGTCTCGACAGACAAGTATGGATTCATTATCAAATTCATTTATAATACTGAACAATGAGATATAAAAGCATGGAACATCCTGATTTGGTCCTTACACGGTAGCGAGGGTTAGCCGCATACCTTCAATGCTAATGTTAGGTACGATATAGTTTCCATTTGGGTATGTTTTACAATTATGAACATCTATTTCAGTATTTTTATTGAATAAGATGGCAACACCTATTGAGTTTCTCATAATATATCATCCTCCTTTTTGATGTGTAAAGGCATATAAACATAGAGATTTTTTCTGGGTTACATCTTCTTTTTATTCTCGAGTACAACGTTTCAGGACTTGTTCTGGCCCCATCATTAGGTAAAACTGAACAGTAACTGTTAACTCTGGCCGTGACGTCACAATGCTATGACGACGCAATACATGTGGTGGTCAATAGATACAGATGACATGGCTAGTAGAATACATGTTATTATGGATATATAAGATGTCGTTTACTGCAAAATTAAGGGATCAATTTAGAACTGTGCAGATACTTATACATAATTGTTGATTGATTTAGAAATGTACAGATACGTATTTATAAATGTATAGAATGTAAAGTAATAGCAGTGTATACATAGAAATTATGCTTATACATGGGAACAGTGACGAGGGTAGTGACGATTTGGGAGGTAGACACCATGATCCCTGTTTATTGCTGGTTTTGTGCGTTTGATGAAGAAAGCTTCAATCAACTTGCGTTTCCGCCAGTCACTGATGTTTTTTGCGAAAATTTCCCAGTCAATTTCATAATCGGGATTATTCATTATGTGTTGGGAAACTGCAGATTTCAGATCTGATTTGTCCTTTGAAGTTTTGTGTTCTTTCACACGTTTAGCTACTGGTCTGCCTGTCTCACCAATGTAGATGTCACCACAGTCACATTTCAGTTTATACAAACAGCCTTTAGGGTTGGATATAGCGTGATTGCACCCCTTACCATTTGCACGTAGCAAAGTTTTAAGGGTTTTGTCAGACGAGAAAGTGGTGTCAATGCTGGCCATTTTCTTTAGGAGTCTGGCTGATGGGCCCAACATAAAAAGAATAAAAAGAAGATGTAACCCAGAAAAAATCTCTATGTTCATCAAATATCATCTTCTAAAATGCCAATCAAACATCTAAAGGCATATAATAGAAAAAAATGTTTCTTTCGCCATAAGTTCATAAGCTTCTTTACGTTTTGTTTTATGGGCTAGCCCTCGGCAATTTGCAGAAATTACATTTAGGTTGTCCATAATGGGTTTGGAACGATATAGCAAATTTGATTCATGATAAAGTGAGACAATAGAGTTGGAAGAAATATACACCTACTGAAGTGAAAGGGTTTTTCAAAACATGAACATGAAATTTTTGTAAAATGACAACGACTTAAGTAAAAGTAAAGGCATTACTATACACACCAACAACTTAATTACGCATTTAAATATAGCGTGGCCAATATGGTACCCAAAGAGGTATCAATATCTAGTAGCTGCAGGGTAAATCAGAACATCAAAGCCCGTAATGCAAACAAAGGGAGGTAACTGTTGGTTAACATGTGTGGCGTATGTCACGTCGGTATAGAATATGAGTTAACAGATTCATATTTACCGGATGTTATGTTGATGGTAGGCAGTTCCTCGTGGACGCCATATCAGGGCTCTCCTATCAACCAAGTGTAACAAAACCGGCTTTCATCCGACCAATGAACTCTGCTCCAAGACCGGATATTCCAGCCGCGTCTTGTGGTGCACCATTGTAAACCGTTCTTGTGTATGTCTGTGGGTTAGGAGACGACGTCGAATAGGACGACGTGAAGCAAGTCCACCCGAGTTCAGCCTTCGTTTCACCGTGCTGAGGGACACTCTGGCCTTGACTTGCCACCTGTCTCTGAGAGTCCGACTTGTCGATTTCGGGTCCCGTCTGGCAAGTCTAACGAGCAATCTGTCGTCACGAGCACTCCAGTTCGTTTCCTATCTTTAACACCCCAGTAGTCATGTGCTTTCGTATCAGACGACTGATGACAGTATGGTTAATATTGAGTTGCCTCCCAATTTCCTACATGACATACAAGTATTAAGCATACCAGTGATTTGCCACCGTTCATTGACACTAATTCTTCGTCTAGGCATAGTTGGACAGCACAAAAGAATCGATTTCAGACTGTAATTACACTACGAAATGACACGTGAGAACTTTGGTTTTTAAGCATAGGGTTACCATGTATCATAACTGTCACATGGCACGTGCATAACGTACTCATGTGTTTTTGCATGTTACCTTTTCATTGGGTTTATCACTGTTTTAACAATGCTCCAGGTATACTAGACGTGTCTTCTTAATGTGGAAGGAAATTCGGAAGTTCGGGTACATCATTTTTTTGTTAAACCTAGTGAGTGAGTGAGTTTAATTTAACGCCACACTTAGCAATATTCCAGCTATATGGCGGCGGTCTGTAAATAATCGAGTCTGGACCAGACAGTCCAGTGATCAACAGCATGAGCATCGACCTGCGCAACATGGAACCGATGACATGTGTCAACCAAGCCAGCGAGCCTGACTTCACCCGATCCCGTTAGTCGCCTCTTAAGACAAGCATGGGTTACTGAAGAGTCATTCTAACCCGGACCATCACAGGTTTTAAACCTAGCAACACAATGGGGCCAAAACGGTGTCGGAACCGTTTCTGGATTGCCTAGGCGAATTGCTGTGCCTAACACGACTGGGCCATCCGCGTTTCTTCTATCAACCTGAAAGTCGTGCAATCCTTTCCAGGTTTGGTACCCATGGACAAGTATCATTTTCCTCGTATTGGGAATTCACCTTAATGAATACTATGAACCATATACATTAATCATGCACCATTCAATAAGATTCTGCACCAAATTATATAGACACATCTGGAGTACCTGTAGAAATACGATCGGAAATAAACAAATGTAGGAACCCAATTTCGGGGGCAATTTCAGTCTTGAAATGTTTTGAAAAATTGCTTCGAAATACTGAAATCTACTGCTACAACTAAGATAGAACAATTTCTGAAAATTTCCAAACATATATGTTCGAAACACCAATGTTCAGCAGATAGGAAGCCACGTTTTGGGGCAGTTTAAGTTTTGAGTAATATTTTCTCACCTTGCTTCACAGCTTCATAGATGGCGAATAGTCTGGATTAAACTGGTGGCGTTTGAACAGTTGTCTAATTGCACATTTCTGTCAGTATCCTTGTCTTTAGATGCCACATGAGATATGAATACGTCTTTATTACGGATTAATCGTATAAGAGACAGAAGGCTTATACATGCAATCGGTGACACACCATACATACTTTAGACATAAGTTTGGAGCGGTCGGAGAGAGATCAAGAGATTGTCTCCTTCAACGACATGCTCTTTCTTGTACAGAATAATTTGACTGTTTTCACCTACTGAGGCATAATGTAATCGGACACTGCAAGTCGGTCAGTGTGGATGGCTAGCCTATCCACTGCCAGGTCTGCCTCCTGCATCAAAAGAAATATATGTATACACGCTGTGCCCGAGGACTAAAGCACAATTTCTATAAAATTAAGGCATAAAGTCAGTGGTATGTATACCGGTAAAGGTTATCTCATTGGATGACTTTGGTGGTAAATTTGTTTGTTTCTTGTTGTTTATCGCCAACTAAATGGCGGCTGATCATAAATAATCGAATCTTGACCAGACAATCCAGTGATTGACATTAAAAACATCGAAATACAGAACTGGGACATGGTGACATGTATCAACCAAGACAGCGAGCCTCAAAGTGTAGATGATGAAGTATGTAAAATTAAGCACATTTTTCTGCGATTTCGATGAGCATTGCTTAAGTCATGATCAAGAATTTAATGGGTTAATAGGAATCAATGTCTTCATAAAAAAGCGAAATACCCTTTTCATAATTCTAAGGAGGACAGTTATTAGCATTAGTTTGTGAACGACCATCCTTCTGCAAAGCATCCCGAGAGCTCCTGAATGTGAATGGTTTATCGAATGCTACTCCATGCCCTTCTCTGAATCATCCGAAGCGCTCCTGTCCATAGACAATTTATCAAGTATTACTCCTCTCTCTTCTATGCAGCATCCCAAGCACTCCTGTCCTTGGACAATTTAACAAGTGCCTCCACTTGCCCTTCTCTGAAGCATCCCAAACACTCCTATTCATTGTTATGGATAATAATTTGCCGTGACAAAAGGTTTAAAAATAGAACACAGACAAGTCTAAAATATTCAATAATATATTAGATAAAACAACAAGCAAACTACAATGAATGACAATACAGATTTCTATTACAATGCAGTTGAGTCACAAATCTAAAATATTGGGTCACAAATCTAAAATATTGACTCACCAGAGTCTCGACATTTACAGTGAGAACAGATATACTAGATATATATATTGAAGGTTGTTTTACAATAACAGTAGTTGAACAGGCAAGCACGATCGCTCCTGAGATGATTGCTAGCAAAGCTTGGCTCGATCTTTATTGTCTTAGAACGATGCAGGATTTTCTCGAACATACGACCGGAAGTCAAAAGAAAATAAAGCCAGCCAAAGGGAGGCAATTCTGAAGTGCTATCAAAAGGCGTACCGCTAAAGATACTATTGTCATTGAACATATGTGATGCGAGATGCAAGCCAAAACCCACACTCAAAGCTTCAAACGTTGTGACCCATAATAATTATCACTTAATCAATGTGCTATTACAAATCACAAAAAAAACACTCTAAGAACACTCTCCTCCTTAAGGAAAAGAAACTTTCTGTTACAATCATAGAAAGATAACTAACATAATGAGATGACATGTAATAATATGAATAACATGAGAAACATCTTGCAGAATTAGTAAGATATAATGCAGATACAAACATACATCATCATTTAGTCATTATACATTTAAAACCTGGAAAGTGCATAAGTCTATGATTCGTGTGTTCTTCATGCATTTTGTGAAGAAAAGTCAAGGGACGGTGATCAGTAAACACTTCAATTGGAAAAGTTGTGGCACCTAGGCACACTTCAAAATGCTGCAAAGATAGCAAAGATCTAATGTCTCTTTCTCAATGGTACAATAATTTCTTTGATGCTTGTCAAACGTCTTGGAAAAATAACAAACTCGGTGATCAATTCCTGAATCATCCTCTTAAATGAGGACAGCACCTGCACCTACATCACTTGCATCAATATGTAACTTAAATGGTTTCTCAAAATTTTGTGCCTACAATACTGAGAATTCATAAGTATGGCTTTGACTTTTTTCAAATGCAGTCTGACAACTGCTATCCCACTGAATTTTACCTTTTTCCCAAAAGGTTGGTAAGTAGTGATACAACATCTGGGAAATTTTGACAAAAACTTTCTATAATAGCCTGCCATACCCAAGAATCTCATGAGTTCTCTCTTAGACTGAGGTACTGGAAATGTACATGGCTTCAACCTTAGCATGAACTGGCTGTACCTGGCCGTGCCCCTACAACATGCCCTAAAATTCAACCTGCACCTTCCGAAATTGACACTTTGCAAGATTCACAGTAAATTGTTCTTCAGACAGTCTTTCAAAGAAAGCACGAGTTCTCTTCAGATGATCTTCCCACTCCATGTCGTAATTGATGACATCATCCGGCCAATAACAAAAGTTGTACAGTAATATTTACATAGACAATAAATCACATGATGCGCATAAGCATTATGAACATGATAGAGATTTCCTTAATACATTCGCATGATAATAAGTGAGTGAGTGAGTTAATATTTAACGTCACATCGGCAATATTTCAGCCATATCGTGACGAGAACATTTGACATTGAAATGGAATATATGTATATTATAAAACCTGCCGACGAAGGACAGTAAAACAACTAGAATATCACAGATGTACATGTAAAACTAGTAATTAAATCTAAAACATTTTAACTATAGGGGACAACACAATATAAAAATGGGCTATAGATCGCCAACAACTGAAGGTAGATCACCATACTAGGGACCATGGAGACTTACAGCCATTGTACCTTTGCTACCTGCATGGACCCTAGTTGGATTTACATCATTCCTTCAGCCGCTGGCAATTGTAGGGAAAACATAGCCAAAATTAAAATCACAAAATGCTACGTTATAAAAATGTTGGTAAGTTTAATTGTACTATGAAAGTTTGGGACTTACGTACCCTCTCAGGAGGACGATAATTTTACGATACTTCCACTCCCTTGGAGGGTACAGCCACTAACAATCCAAGTTACTAATCTAAACTATCAATAATTAAGATACATTTATGTACAGAACATATTTATCAAAATTCATTAATTAAGTCCAGTTTCTTTTAAAAGCCAATAATTAAATGAAAATGAACAGTATTAAAAAAGATCCTTAACAGTTTTAACCCTTGAAATATTTATCCCTTATGATGGAATATTCAACACAGTCAAGCATCACAAGGGATACAAACGGAGGATCTTCACCTTTTAACAGATATTTGTGAGTATAACGCGTATGGCCAATGCGACATCGTCGCATAATGACCTCTTCAAATCTGGACTGACAACCCAAGTAGGTGTAACCAATATAGGGTTTTATTTCATGTAATTTATTGATACCTACTTGAGTGTCCACTTCTTCTTTGCATCAGATCACGGATGTAATTTCTAATGATAGTTTTGTAATCAGAGTATGGGATAAGAAGAGGTGTCACAGATTTATTGAGTGCTGCCTTGGCAGCAAGATCGGCCATTGTGTTCCCAGAAATGCCAACGTGGCTGGGTAACCAACAAAAGACGAAAAAGCCAGTTGCAAGATCATTATACAATTCAATTATTTCAATTAAAAGTGATGTTTACAAGAGAGATTTTGAATAGCCTGGAAGGCACGAAAGAGAATCTGATAATGTGATGTATTGTTTATGCTTAGGGCGTCTATTAATATATTTAAGAGCTGTTAATATGGCGTTAGCTTCTGCTGTGAAATAGAGCTGTTATTTGGTAATCGAGAAGAGATTGTTCTGAATCCAATGAAGGTGGCACAAGCTACTGCGCCACCATCCTTGGACCAATCAGTAAATAAGAAAACATTCTTACCACTGTCCTTGTAATCATTTTGCGTTTGCAGATTGTTTCGTGGTATTCTCGGGAGTCGCAAAGGATAGGGCTAATTATAATCCTTATTTATGGAGGATTGGGTAGAATGAAATATGTAGTGTCTCACCTCAAAAGGGTCCTTCAAGAAGACCCTAATATTGTTTTAAACCAGATAACGTGTCCTGTCCCTACTGACACTGCACATTCCTTCACTCAAACAAGAAAGTAGTACGGAATGTTGTTTTCAATGTGAAAGCTTGGACAAATTGCTTCTTCATGTATTAATGTATCTTCTGAGAACATGTATGTCGGAACACTGGTGAAGTATGACTTTCAGTTTCTCTACCTCTTCTAGTTCGACGTTTAAGTTCTAATGCTAGTACTTGTATCCTCTTTTGTAAAGTTAAAATCCATAAGTTAGTTCCGTTTTCATTCTGAAGGTGAACAAATTTGCATTTCGCTTCCGTTTTGTCGATATAGATTGGTTATCCGATATATTGTGAGATAACAGAAAATTACTTCATCAAAAGGAAATAGAAACATTGATACAGTTTTGTTTGTTGATTAACGCCGCATTCAACAATATTCCAGCTCCCTTGCGGTCCTTGATACGGTTAGCAGATTGCCACTTTGATGGTTGTAAGCTGTACACATATACTGCACTGCTCCAGTCGTTTTGTGATAAGTGCATCGAGGTTCTAGTTATGGTTTTGTTTGTTCATTGAAACCACACACAGCAATATTCGAGCAATTTTGCGGCCTAGTAATGGTACATACACATGTATGAATTATAGGAGATTTAGATTTGGAGTTAAGACATTTCACCACACAACGATGATTTTCAGAATACCAAGCAATCCGATGTCAGAGGGGTCGTACAACGAGTCCGGGACGTATCTGTCACAGACCCTGGCGTCCTCAGCACCAACCTCACCGAGCACCTGCACAGACTTCACAAGGGAAAATATGCTTTTATCTCGAGGCACCACCAGTCTGCCTTTAAGTCATGCTAATTGCAGATTAGAAGCACTCCACACAAACTTTGGACAGTCCTACACAGCAGTCAACTTCCAAAGTAATTACCTTTTAAACAGGATTTTTTGAAAACACGTAGGTCTGAATTGATCATTTGTCATCTTTTTTCATTCATTCATCCATCCATCCATTCATTCATTTATTCATTCGGTTGTATAAACCTGCAATTTCTATAAATTTTTCTGGTTGAGGGTTTTTACTCTAAGCATATATTTACTCTATTCTGTAAATGTGAGGACAAATGGACATGTAAATATCACAAAGAGGTGAAGGTATGAAATGTAATTAGCTAACTGGTGACTGGACATAACCAGTTGTACCATTTAACTGGGACTATGAAACGATATTCAGGTCGTTATGTTTTCTTTAGAGTGCCCTTTTCATCTGATAATATCTTATGACAACGTTTTACATTGTGCCATTAGAGTTCTTAATGTGATGGTAACCCTGACATACAATCCTATGTATTGTTTGTCACCGACAGAATGTGCTATCTCCGCGAAAGTAGTATACTGCAGGGCATCTTTCAAGAATGGATTCAGTCTGCCGAACAGGGCCAATGTCCGCCACAAGAGGACTTACTGAAAGCCTGCGTGTCCTTCACCAAGGTTCAGGGTATCTTCTTTGCTGTGGGAGCTGGAGTGATCTGCAGCTTCCTGATGCTACTTCAGAGGTTGTTTGGTACAAGACGCATCCGAAAACCATACAATGATAATTACCTTATCCATACACCAGTTGATGATATTGTTCGGACTGCCGTAAATATGTTATCCTGGATAACAATGGATAACATTGTTCAACGAAGTCTGAGGTAAATAATTAAGATTTATTCATTTATTGAAAACAAACGTAGCAGGTACAAGCCACTTTTTAACGAGTATACTGTGTGTGGACCCGTAAAGACCGGTTAGAATTGGTCTTCAGAAACCCATGTTTACCGTAAAAGGCGGCTGAAGGGGATCGGGTGGTCAGGCCTGCCGACTTGGTTGACACATGCCATCGTATCCCATTTGCGTAGATCGATGCTCATGCTGTTGATTACTGGATTGTCTGTTCCAGACTCGTTTATTTACAGACCACCACCATATGGCTGGACTATTGCTGAGTGCGGCGTTCAGCAGCACCAACCAACCAAGCTAATGCGAGTACACTTGAAGCTATCATTATCATGCAGGCTGAATAGCCACAATACATAGTAAGGCATACTGGCTGATTGAGAAATGTCAACAGTCCACTATTAAATGTATATTAATGATATGGTGCGGAATAATAGCTCGGACATGCATCTGCTCTTTTAGAAACATTGTATTTATAATGATGATTCCTTTTCAAATTCTTTATACAATCCAATGGCCCTTTATTGCAAGATGGATAAAACGTATTTTGGCGACAGTCACAATGAGAGAATACATGCTCTTTCTTCTTTACTGCAATGCAGATATTTCGCGATGAATTTTGTGTGTTAGAAGTAGATAAACGTATCTGCTCGGACATACATCTATACTCTCCCAGAAAAGAAACGCATCATGAAATAGCAATTTCATGTAGCAATGAATTAAAACGTTATTCATTTTACAAAAGGTTTTGCTCTGTTTATGGAGTCCTATGGTGTTTATGTTTTGAAACATCACAACAAAACGCACCATCCGTAAAATACCCGATTTAACAGCATGATTTTCAATTTCGGCGTGTAGTGTCACAGAATACACAATTCACATGCAATGCACGTGAAAGTTGGGGATCAGATAGTCTCAATGATGGGTATAAAAGGTTGATCGCTGTCTGTCGATTATTCACTGTATTTGGAATATTGTTGACGAACGCAAAATGCCACGTCTAAGTGAAGCCAACCGTCATATCGCCATTGGTTTGCTTGAAGCTGGCCAGTCTCAACATGCAGTTGCCCGACGCATGAATGTTCACCAAAGCACCATTTCACGGCTCTGGGAGAGATATCGCCCGGCGTAGTGGGCGACCTCGAGCAACCACTGCGGCGCAGGATCGCTACATCCGGGTACATCACCTGCGTCATCGAACAGCTACGGCGACCAGTACCGCTCGACAAATACCCGGATTGAGGAGGCTTTCTGCACAGACCGTCAGGAACAGGTTGAGAGAGGCTGGTTTACGTGCCAGAAGACCTTATTTTGGCCCTGTGCTTCGACAACAACATCGTCGACATCGAGTTCAATGGTGCACCAACGTTCAGGCCTGGAACCTACCGAATTGGCGTAGAATCTGGTTCAGTGATGAATCACGATTTCTATTGGAACGACGCGATGGAAGAATGCGGGTGCACATACGTCGACGTGAACGTTTCGCCGACTCTTGCATTCCCAGGTGGACAGATTGGGCCGGGACAGTGTTATGAAATGGGGAGCGATCACCTGCCGTAGGAGAAGTGATTTGGTGATGATCCAGGGCAACCTGACAGCTCAACGGTACTGTGACGAAATCATACGCCCACACCTCCTTCCATTTTATTAATCGCCAGAGGAGTTGTTTCAACAGGACAATGCAAGGCCCCACACAGCACGTCACACTAGAGACTTCCTCCAGAACCACAACATCAATGTGCCCCTGGCTCTGAAGATCACCGGACTTAAACCCGATCGAATATCTGTGGGATGCCCTGGACAGACGGGTGCGACGCCGTAACCCTCAGCCCCAGACACTTCAGCAACTCGAACATGCACTACAGGCAGAGTGGGCTGCGATTGGGCAACACGAGATTCTGAGACTTATTCGTTCGATGCCGAGGCGATGCCGTGCAATTCTGGATGCCCACGGTGGTCACACGAGGTTTTGACTTCAGCGCCACCACACGTCTCCATGTGACACTCAGAACTGAGCTTTCCTCGGGAGTTGGAGCCACAGACGGATAAGTCTGCATTCCCAGTGTGCAATTTCGCTATATTTCATTGACTCATAAAGCCTACAAGATGTTTCACAAATAAACATAAAAATACAGTTGAAATTCCTATATGCGTTTCTTTTTGGGAGAGTATATGTTCCTGCGGCTTTTAGAAACGTTGTATTTATACACACGATGATTCCTTTCAAATTCTTATACAAGTAAAATGACCCTTTGTACAATATGGGTAAAATCACAATGAGAGAATACATGCTCTTTCTTCTTTACTGTGAAACAGATCTATAGCGACGCTGATGATGAACTATGTGTTAGTAGTAGATAAATATGTATGAAACGTATTGACACTTGACTGTAAATATACTAGGCACATACAAAGAAACTGTGAATACAAAAAATTTAAAATCTAAAATTCTCAAACCTGTGTAGACACATAAGGATTTAAACTCAGAGATTAGTATCCACCCCAGCACAGTTCGACAACGTTTACGTCATCACGGGATCAGACAACGACGTCCCTGCCATACGGCCTATCCTGACACAACGTCATCGTCAGAAGCTCGCCGAATGTGGTGCCGAAATCATGTCCGCAGACCCTTTGTTTTGGTGGAGAAATGTTGTGTTTACAGATGAGTCCAGGTTTAACATTTCCCATAGTGATGGACGTCAACGTGCCTATAGACGCGTGGGAGAACGTTATGCCTCTGTCTTGGGAGAGGAATCGCTTTGGAGGTGGTTCCGTGATGATTTGGGGTGGAATAACAGCACGCCAAAGAACTCCTTTGGTGATTGTTCAGAACAACTTAACTGGTGTGGGCTACGGGGATCAGATTCTTCGACCTGTGGCAATTCCTTTTCTGCAACGTCATGGCCCTGGGTTAACATTCCAACAGGACAATGCCAGCCCTCATACGGCAAGGGTTGCTATGGATTTCTTGCAACACCACAACGTTGACTTACTGCCTTGGCCTGCCAATTCACCGGATCTCTCCCCGATAGAGGCATGTTTGGGACGAGATGGATCGACGTCTACGCCGTCTTCCTCATCCGCCAGATAACGTCCTTGACCTTGCAACAGAACTTGAGAGAATCTGGCATGACATCCCACAAGCCTTCCTTGCACGTTTGATAGGCTCAATGCCTCGTCGATGCACTGCTGTTCTCAATGCCAATGGTGGACATACCCGTTATTGAGCTTGTGACTGGTCGTTTGACCCCTGTCCCGCTTGTTGACTCGTGACGTCATTGTGATTGACTTTTCAACTGAAATCCTCCGACTTGTTATGGTCTCATGACCCTCCATTAAAGTTTATATGTATTGCCTTTGACATTGTTATCGTAATTTATCAACTGGGATTTCAAACTGTGTAAAGAGGTAGAATTGCCCTTTGTACAAAGTGGATAAAAATATGTTTGGCGACAGTCACCCAATGACAGAATACATGCTCTTCATCATCTACTGTGATATGTCGTGTCACTCACTATCGCCATATCGTGTCCATATCGTGTCATTTTATCACTTTGTCGTGTCTCACTATCGCCATATCGTGTCATTTTATCACTATGTCGTGTCTCACTATCGCCATATCGTGTCATTTTATCACTATGTCGTGTCTCATCGTGTCATTTTATCACTATGTCTGTCGCACTATCGCCATATCGTGTCATTTTATCACTATGTCGTGTCTCACTATCGCCATATCGTGTCATTTTATCACTTTGTCGTGTCTCACTATCGCCATTTTATCATTATGTCATTTGCACCATCACTTCCATATCGTGTCATTTTATCACTATGTCGTGTCCACTATCGACATGTCGTGTCATATTATCTATGTCGTGTCTCACTATCGCCATATCGTGTCATTTTATCACTATGTCGTGTCTCACTATCGCCATATCATGTTATGTCGTATATCGTGTCATTTTATCACTTTGTCGTGTCAATCACTTTGAGGTATCAAATATCTGTTAAAAGTGCGAAGTATGGCTTTCATTGCAACACATCGATTGAACATTCACATTTGTTATTCTGGATGATTAGTGTTGACTTTAGCTGTTACCAGAATCAGTTGGTACCTCTGTCACCATATAAAGTATTAAGAAATTGCATTTGAAGGCTAAAATGGAAAACTTATCAGCATTTTTCAAAGCACCTTTGATTATAAAATAGATCCTACTATGAAGGTAAGTTTAATTATAGACTTTGAACTTTTGATGTTTAACATATTAACTCCGTGTAGATCCACATTAATATCAACATGACAGATCAAGGCTACGGCAGCATCTGCAGATTTCAACTTGCAGTGAGTGAGTGAGTTAATATTTAACGTCACATCGGCAATATTTCAGCCATATCGAGGGAGAGCAATTTAATTTATCAACATTAAAATCAGTAAATTCAGAACATAAAAGATATGTTATCGAAGGACGAGTAAAACTACTAGAGTACCACAGTTCTTAATTAAAACTAGTAAGCTATCATAAAAGATCTTCAACTTTCAGATTTCTCCATCAGGTTACAAGAGTTAGTTTGATAGTGATTCAGTTTGTCACGTACAATAGTTATTGCGAGCATAGCTGTGACTAAACGCGAAAGAGCTTCAACACTTAACCTCCGTAGCACATTCTGATTTTATTCGTCACCTATTATGTTTAATGCTTCCTATTGCATTCAAACTACGAACTTTATCATACCTTTTTCCGTGTCTCTTCCGTTTATCTAACGGTATTACTTAGTCAAATGTTATTGTTTTGTTGAAAATATGATATATCAATATGTCTGTTTTCTCAGTTAATTTCCATTCAAAGTTTTGATAAGAGTTGTTTATCAAAGATATCAAAAACTCCTTTTGTGCTTCCTATTGTAACCTGAAACTTTTAACAAGATTTAACATAAATGACCCATTCAACTGTTAACTCTTGTTATATTTATCGCATTGTTGTGTTTAAAAATATAATCTAGAAATATGCAATATTTCAATAATTTTGATGACATTTTATGACATTTTGAAAAGTAACGATTCATTAAAATTGTTTGATTATTGTTGTTTAACTTGAATAAATCTCGTAACTCTTTTTTTTTCTATTTTGTAATCCAACTCATTGGTATCCTCCAGCAAAGCTTAAAGTAGAGAGAGTTGGGATGAATACCACTCATAACAATATGTAACGTCTGATTGTTGAGGACAGCTGAGGTGATGCAAACCATCTCCTGATTGGTTTTATCTCATTTTTTTTCATATAACATTTTCATCGATAGGGGGACGGAGCTCTTCTTGGATGTTGATGAAGAACCAAAGTGGTGACTATTGAACAACGAATTGATCGGTTTGTCTGTAAAGGAGGTGTCTGAAGACTCGGGCTTAAGGTTTGTTGAGAGTCACGCACTCACAATGGAAGGGAATCGAATAATTATTTTTCACCTGTAGGGATAGTTTATTCGTTCATGTATTCAGGTTATGGCTCAATTCCATCACATGCTTATAGGGACATATTATACCGATAATTTTACACTGATACACTGTCTCTAATTTGGAAATGATGATAATTATATTGCAAAACCCGGATCGCACTCTTATATTATTATTTTTTCAACTCATAATATGAAGACCAGCGAAGATCTTAAGTTAGAATTGGTCATCCTTAACACTTGGAGTCGTTCTTGAAGTAACACATGCATTCTCAGGAATGAAAATAACTATTCATAGTGAAGAAATATTTCTTTATATATGGCAGTGTTGGCGTAAACACAATAGTTCCTTTTGAACGCCATAAAATGACATGCTGCCTTCAACCTTCCAGTCAAGCAACATTGGATTTGGGAAACTGGAGATTCCATAATTTCTAACAATACTCAAAGACATCAGCTATACATTGTACTTCCTGGTCGACATGTTTCAAGTCTAGCAACATTGGTTTTGAAAACCTGAGATTCCATGATTTCTAACAAACCAAAGACATCGCTATATACATTGTAATTCCGGTCGACGTTTCAAGTCTACAAGCAACCTCCTCTAATTGGTTATTATAGTTAAACACATGAACATTCTGTTGAAAAGTGAGCATCCTCCATTTTCGAATCCCTTGTGCATTTGGTCTCTCAGCACGAGATAATCTCATATCATGCAGCCTCTTCAGGACGACCTTTTCATAATGCCGTTGTTCATTTTAATTCCTGGTCTTTTTGAGGAGAAACTGAAGTACTAGAAAGATATTAAATAGTTGACTCTTTGTATAACATTAGTATAACGTTATCATGGATGGTATTCCAGTCGGTTCTGACAACTTAAAAGCAACTGACCTGCTGCAACTATCGTATGTGCAATCTTTGATAGGCATGTATAAGAATGACTTGTACGGAAGCGTCCTAGTGCCACAGTCTGAATTTTTTATCACCTAATTAGGACTTGTATCTCCTAATTGGGACTTACTATCTCTAATTGGGACTTAGCTATCTCTGGTAGAGATATACTATCTCTAATTAGGGTTACTTTCTCTAATTGGGTGATACTATCTCCTAATTAGGAGTTACTATCTCCTAATTGGGACTTAGCTATCTCTAATTGGGACTTAGCTATCTCTAATTGGGAGATACTATCTCCCTAATTAGGAGTTACTATCTCCTAATTGGGTGATACTATCTCCTAATTGGGAGTTACTATCTCCTAATTAGGTGATGCTATCTCCTAATTAGGAGTTACTATCTCCTAATTAGGATCCTTAGCTATCTCCTAGTGGGACTTAGCTATCTCCTAATTGGGAGTTACTATCTCCTAATTGGGAGTTACTATCTCCTAGTGGGACTTAGCTATCTCCTAATTAGGACTAAGCTATCTCCTAATTAAAGATATACTATCTCCTAATTAGGAGATTACTATCTCCCTAATTAGGTGATACTATCTCCTAATTGGGACTTAGCTTATCTCCTAATTAGGACTTGGCTATCTCCTGGTGGGAGGAGATACTATCTCCCTAATTGGGAGTTACTATCTCCTAATTGGGTGATACTATCTCCTAATTAGGAGATACTATCTCTAATTGGGAGTTACTATCTCCTAATTGGGAGTTACTATCTCTAATTGGGACTTGGCTATCTCCTAATTGGGACTTAGCTATCTCCTAATTGGGAGATACTATCTCTAATTAGGAGTTACTATCTCCTAGTGGGGTGATACTATCTCCTAATTGGGAGTTACTATCTCCTAATTAGGAGTTACTATCTCTAATTGGGTGATACTATCTCCTAAGTGGGAGTTACTATCTCCCTAATTAGGAGATACTATCTCCCTAATTAGGAGATACTATCTCTCCTAATTGGAGACTTAACTATCTCCTAATTGGGAGATAGTAGTCCTCTAGAGATAGGAGATAGCTATCACCTAAGTGGGAGATAGTATCACCTCTATAATTGGGAGATAGTAACTCCTATTGGGAGATAGCTAAGTCCTAATTGGGAGATAGTAACTCCTAATTGGGAGATAGTATCTCTAATTGGGAGATAGCTAAGTCCTAATGGGAGATAGCCTAATTGGGAGATGGCTAAGTCCTAATTAGGAGATAGCTAATCCTAGTGGGAGATAGTAACTCCTAATTGGGAGATAGTATCTCCTAAGTGGGAGATAGTAACTCCTAATTGGGAGATAGCTAGAGTCCTAAGTGGGAGATAGTAATCACCTAGTGGGAGATAGTATCTCCTAATTGGGAGATAGCTAAGTCCTAGTGGGAGATAGTAACTCCCTAATTGGGAGATAGTATCTCCTAATTGGGAGATAGTATCACCTAATTGGGAGATAGTAACTCCTAATTGGGAGATAGTATCTCTAATTGGGAGATAGCTAAGTCCTAATTGGGAGATAGCTAAGTCCTAATTGGGAGATAGTAACTCCTAATTGGGAGATAGTATCTCCTAATTGGGAGATAGGAGTAACTCTAATTGGGAGATAGTATCTCCTAAGTGGGAGATAGCTAAGTCCTAATTTGGGAGATAGTAACTCCTAATTGGGAGATAGTATCACCTAATTGGGAGATAGTAACTCCTAATTGGGAGATAGTATCTCCCTAATTGGGAGATGGTAGTCCTAATTGGGAGATAGCTAGTGGGAAGCTCTCCTAGTGGGAGATAGTAACTCCTAAGTGGGAGATAGTATCACCTAATTGGGAGATAGTAACTCTAATTGGGAGATAGTATCTCTAATTGGGAGATAGCTAAGTCCTAATTGGGAGATAGCTAAGTCCTAATTGGGAGATAGTAACTCCTAATTGGGGAGAAGGTATCACCTAATTGGGAGATAGTAACTCTAATTAGGAGATAGCTAAGTCCTAATTAGGAGATAGTAAGTCCTAATTAGGAGATACTAAGTGGTGATAAAAAGATATACACTAGGACGCTTCCTGTACACCAGTGACCAATGTGGAGCATGTTCTCAACTGAAGAATTTATGCAGAACCGAGAAGAGCTCATTCTAGATCTAGGTTACTGGAAAACCTATAGTCTGACTTCATTGATACGACTGAATTTACACTATGTTTATATGTCTGAATTGTTTTATCTTTGTATGTTTCTTATTCTACAATTTTTACAAACTTTTACTGATTCACTGTCCTGTCAATATTTGTGTTTAATATGGATTTCGTTTTCATTGCTGTAATATTGCCGATGAAATAACACTGAGACTCACTCCCGCACACTAAATTTCTGATCTGGAATATGTACAAAGGTTGTTCTGAAAGGTATTGTTCTGAGTCTGCCACAGACTGTCATTAGTCCTTTCCAGGCCATCAACGGACACAAAGAACGTATTTTGCGACACGCTTCACAAAACAGGTTTCACAAATGACCAATAAATGAAAGTTTACATATATACACTCACACTTGTATTTCCAAAATTGTGACATGCGTGTTCAATATTATAAACGTGGCTTAAACAGGAGAGATTGCAAACAATGATAATCAGTTTGAAGCTACATTGCAAAATTGATTTCTGAATAAACAGCTTAATTCTATTCTTAACATATACCAGAAACAACAATGATATGTATCAAATATGTATCAAACTTCATTTTAGACGTTTCGGCAGGAAGAAGCTGTCACCATGGCATACCAATTGCGTACACCCTCTTTGCTGATGTTGGCACCCATGAAGAGCCACCTCCTCATGGTGGGTGCTGGGTAACGCTAAGCGCTCTTCAATCCCCGTTGTGTGGACCCCGGGGTATATTTGGTCCACTCATCCTGCTCTTGCCGTGGGTTGCGCCCTGTGTCGTGGGTGGAGGAAGGGATTCTGATGGTTGAGAGCATGGGTGCCAGGAACAGCGTTCCTATTGCCCAACACAACACTTCGGCCCTAACTTCACCTAGACGGGTAGTAGAACTGGCCCGGTTCTATCAATCGAAGTTGGTCAATGTCCAAGCCCTGTGTTTACCTTTTGATATGGCTTGAAACTTTGCTACATTTACTTGTTGAATGTTTTTCTGTTCTTTTCACATATCTCAAGTACTTACTTAGAGTATATACCCAGAATGCAGGGGGGCTCATGGGTCAATCTGGTTGATCCTCTGGATTAACTGGAATATACCATTCCCTGTATCCCTTTAATGTTAGTTTGCTGGATTACCGCTTACGCATGACATCAACCTTGTTGGCGCTCCATGGTGGGCAGGGAGCAGGTTTGTTTGAACTTTTATAACATTAACCATGGGAAAATAAAATCCCAAAACCCAAAGCGGCAGCTCTCAGAATCTGATTCTGAACTGGATTCGTCTGATATCCCCGTAAGTTGTTCCCGCAACACAAGACCCATAATTTCAGCAAAGGGTTAATCGAGACCGTGATCGTAGTTTAGCTGATAAAACTATCGATGAAATAGTATCAGAACTTCGCAGTCAAGGTGTCATCGAAGCTAAACGGTACACATTTCGCAAAAGATGGGCGTGTATTTCCATCAAACACTTATCTTCTGACCTTGACACAACAATCTTACCTAGTTCGATCAAGGTTGGCTGTTTTTCAATGCCTGTGGATCTTTACATCCCTCGCCCTACACGGTGTTTCCAAATGTCAGAAGTTCGGACATGGGCATAATTCATGCAAAGGCAATGTTACTTGCTTCCGATGTGCTGGATTTGACCATGAGGGCAGCACTTGCTCTCAGCCTGTTAAATGTTCTAACTGCCATGGTGACTATATGTCATCTTTGCCTGACTGCAGTCAATATAAATATCAGTCTCTTGTTCAAAAGATCAAATGTGAACAGAAAATTAGCTATGCAGATGCGAGGAAACAAGCACAAACAGTTGTTTCTGCAAACGTAACAGGGAATTCTTATGCTTCTGTAGCTAAGACCAACAAAACTGTTCGAACAAAATCAGTAGACTGTCAGACAGATTTGTCATGGACATCTGGCAACACTCTAAAACAAGTTTCTGATATTGAGAACAAAGCACAAGCACCAGCCCCAAAATCAACCGCATCAACATCTACAGAAACAGTTCTAAAAAAAGCAAAGAAAAGACTACCGTTGAAAACAGCATAAAAGACTGTTCAAAGTGAACGAGTGTCAAAGGCACTCAAAAGATCCTGTGCACCTCTACAATAAGTATGGGTTGCTCGAGGATATGGATACGGGAAGTATCCGCCAATGTGAGCACTAACGGTCATACCAGTGGTCGCTCACCCATAAAGAAAGGAGACCATTGTCACCAGTTATTGCCCCTTAAATGACTGATACAACCTTAATTCAATGGAATTGCAGAGGGACTGAAGAATAACTTCAGTGAAATACAATTACTCATACAAGATCTTTAGCCAAATCAACTTTTGTCTTCAAGAGACCTATCTTAAAATACAGATAACTTTAACTTGAGACCAGTACACCGATTACCATTCCTTTTCTCCTCCAGGAGACAAAGCAACTGGAGGGTGCTTCTATTTTAGTAGGACAGGGCATCATCCATAGCACTGTCCCTCTTACTACCAATCTCCAAACTGTAGCTGTTCGACTGACTCTAATTATTGCATTAACGCTGTACAGCTTGTACATTCCTCCTTCTTCTAATATTCCAACAATCCAGACCCTACAAGATCTCTTTGATCAACTTCCGAAGCCCTGTGTTACCAATGGGTGATCTGAACGAACACAACCCTCTTTGGGGAAGTGCACACTAATATTAAAGGTAAAATCCTAGAAGGAATTCATTTCCGATAATAATTTATGTATTTTCAATAACGATTTACCATACTTATCTACATCCAGCTACGGGAACATATTCTTCCCTGGATCTATCACTCACCCTGATTCAACCTTATATAATGAATTTGAATGGATGGTCCATGATGACTTATGTGGGAGTGATTACCATTCTCTAAACAATCAACCCTGGTGATGATCCACCTTTGTCGAGAAGGAACTTTGCCAGGGCTGATTGGTCATTATTATGAGACTCCTATGTGTTGAACATTTGAAGCTAATTTGACCTTTTCAGAAATAGTGAAGATCCCATACATACGTTTCGGATATTTTAAAATGGCATTGCTGGACAAAACAATTCCACAGTCCTCTGCAACTCCTCACATTCGTAAACCATGGTTCAATAATGAGTGTAAACAGGCCAGAAAAATGCAGGAAGAAAGCGGAGAGGTATCTTCGCAAACATCCTAAAGTCCATAATTTAGACAAAGTCAAACTTTTAACAGTCTAGGCGTCAAAATGAAGGCGTCAGTCTGGAGAAACTATGTTTCCAAAATAAACTCATTGCACACCGATGTCAAAGGTGTGGAACATGATTCAAAGAATAAAAGGCAAAGGTTCCAAATCTACTGTTCTGAAGGATGGTGATAAATCTATTAACTAATAAACTGACATAGCAAAATAAAGTTGGCGAAACTCTTGCCCAACATTCTTCATCATCCACTTATGTGCCTGAGTTTTCAAAATATGAGAAACAACAGGAGAAGATAAGAATCAATTTTAACTCAGATAATGGGTGAAGACTATAACGAATTATTTCGTTACATGAGCTCCATACCGCCCTTGGAGGAGCAACAGGGCTGATAATATACACTATCAGCTCTTGAAACATTTGGGTCTTGAAATCGTGTTTAGGAATCCTTTTAAGAATATTTGATCAAATATGGACTTTAAGGGGATTTCCCACCTTTCGTGGTATAATGCCATTGTAGTCCCTAATCCAAAACCTGGTCGGGATCATACTGATCCATCCAATTACAGACCAATCCCTTTAACGAGTTGCGTCTGGCAAAACCATGGAACGAATAGTAAACAATAAATTAAGATGATATCTTGAAACCAATAACCTTATTAAAATATTCAATGTGGTTTCAGAAAGTATCCGTATTACCATTGATCATTTAGTACGTTAGAATCCTATTCGGTTAAAAATGATATAGTAATACAACATGCTGTATCGATATTCTTTGATCTCGAAACTGTACGATACGACCTGGAAGCATGGCATTTTTAAAGGATTTTACATTGATTTTTGGTTTGAGGGGTCAGTTTACCTCTTTTTATTTCACAGTGTTTATCAGATAGGCGAATTTCAGAGTCAATTAGGTTCCAGCCCTGTCTGACGGTGTTACAAATCAGGATTGAGGTTGAGGCCTCGAATATCTGATAAACAAGAGGTAAACATTCCCTCAAGCAAAATAAAATATATGCTTCAAATGAATCGATACAACATGTTATCCTCAACCTATATCGTGCTGTCTTAACGAAATGATCAATATTACTACGATGTTTCTTGAAACCGCATTGAATATTTTAATAAGGTATTGATTTCAGATATCATCTTAATTGTGTTTATATTCGTTCCATGTTTACGAGCGCAACAATTGATCTGTAATGATGGATCGGCCTGATACGACCGAAGTTTTACAATGGCATTATGCCACGGTGAATCCCAATCCTGTTTGTCAAATATGACAAAGACCTAAACGCATTCATTGAAATGTTCAGAAGCTGATGATATATTATCGGCCCTGTTTCAAGGCGATATGAAACTAATGTAACGAAAATAATTCGTTACATAATTTCACGTATCTGGTTAAAGTCGATTCTTATCTTCTCACTGTTGTTTCTCATATTTTGAAACTCGAAGCACCTAATGATGAATGTTGAGCAGAAGTTCTTATTTCTTTGCTATGTCACGACCAGTTAATGGTATCCTTCAGAAGGCTGGCGTTGGAACACTGTCTTTGAGATCATGTTCCACACTTGTCGTGTGCATCAGTTTGGAAACATGTCAAGACGACGCGCCCTACCCGACATACAGGCTGACGAAAGTTTGACTTTGTTAAATTATGGACTTTAGAGATGTTGCCGAATATATAACTTTCTTCCTGCGACTACTGACACTACACTCATTATTGAACCATGATTTACGTAATGAAAATTGCGAAGAACTGTGGAGTATTTTGTCGGCAAAATGTCAGCATATTCCTGAAGTCGTGCTTCAAATGTTCAACATAGAGTCTGTATAATGTTTCCAGTCGGCCTGGCGGATACCTGTGAAAGGTGGTCACCGGGTGATTGTTTGAAATCGCTCCCACGCCGTCATGAACCATCGACCAAGCTAATTATAAGGACCCGGATCGACGGTGATGGATTCCAGCGTGTTCAGATGTGAATGAATGGTAAAATCATTGACCGCAAATTATTATCGGAAATTTTACCTTTGTCGCCAGTGCCATCGGGCCGCCATGTTGGCACGGGAGCTTCGAGATTGATCCGAAGATATTTAACCAGGCCTGATTGTTGATGACAGAAGAGGAAACAAGCTGACCACGGCGACAATGCAACAGTGGAAGTCGATCCGGTAGCTGAACTGGAGATTGATAATTAGAGGACGGTGCTATGAACGATGCCCTGTCTAAAATGAAGCACCTCCCTTGCTTGTCTCCCTGGAGGAAAAGAATATTGTCGATATTGCTATCGAAGTGGATTATCTGCTTTAGATAGTCTCTTGAACTTTAAAAGGCGTCTTTGGCAATGATGTTGTCGACTGCTATTCAGCTGGGTCACTGCTATTCCGACCGGTCAGGTTGTCGATCGTTTTGGGGCGATGACTGATGATGCTCGCTGTGATTGAGGCGACTGACGGATAACCGATGACGGTTGCTCGCGATCATATTGTGGTGCGCGAAGTGTTTGATTGCGGCGACGCTCGTTCACTTTTGAATTGATCTTTCGAAGCGATGTTCTGTTGCTTTTAGAACTTTGTTTCGCAGCAGATGTTGTTAGCATTACGAGGGCTGTTTGACAACCCCGTTCTCGATATCGAAACGCCGAATGATCATGAATATCTGTCGACGATACTACTTTTGATGTATACGAAGCATGAAATTCCTTGTTGACGAACTGTTTGTGCTTTGTTCCTCGCGTCTGCGGAGCCTGTTGCATTGATCTTTTGAACGGAAGACTGATATTGGCGGTCGGAACGAGATGGGCATATGTCACCGTAACGATTGAGCATTTGGGCTGATCGGCTTGCAGAAAAATGACGCTTTGCGTAATTATGCCCGTAATCAGCTTCTGTTTGGCTGCCGTGTGAAACGAGGATGGCGGGCGATGACAATGACTAACGATCGACTGGAATGAATTGGAGTCGAAGCTCAAGTGTTTGATAATCTGCGCCCATCTTTGCGAGTAATGGCTGCCGTTGCGGCTGGTATTTTTGACTGCGAGAAGTTCGATGCTATTTCAAATCGATGGTTTATCGTAAACTTCGATCGCGATCTCCATCCTTTAACGAGGAATTATGGATGTATTAACGGGCGCAACACGAGGATATCGGGCGGGTGATTCGAGAATCGGAACTAGAGCTGCTGCGTTACTGGATTTCGTGCTGCTCCTATATGGAGACGCCAACAGGTGATGATCGTAAGTGGCAATGATCAACAAACTAACGATGGGGATGCGAAGATGACGGATGATCCCGGAGGGATCAACCGAACCGGTATGGGCCCCGTCTGGTGTAGCGGTTATGATGAAGAACGAAGAACGTCGTGGTAAAGAGGTTGCGAAGCCGTATCAAAAGATGAACGGTATGACCAACCGTGGTAGAACCGAAGGCCAGTTCGTCTGGTGAAGTTGGGGCCGAAGTGTTCTCGATCATCCGCGACACGAAGTACAAACCGACAAACGAGATGGTGGTCGGGTCCCCAGTGAGCGCTTGTACCCGGCACTTACCGTGAAGGTATTCATGGTGCCAACATCGGCAGAAGATTGTGCATGATGGTGGCCATGTTGACAGCTCTGCCGAGCGTCTAAATGGTTTGATACATGTTTGATACATGTCATTGTTGTTTCTGGTATATCGACAAATGAATTAACTGGGCACATTCGAAATCCCAATTTTGCATGTAGGCGATTATCGTGTTTTACCGCAATCTCTCACTGTTAAACTGCGCGTTTATAATATTGAACGCATGTCTGATTTTGATACGAATATTGAACATATGTAATGAGCTTTCGTTTATTGATCGTTCTTGGCCTGTTTTCGTGAAAACGTCGCGTTCTTTGTCGATGACGCAAACATGACGGTCGAAGCGACAGAACAATACCTTTCAGAAGACGACTGCTGTACTATTTCGAATCGAAGCTGTGTGCGAAGTGTCACGGCGGCGCAATCATATTAAACATAGGCGGATTGAAGCAAAGTTCAGCAAGTAGGTAAAGCGTACGAAAGATGAAGCAATTCGAACTGGTGGGGTCTTTGTCTCGGCCTGGTGGTGGCTTTATAGGACTTGTATCTCTGGTGGGGACTTCGGCTGTCTCTGGTGGGTACGAATGCTGTCTCTGGTGGGTGCGCACTACTCTGGTGGGACTTGGCTGTCTCTGGTGGGGGTTGCTATCTCTGGTGGGAGATGCTGTCTCTGGTGGGACTTGGCTATCTCCTGGTGGGAGATGCTGTCTCCTGGTGGGGTTGGCTTTATCCTGGTGGGTGATGCTGTCTCTGGTAGGGGTTACCTATCTCTGGTGGGAGATGGCTGTCTCTGGTGGGAGTTGCTATCTCTGGTGGGATGATGCTATCTCTAATTGGGAGTTGCTATCTCTGGTGGGTGATGCTGTCTCCTAATTGGGGTTGCTGTCTCCTGGTGGGACTTGGCTGTCTCTGGTGGGGGCTATCTCCTGGTGGGGTTGCTGTCTCTGGTGGGGTGATGCTATACTCTGGTGGGGTTGCTGTATCTAACTGGTGGGACAGCTATCTCTGGTGGGACTTGGCTATCTCTGGTGGGAGATGCTGTAAGTCTGGTGGGGAGATGGTGTCTTCCTGGTGGGGATGCTATCTTAGTGGGCTTGCGCCTGGTGGGGTTGCTATCTCTGGTGGGTGATGTATCTCCTGAGGTGGGAGAGCTGTCTCTGGTGGGACTTTGGCTGTCTCTGGTGGGGTTAGCCATTTCCTGAATTAGAATTTACTGGCTGGTGGGTTACTATCTGGTGGAGTTGATGTCTTCTTGCTTCCTGGGGAGACTGGCTGGGGTCTAATTAGAGAGACAGTATCTCTAGTGGGAGGTGGCTGAGTCTTAATTGGGAGTAGTGAAGTCTAATGGTGGGATGGTGGTCTCTGGCCGGGACTGGGCTGTCTCTGGTGGAGATTGAGGTCGGGCGTGAGGTGCGCAGTCTGGGATTTTATCTCCTGGTGGGAGATACTGGTCTCTGGTGGGAGATGGCTGGACTCTGGTGGGAAGATGGTCAACTCCTAATCGTGGGAGATGGTAACACCTGGTGGGGAGATGGTATCTCCTTATTGGGGAGATGGCTAGGGCCTGGTGGGAGATGGTAACCTCAATTGGGGAATGGTAATGCCTGGTGGGAGATGGTGTCGCCTGGTGGGAGAAGTGGCTCTGGTGGGAGATGCTGTCTCCTGGTGGGAGATGGCTCCTAAGTCCTAATTGGTGGGAGATAGTGAAGTCTAATTGGGGGATGGTGGCTCCTGGTGGGAGATGGTATCGCCCTGGTGGGAGATAGTAGCTCCTAATTGGGAGATAGTAATCACCTAGTGGGAGATAGTAACTCCTGGTGGGAGATGGTGTCTCTAATTGGGAGATGGCTAGAGTCTAAGTGGGAGATGGGGCTGGTGGAGATGATAACTCTGGTGTGGAGATGGTGTGGTCACCTGGTGGGGAGAGGTAGCTCTGGTGGGAGATGAGTATCTCTGGTGGGAGATAGCTTAGTCCTGGTGGGAGATGCTAGACCCTAGTGGAGAGATAGTAACTCTAATTAAGAGATATTATCTCTGGTTAGGAGATGGCTTCAAATCCTAATTAAGGAGATAGCTGAAGTCCTAATTGGGAGATAGTAGCTCTAATGGGAATATCACCTAGTGGGAATGGTAACTCCTGGTGGGAGATGGTATCACCCTGGTGGGAGATGGTAACCTGGTGGGAGATAGTATCTCTAGTGGGAAATGGCTAAGTCTAGTGGGAATGTCATCTGGTGGGAGATGTAACTTTCTAATTTAGGAGATGAGTATCACCTAAGTGGGAGAGGAAACCACAATTGGGAGATAGTATCTCTAGTGGGGTGGTCCTAATTGAGAGATAATCAGGAGATACTAAGTGGAAATTAAAATTCGAACTCTTCAACACCCTTTCATGCCGTAATGTTAATAAAACAAATTAATCGATTGTAAACAGAATCATTTATACTCATCAAAATTACATACGTCGATAGTTACAACGAATCAATACTTACACTGTTGTCGAACAAACAAACCGATAACATTATGCTAATTATACAAAGATCGACTATTTAATATCTTTCTGGTACTTCAGTTTCTCTCAAAAGATGAATTAAATGAACAACGACATTATGGTCGTCGAAAGATTTGCATGATATGAGAGTTATCTCGTGTGAACAAATGCACAATGAAATGGAGGATGCTCACTTTTCAACAAATGTTCGTAATATTTAACTATAACCAATTGAGAAGGAGAAGTTGCTATTGAGCAATGCATATATAGCGATATTCTTTAGTTTTAAGAAATCATGGAGCCTCGGTTTTCAAACCAATGTTATAGACTTGAAACATCGACAATAAATTTAATGTATAGCATTTATTGTGTTAGAAAGTATGGAATACTTCATTTCAAATCAATATTTACTTGACTTTCGGAAGGATTGGCATCATTTTATTGATTCATTTATAGCCCTGCCGCTATATAAAGAAATATTTCTTCACTATGAATAGTTATTTTTCATTACGTAATGTTAATTCCAATGTTAAGAATATTCTAACTGAATCTTCGCTTGTCATATTGTGGTTATGTGGCTATGGGGTAGAACGTTTTGGCTATAATTATCATCATTTGAAATTGAACGGTGTATCGGTAATTATGGTATGACCTGTATGTATTGGAATTGACGCCAGCCTGAATGCATGAACGAAAATGTCACGAGGTGGCTAATTATTCGATTCCCTTCAGATGTCATTCGTCTTTGCCCTTTTCAATAACGTCGAACTCGTCTATCTGTTATATGAAATGAATGGCTTCAATCGAAATGGTTTGCGCTGTTTTGTCTCAACGAACGTTACATGTTATGATGGCGTCATTAACTCTCGTTAAGCATACCAATGAGTTGATACAGAAAAGTTACATTCGAAGTTAAACAACAATATCAAACGGTTGTCGAATCGTTACTTTCAAAATGTCGTAAAATGTCGTCATCCGAAATTATTGAGAGCTGTTGCGCTGACCTACTAGATTATATTTAGCAATGCGATAAATAACGAGAGTTAACGGTTGAATAGATAAATTTCTTGTTAAAGAGACTGGTTGCAATAAGGAAGCGCAAAGTTTTGATATCTTGATAATCTTATCAGATAATTAACTGAGAAAACGAACATATTGATATATCTATTTTCAACAAGGCAACTAACGACTAAGCTGGGTAGATAAACGGCGGAAGAAGTGCGAAATGAGTAAAGTTAAAACGGACCGATAAACGGTAAGCTGTAATAGTGACGGGCAAAATCGGGAATGCGGGCGAAGTGTTGGCTTTCTTCGCTGGTCACGGCTTTTTGCGTGTGCGTGTTGAAAACTTTGAATCTTATCGAGCTGTAAACTGATGAATCACGAAGAGTTGAATCTTTTATGATAAACACTGGTGTATTAATTTTACGTCGCTTCGACATAACATATCTTTATGTTCGCAATTTACCCGATTTTTAATGTTGATAAACCAACTGCTCCTCACGATATGGCTGAAAATGTTGCCGATAATGACGTTAAATATTATTTCAAACATACTGCGGTGAAAATCTGCGAATGCTGCCGTAACTGATCTGTCATCGACCCGATGACAATATTGGTCTGCGGAGTTATGTGTTAAGCATCAAAGTTCAAAGTTTACTCGGTAAACTTGCCTTCGCCGAGCAGGATCTGACACATAATCGGGTAACTTTGAAAATAAATAGGAGTTTCATTTTAACAACTTCATCACGATTTCTTAATAACATGGTGACAGTACTGACGATTCTGTGGCTGACCAAATCGGCACTAATGTCATCGAAATTTCTTCGTGAATGTTCAATCGATGTGTTGCGTGAATACCTTTGAATGTTGACACTCAATAAAATTTGGATTTTGTCGCGTCAATTATATTGGTAAAAACAACCGTCGCAAATGCGGCAATAGTTCCACTAATGGCGCAACATTCATTCAGTAAAGACACGATAAGGAATGAAAATAACGCGATATGGCGATAGTCGAACGACGCCAATGATAAACAAAATGACGATATGGCGATGGTCAGGCTTTGCGACATGGTGATAAAATGACGCGATAGTAGAAATAAAAATGTTTGATGTAATAGTGAACGGTAAAATGATAAAAGCTGTTACGATATGGCGATGGTGCGTTGCGGCATATTGAAATAGTGGTTTTACGTGAAATGATAAAATCCATGATATGGCGAGAACGCGACAAAGTGACAAAGCGATATGGCGATAGTGAAACAAAAGTGACAAAATATGGCGATGAACATAAGGCATTGAAGATGAAAGGCAGCGTGTCATTTGTGACTGTCGCCAAACATATTTACTGTCCGCACGTACCAGGCAATTTTACTCTTTTACGGTTTGTCATTAATAATGCAATATGCTAGCCGCATAAAGAAGCATGCGCTCAAGCGCATTCACAGTTGATAAGTGCGACGCTCGTCGAAAACCGCATACATAAACTTTAATGGAGAAGTCGTAACCATAACAGAAGTCGAGAGAATCGAAAAGTCGATGCAATGACGTCACCAGTCAACTGCCGGTCACCAGCTCAACTGGTAATCACCGTGACGTGAACGGCAGTGCGTCGACGAACATTATTTATCAAACGTGCAGGAAAACCGTGGATAATAAATATATACGAAGTTCTGTTGCAGATCAGGCATTATCTGACGGATGAAGACGGCGTGAGCATCGATAAATACCGTCCCCAACATGCTCTATCGAGAAGGCGTGAATGGCACGAGCCGAAACGGCTGGAGGCGTGGTGGTAAATCATAACGGCTGCTTGCCGCTGCTGGCCATTCTGGTGGAATAACGTGCGAAACACGGATGTTTGTAACCACGCCAGTGGTGCCTGGTATCGCAAAGGAGATTCTTTTGGCGTCCTTCACCCCAAAAATCACGGAACCGCACTTCAAGCATTTAAAGACGAAGATAACCGCCGCATATGAAACGACGATCACGCTATGAATGTTAAACCAGATAAATCTAACGAAACGCATTTCTTTCCGCCAAAGGCAAAGGTCTGCGGGCGGCGCGTAATGACGTTGATGAATGAGCAATGTTTGAGGACGATATTGTCCTGATGACGGCGATATCTGAATGTATCTCGGTTTATTGATACTACACGGGACTGGTACAGATTTTTAATTTTTTGTATTCTGATTTCTTTATTGCAATATCGAAGTATAATCAATACGTTCATCCCCTGTTATCTACTGCTAACACGTAGTTCGTCATCGGCGATAAGCTAGATCTGTTGTTTTCACGGCTCTTTATTCTCTTCATTGTCGATTTTACCCATGACCAATACTGGGTCATTACTTTAATATGGGGGAGAAAGGAATCATCGTGTAAATACATTAACCGCGAATTTCTCCCAAAAACGCATATGGGAGACTCGTATGTTTGTTATGAGCATCTTTGGCGAACTTTAATGGTCAGTAATACCAACGAGAAATTACGCACTGAAATACTGGCTTATAATCTTAGTAACGAAGTTTGAAGGTATGCGCTCGGAAGACGTGTTAATTAACGCTAACCTAAATAACGACCACCGTGAGCATCGAAGAACACGCGGCATCTTTCGACTCCCCGAATAGTCTCAGATCTCGTGTTGTCTGGCCCTTCTGCTGTGGTACATGTTCGAGAAGTTGCTGAAATTAATCTTTCGGGAAGCTGAAAGTCATCAAACCGATAAGTTTAAGTCGATCTTCGAGAGCCGAGAAGGGCTGACCCGATATTGATTTCTGGAGAAATTCTCTAATTAATGACGTGCTGGCTGTCCCTCTGGCGATTAATAAATGGAAGATATTAGTGATTTCGTCATTACCGTTGCTGAATATGCCGGATCGCTATACCGTTATTCCCCAATTCTGTCACCTGAAATGTGGTGATCTGCATATCGTCGTGATACATCGCGAACCGAATTACGCCAATTCGACAGGTTCCGAGCCTGTTGATGTATTGAACTCGTGTCGTGATGTTGTCGGCGCGGAGCAAACAGGTGTACCGGAACGTAAACGGCATCTCTCAATGTTCTGATACTGTGCAATCGGTATTTCGACGTACTATTCGCCGTAACTGATATGCCGGATGTGCGCGATGGTCGCCGCACCGGGCGATATCGACCGTGAAATAACGATGAACATTCATGCGTCGAGCAACTGCGAACTTCGGCCGGCTTCAAACGAACCAACCGGCGTATGAACGGTTGGCTTCGCGAACGTAATTTACGTTGGGTAACAATATTCCAAATACGGTGAAATAATCGACGGTTTAACACCTTTGCTATCTGTCTGATCCCCAACTTTCGCATTAATTGCGGCGTAATTATTATTACCAATGACGCTACGCGCCGGAAATTGAAAATCGCTGTAAATCTACGGATGGTTGCGTTTCGTTGTGATGTTCAAACACCATGAGACTTCATAAGCTGAGCAAACGTAGAATGGCGTTTTAATTCTTGTACGTGAACTATTTCATGATGGGCGGAGGAAGCCAGATATGTCGAGCGAATACGTTTGTACTTCTAACGCAAATTCATCGCGAAATGCGTTGCATTAAAGAGAAACGTAATACCGAACTGTCATAAACCCGCATCCATCTTTATGAGCCATTGGGTGTAGCAAAAGTGAAGGAATCATCATTATAAATGCAATGTTTCTAAAATGAATGCATGTCCGGCTATTCGCGCCTTCGACCAATATGCATTTAATGATGGACTGTTGACATTTCAACCGGTAACTATACCTTCTTTGTTGTGGCTATTCGTACTGCGTGACAATGACCAGCTTCGAAATTGTACTCGCGACCAACTTGATTTGGTGGTAACTGTTGAACGCGCGCTCGGCAATGATCGGCTTCCTGTAATTGGTGATGCAAAATCAAACAGTGGGGCTGGTACAATCAATGTCAACTGGCATGACAAATGGTCACGATGGCATCAATGTCAATATCGACGACTGTTACTTCGGCCGCCTTTTACGTGAAACATGGACAACGGAACAACTGGTCGCACACCCATTCATCTTTCGTTGCGTGTTTTAACGCCTGCCGTTCGTTTTCAATCAAATGATGTAATTATTACCTCGAATGGATTGAACTGTTATCGGTGTTGGATAGCTTTATTGCGGCGGTCGAACAATATCGGCACTGAATAACATCAGATAAGGTAATTATCATTATTGATTTCGGATCTGCCAAACAACCTGGAAGCAACGTCGAGGCTGCAGATCGCTCCAGCTCCACAGCTGCCCTGAACATGGTGAAGAGACACGGCTTTCAATGAAGTCTCTTATTGACGGTTTATTATTTTGTTCGGCGACTAATCATTGTTGGTAGCCCTGCGGTATACTATGAGAATGCTCTGTCGACAAGTTGTTACCATCACGTGAAGGCTCTGGTAACGTATGGGCGTTGATGTGGGTATTATCGAATTGAAGGGCGCTCTGAAAACATGGCGACCTGAATGTCGTTTCATAGTCCCCGGTAAATGAGGCACGGCTTCGGTGTGTCGGTCGCCGGTTAACTGAGTACGTGCCGCCTTTTGTGATGTTTACATGTCATTTGTCTCGCATTTACGAAGAATGGAAACCGAAGCCTTCTTTGGAAATAAGGCCATCGGCCAACATGAAATTGCGGTATACGGCCGAACGAATAAATGAATGAATGGATGGTCGGATGAATAATTGAAAGATGACAATGTTCGAACTGCGTGGACTCTCAATCTGTTTAAAAGGTACTTTTGAGTTGACTGTCCAGGTGAACAACGCTAATCTTTGCGGTGAAAATAAGCATATTTTCCTTGTGCAGCCTTCATTGAGTTGGTGCTGGTGCTCGGGGTCTGTGAACGTGCGTCTGGACTTTCGTTATTGCGACCCTCACGACATCGGTTAGCGGTGTCTGGCCGTGGTGGCTCCCGGAATCGTCACCGCGAGTAAATACCGATACAATGTGCGTACTGGGCTTAACAATAACTTCTCGTGCGCTTATCACCAAAGAGCATTTCAGACTGATGCCGTATATGTGTGCAACCATCGAAATTGACATGACCGTGTCGGAACTTACGTATGACTGGAATATTGTTGATAGCGACTCCACTGAAGCAAACTTTGTATCGATGTTCTATTTCGCTTTTGATGATACAACGGATAACCAATCGACAAAACGGAAGCGGAAATACCTTTTCGTTCCGCCGTAAGAAACCGAAACCGGAGACCCAGCAGTTTTAACATACAGAGGATTACGAAGTACTGGCATTAGAACGAAGCGATCGAACTAGAAGAGGCCGGAAGCACAATCTCAAAACTTCACCGATGTTCCGACATACATGTTGATACGTTAATGCATGAGAAGAGCTTCGAACCCCATCCACTGCGTTGAAACGGCATTCACGCACCTTTGTTTGAAATTGAGATGATACTTGCGTCGTAGTGAGACTTTACGTCTGATTTAAAAACAATATTGAATGGCGAAAAGGACCGCTGCGTGAACTGCCCAATCTCCATGACAGGTCAGCCTGTCGCTGGAGCTCCCGAAATACCGAAATCTGCAAACTGGAACGTGGTAAAGATGTTTTTGCTTGTTGCTGATTGATTTCGGATGATTGTGCCCTCGGTTAGAACTGCAATCTATCACCAAATAACAGCTCACGGCGAAGCTAACGCGCAATGCAACAACTAAATATGATGATAGACGCCTGTAAGCAACCGTCACGTTATCGGGTATAGCGTGCGCTCGAGCTTATTCAAAATCTCTTCTCTTTGTAAACATCGCTTTTAGTGAGAATGAACCAATTGTATAATGTCTTGCAACTGGCACCTAGTCTTTGTTATTTGCCAGCTGCGTTACCTACTGAACACAGTAATGGCGATCTTGCTAGCAGGCAGCATAATGATGCTGGCGGGCACTGTATCGCTGCGTTACACCAACTATCGTGAAATTACGTCCGTGATCTGATACCGGAACTCAAGTAGTCAATAGGTACATGAAGTATTGGTTACGCACCGAGGTTGTCGATCGAACTTTGACTGACTGTACGTTAGCACAAGTAACTCTGTTAGGCCAGTCGCCTAGTTTTACGTATTCGCTTACGGCGATGCGGGCACCATTTGTTGTCAACGACTTCAAATGCGGGATAGTATTTCGGGGTTAAAACTGTTGAGATATTTGGCTGTTGAATTTTCTGGGTAATTATTGACTTTTAGAGAGCGACTTATTAATGGTGCGATAGTATGTTCTCGGCATAGTAACTGTCTTGAGTATTGATAGTTTAGTTAATGGCTTGGTTGTTATTATTGAAGTGGAGGTAACGGAAGTCTGCGTGAAGTCCTTTCATGAGCGTACAATTAAACTTGCCAGCGACATAACGTGGCGACTGTGGGCGTACGACTTTATGTTTTCTGATTGCCGGCGGCTTCGGCGATAACCAATCGGCAGGGTCCATGCGAATTGGCTTTCAAAGAACGCAATATTAATCCATGGTCCCCAATGTTGATCTTACCTTCAGTTGACGGCGATCTACGCTTGTTTTTATATTGTGTTGTCCCCTATGAACAAAATGTTTTGGAATTTGATACTGGTTTATGTACATCTGTGTATTCGGTGACGCACTACGATAAACTAGATGTTGAGTTGCGCTATCATATTCCCCGTTTCATCGTCAGCTGTTTCAATGCGATATTGATGCTCGCTCGCTCACTTATATCGTCGCGATGTAACGAAGGTATCATGTTCATGCTTGTAGCGCATCATCGTGATATATCAATATTGCTGTGCAACGTTATTAGCCGGATGATAATAATCGGCGGCATGAATAACGAAGAACTCATTAACTTTCTGAAAGACTGTCTGAAGAACGGTGCTGTGAATCTTTGCAATGGGAACTCGTTACGGAGTTGAACACGGCGACCGCGACGGGTAACCGGTCGTAGCAAGGTGAAGCCGTAACCTTCGGTCTGAAGACTCGAGATTATGTACGAACTTTATTATAGAAGTTTTGTCAGAAATTTCGAATGTTCCTTCAATCGCCAACCTTTTGGAAAAAGGTGAAATTCCGGTGGAGACTGTCGAACTTTACGTTTAACGTCGAAACCCTTATGGTCTCCGGTATTTAACCAGGCACAAATTTTGAAACCGACGAGTTGCATGTTGATGCGAAGTGATAACGAATGCGGTCGCTATCTCGAAGGATGATTCGGGGTGATACTTAAGTTTGTTTTTCGAAGACGACAACGTCGAGTATTGTGCCGATAGAGGGCATTGATCTTTGCTTATCTTTCGGCATTTGGTCGTAGCCTGGAACCGCAACTTTCAGTAGTGATTTACTGATCTGCTCCTGTTTCTTCTGGAAGCTCATGGCGCAGTGCATGAACATGCTTTCAGGTACTGGCTAACAGTAATGACTTGGAAATGACGATGTATGTTTGTATCGCCATTATCTTGCTAATTCTGCGGGCTGTTTCTCATGTTGATAGTGATACGTGATAAATGCTCATTATGTTAGTTATCTTGTGAAACGAAAGTTTCTTTTCGCTTGGGAGGAGTGTTCAGAATGTTTTGCTTACGTGATTGAAGTGACAATAACCCATGAATGCAACGTTTGAAGCTTTGATGAGTTTTGGCTTGCATCTCGCGGCATATTCAATGACACAATATTATAACGGCGGTACTTACCTTCAGAACACTCAACTTGTTGCGACTTCCGGTCGTATGAAAATCCTGCATCATTAAGATAATAAAGATCGACCCGAAGCTTTGCTTATCATCTCGGTAACACTGTTCAACACTGTTATTGTAAACGGCCTTCAATATTATCTGTATCTGTTCTCACTGGCAAATAGAAGACTTTCGGTGATCAATATTTTGTGACAATATTTAGATTTGTGACTCAAATTGTACTAGAAAGTCTGTATTGTCATTCATTATGAACTGCTGATTGTTTATCTAATATTATTGAATGTTGCAGACTTGTCTGTGTTCTATTTTGAAGCCTTTGTCACGGCAGAATATATCCATAACAATGAATGGGAAGTGTTTGAGATAACTTCGAAGAAGAACAGTGGAAGACGCGATATGATAAAGGATACGGAAGTGCATGAAAGAGGAGAACAACAAATAATTGTCATGGTTTTGAGGCGCTCGAATGATTCGAAGAAGGGCGTGAATTGGCATTCGACCAAACCGTGCATTCGAAATGGATAGCGACGGTCGTTCTGGAAGCTTAATGCAACCGATAACTCATGATCCAGCAGAGGGTATTTCGCTTTTTAATGAAGACATTGATTCTATTAACCATTATGACAAGCTTGATAGCCATCATCTTGAAACAATTAACTATTTACATGCTTCATCATCACGCGGGCTTTCGCCTATTGGTATGTCGCAATATCCCCGGTTACCATTTCGATGTTTTCAATGTCGTCGCTGAACAATGTCGAATTCGATTGACCTCGATCGGCCGCCATTTGGCGATAAACAACGAAACAAACTGCTGCCAAAGTCGTCAATGGACCAACTTGCCGTATACTGACTTTATGTAATTTTATGTGATATAGAACTCGTAATACGCCATGTTCTTGATGCGGAAGACGAACAACGGAATGGCCATCCGCGCGATTAAACTGCGATGTCGATACGATATTACTCGGTCAGGCGAAAACGGTCAAAGTACCATTCTGTACGAAAGAGCATCTGTCGTTCGAAGAGGCTTTGATCTTATCCATCAATGCAAAGTATGCCGTGATACCGATTGCGTAATGTAAACGCTACGTATAACCTTTACGATTGATCGTAAATATAGACATTCGCGCTCGTAATGACATCTAGGCTGGATGCTGACGAGAAATGTTGCGGTGGTGTGTTCGAGCGCCGCCGGTTGTCGAACTGTTAAGCCGTCTGTGGCTGGGTGAAAATATTGCTCGAGCAAACTGGCGAGCATTGTCTGCTGAACGTGTTTATATGTTTGAGTACTTCGAGAATACTATCTTGAACGACGGTAGATTTCGGTGGCTAGAAGCAGTTTTCGAAGCATTTCCGGAACTTCGAGTGCCGAAATTGAGTTCCTACATTTGTTTCATTTTCCGATCGTATTTCTACCGGTGCCTCCGGATATTTCGATCACCTTCGAGGCCGGTGCGAATCTTCGACCGAATGATTGCATGTTCCAGTAACCATCAATTTCATGGTATTAAAGATGAATTCCCAATACCGAAAGGAAGGCGTCGTGGGCCATAGGCTACGGAAAGGATTGCGCGACACCGAGGTTGATCAGAGAAGAAGCGGATGAGCGATCGTGAGCACCGGCTGTTTTCACCGCCCTGAGCTTTGAAATCGAAAACGTTCCGACGCGATTTTAACCCCGATATCGACCTTTGGTTAAAACAATGTTGAGGTTAGGCTCGACTTTCTTCGGCTTATGCTTTGTCTTGAAGGCGACTGGCGGATCAGTGGTCGAGCTCGCTTTAACCAGTCGGTTCCATGTTGCTGATCGATAACATGCTGTTGATCGACTGTCTGGTGTTACGGACGCGCTGGGGTATTGACGTTGAAATTAAACTCGCCGCTCGCTGGTTTAACAAAATGATATTGCCCAGGCACTTCAATTTCTTCGTTGCGATCATCACGCAGACGTGTTAAAACAGTGATAAACCCAATGAAAGACGACGTAAAGCATGGTACGTTATGCGTGCCCATGTGTGCAGTTGCTGATGCATGTTAACCCTAATGTAAAGGCCATTCGCGTGTCATTTAAACAGATGTTATTACAGTCTGAAATCGACTTCTTTTGTTGCTTCGTCCAACTATCTTTACAGATCGAAGAATAGTGTCGATGAACATTGACAAATCACTGGTATGTATGCCAACGTGATAAATGAAGTGAGGCAACTTTCAATATTAACCATGCTGTCAATCAATCGTCTGATACCAAGCGCATGACTTCAGAGGTAAAGTAGGAAACGAACTGGTATCGTGACGACGAATTCGTTAGTGCTGCCGAACGGAACCCGAAACAGAATCATTCTCGGTTTGATGTGTTGGTATCTCGGCGCGATGAGCTGGGCTTTCGGAGTGAGACTGCTTTCACGTCGTCCTAGACGTCGTCTCGGGTGCGCTGCAGAACGATTTTGTGTTGCGCCACCAGACGCGACCGTCGGTGTACAGAACGCTGATGGACTTCGGTTTTATTACGCCGGAGAAACTGATATGGCGTCGCGACTGCCTATATCGCAACATCGTGATCTGTTAACTTCATCGATACTACCGGCGACGCCGCCGCACGCTCTTGACAACGATTTTTCTCCTTTGTTTGCATTACGAAGGCTTTTAATGTTCTGTTTACCCTGCGGCTACTAGATATTACCTCTTGAGTACCATATTGACGCATATATTTAAATGTGCGATGATGTATATTTTACTTTTACTTAAGTCGTTGTCGTTTACAAAATTTCGTGTTCTCTGAAAGAACACTGCTAGTGATCTCGCTATTTCTTCAATACCGATATCGCTTTATCGTAGTCAGAATTTTGCTTTGTAATTCCAGGCTTCCATTATGAACGACCTAATCTTCGAGGGCAACTTATGCTTCAAAACGTGAAAGAAGCTATGTTTTATGACATTTCTGTGCTACGCTTTGGATGTTTGATGACGTTTAGAATTGACTGGTGAACATGATTTTTCTGGGTTGCGTCTTTATTTCAACGTACCGGCGGAACAAAGAAAATGGCCGGCATGATACCGCTATTCGTAGCCAAACGCTGCGATACTGGAAATATTGAAGTGCAATCGCATATCAACCTAAAGAGCTGTTTGGCTTCGGGCTTCCGTATTGTTCATCTACGATGATGGCTGAGCGAACCGGCTAATGAAGCGTGAAGAACGCAAAACTTCGAAGGTTAAATCGGGCTGAAATCTGCGGTTTCAACGCATAATGAATAATCCCGATTATGAAATTGACTTCGGAAATGCAAAAACATCGGTGACGGCGACCTGGATGATCGAAGCTTTCAATCGACGCCTGAAACTTCAACGATAAACGGGGATCGTGGTGATCTACCTCCCCGATGCTACCACTAAATACTTCTATGGCATGAATATTTATACGCTGCTGTTACTGCATTCGCCATTTATATACGTATCTGTACGATACAAATCAATCGGCAATGCTAACTATGAAAGTATCTGCACCGGTTCTAAATTGATCGCAGTACCACGTGGCGCGGCATCTTATATGTACTGGCATTCTACTGGCCATGTCGTCTATTGACCGCCACTGTACGTCGTCATAACATTAATGAACGTCGCGGCAAGTTAACGGTTACTGTTCGGTACACATTGACTCGGGACGAATTGAAGTCTGAAACAGACGGTAACTCGAACAAAGAAGATGTAACCCGGAAAATCTCTATGTTGCAATAACACACATCGGGAGGATGATATATTATGAGAGCTCAATAGTGTTGCCGTCTTATTCAATAAAGAAATGCTGAAATTAGATGTTCGCTGTAAAACATACTTAAATGAAACTTATAACGTGCGTGAAAATTGTGCGGCTAACCGCTTCGTGGAACTGGAAATCATGTTCCGGCGTATATCTCATTGTTCGGTATTATAAAATGATTTGTCGTAGTCATGCTGAGCCTTTGATAATGAAATCTGCGTTGAACCGCGGATCGAAACTCCACCTCATGCACGATTCTTGTTCGTTTTATTGATCGGGGCGGTGGTGGTATTGGTGGTGAAATTTGGCGTCGCGCTCGACATATTTCATACTGTCGACGGATCATTTATATGGAAATTTGCTCGCTGTCGATCGAAGACTTGAAGTAACAAATTATCACCAGATGAGTTTCAAAACTAACGGGCATCAATAAAATATTTGGTACATCAGACAACTCTGGGCAAAGGCGGCTGAATCGCCAACGGCTGAGAGGAATTCGGAGTCTTCATGCCAAAGGAGACCATCGAACATTACTTTGCTACCTGCATGGACTTTATTTATTAAATCCTTTGATTTCAGTCAGCGCCAGTAATTTAATACAACGTTTAAAAACGATGCGATAATTTACTTTAGTTTTGAACAACCTGTTATTGAACGCAATACTAACGATCGAGATTACTAATCAAACTGTAATATTCAAAATACGCTGCTATGCGCAGGGCTGTGTTATTCAAAATTAATTCATTAAATTGTTCTTTAAAGCCAATATGGTATGTAACGGTGTTAAAAGATCGCCAACTGTTTTACATTATTATTTATCCTTATGATGGAGAATTCAACGCAGTCGAAGCGGGACATGCCGGTATCGTTCTAAATCATCACAAAAGAGGATAGGATCTACCTTCAATAGATAAATGATTATGGTGGTAATGCGACATCGTCGCATGAACATGATACCGGACTGACAACAATGGAAGTAATAAATCGTATAATTTGATTACATATGTTATGCTATGACTTGTCACGCTCGCGTCGAGATCACCGGATATAGATCTCTTTATGGCGGCTTTTATAATCGAAGTATGAGACTGAAGGTGTCTGATTCGTTGACTGCCTCGACGGCACGAATCATTATTTCGAAATGCCCGCGTGGCTGAGTAAAGACGATGATGCGACGATCAAATTATTCGATATACAATTCGGTCATTTCAGTGGATGTTGGATGGGCACATGGCCGCAATGAAGCAAATTATGAATGGCTTCATTCTGAACTACAGTGGCGGAACAGAAGATTTCTGGTTCCGCAAATCTCATGAAGGATTGAACAGTCGAGGATGTTCGTTAAGAATATGAGTTTTGGGTATTAACGAACTGGTTATGCGTCGTTGAACGGAAGACTCGTCTCTCGACGCCGTGTCAACAGAGGATTACAAAGATCGAGACGAAGTCTTAGACATGATTGGTGGACGGAATCAGTAGTTTTTAGATTGCTGCTGCGATGGACCCATCGAAGTTCGGTGGACAACTCGATCGTATAGTGGAGGGAGAACCTTCCCCTGAGGGTCAGAAGCAACTTTCGGCTGGTCAACCATTTACGAATTTTAAGGGATTGTATCGTGACGAAGCGATTAGATGAAGTCCATAACTGACTATGACTGGCTTATGGGTGAAGATAGTTCCGGATTCTTTATGCGGTATGTTACGTGAAATGTACAATCCAGTTTTGGATTTGAAAATTTAAAGCCGTTTTCAGACATCATTCTCTTTTTCGTTTAAACACGGCTGCCGGTGCCAGATTCGATAGTATGCATACTTTCGCGCGACATGTAAAATCATCACAAAAATGACCAATCGACAGACGCGAACTTGGATAGGTGTTGATCTTAACGCTAAACAGCTCAATGAACTTGAACTAGCTATTGAGTTGCCTGATCTGTTAATGGTCGAACGGCGAAACTTGCTCGGGCGACCTGTCTCGGATATAAATGACGACCTCGTAAATCAGGTAAATGTGGAAATGGCAGCAGATACCGTACTTCCATGTCGTCGTAGGCACTGCTCTGAAATCGAAATATTGACGCTGCATGCTGCTTGTTAAGAATGGCATTTCTTAACGAATGACTCAATCGGCTAAACGGTCGGTAATGCTGCATTTTTGAAAACATTGGTATTTGTGGTGGAAGTTGACCGGACTCACAATACCAAGTTATTGTTGATGACCGTAGCCTGATAGCAGGCGCGCAGCTATATTTGAGGGATATATATAGTGTTTCAAACGGAGAAACGAATGTTTTCGAAGTTGATAATGGTATTGACGGTCGAAACGTGGCTTTCGTGGACGTAGAAAGATAATATCTGATAAATTGTTGTATTTTTGGTAGGAGCATGGACTGACGATAACTTTGTGAATGTTTCGCCCATTTGTTAACAATTAGATGCGGTTTTGAGATGATTATTCTTCGATTTCGGCTGCCGCTTGCAACTTTGAATTCTCTGGTTCGTGTTTCAATCGGCATTCTCCGCAATTTCGAAGTATTTTGGACTTCGGCGTAACTATTTAGATGTTCGACGTCAACAGCGTTTAAGGCAGGGAATTTATCAGCCAATGCGCCGTTAATTGACGACGGAAACTCAATCGTTCTTCCGTGCCTTTCAGCTGTTTGCGATCGTCAATGGAAACAATGATTTACGTACAATAAATGGTTTGTGGAAGGACACCAGGAGACGCATGACTTTTACGTGGTTCACCAGGAGTATTGCGCTGATCAGGCATCCATTGGACTGTCAATACGAAGCAATTCGAAGAGCCGATGTACTTTTGTTGAAGTTCAATGTGATGAACGGCATCGGCAGGAGATATTGTTTAGAGATGGTTGGAAAATGATGCGCCACACGAGTAGACCAATGAACTGACCATTCAAATTCGTTTAATGAATCTGTATTGATGATGATAATCGAAGGAAAATATGTGCTGTGGATGGTATGTTGGTATCGTTTGAAATAAATCGTCTGTTCTGTCCCATTTCTGTTTAATCTCAACGAAGGAAACATGACCGTTCAGAATCACCCATAATGATACGCGACTGAGAGCTGTTCATAAACACGGTTTGTGAAAGTTGAAGATTGCGACGCAAAGGGCATGTGTAAAATCACGACGACGAAAGCCTGAAGTGTTGAGACAGGCTTATGTAGTGAGGCCTCCCGGCTCGGAGTCCCCGGAGGAACAACTGCTGCCGGTCGAAGTCACCAATATTTTTAGGCCGTCTCCTGTAAACAATGCTTTGATATTGACAATCTTGTGATGTGGTATTGAAATCGTGCATTTCTCGGTCTCTATTCTTACGCTGAACAATTACATCTGAGGAAGCCGCTCATGTTTATCAATTGGAGAACGATAGTTGGAGTGAATTTCGGACTGGAAAGGATTGACCTCCATCTCAAAGGTTCAGGTGATTTGAACACTATTTTGAGACGGAAGGAAGCGCACTCGAAAATACGGTATCTCATTTTCTTTCCTTTTCGTACCTGGTTTATTGACCATTGGCATTCAGGACTAGAAGCGGATCTGTGAAGGCGGCGATGTGAACGATCTCCCTCTTGAGCCGTCGGCTTCGAAGATACCGTTGAATGTAGTTTATCTATCGTAGGTATTTTGTTCGCAGGTGTCTGTGCGACGTTGATATTCATGATGACTCTGGAGGTATTGCCGCATTACGGTTGATAATATTATTGGATGATACGATTACCTGCGCAGCTTTCGGCATGAAAATGTTGCTGGTGTCGTTTTATCTTTGATTTTAGTCTCACGTTCGAACCGGCGATGAGACGAATGAACTATCCTCTTGATTAGCGCATGATGATTCGTAATGCCTACAATGACGGCAGAGACATTTATGACAAACTTTTATTTAACGGGCGGGTTGGTACATATACCTCGGCTCCACGTGTTAATGCCCGGCTGTTATGCAGGCGATGGAAAGCAATGCGTATTCAACGAGCAATTGTTATGCATCTCTTTTGAAAACGGCTGCTCCTGTTACTTTCCCTGATTTTGGTTAAATGGTGTATCGTCTCATCCATCGAAAGGCAGCGATTTGTCTCTGACTATACCTGCGGGAGTTCAGTTCTGTGCCAGTTTAATGGCGCCGATCCGGCACGAATTGACCGTTATATCTGCGGCATTCATAGATAGCCATTCGAGACGTATTCTTCATAGAACCAGCCCGGCAGTGTGCTATAGATGGTTAACAATGAACCTCGACACGCAATCGACATTGATCGTCGCTTCGTCGACGATAACGAATTCTGCAATCTACGTTTGCTCTTTCGATGAAACCAGAAGAAGAGGAAAACCGTAAATTGTGAAGGCCGGAGTATCCACCGGGGTGAAGATGTTATGCTCGGCGCATAAACGGAATAACTGTCGGTGAAATGAGCTGTATGTTTCCTGAAGAAGAACGGGAATTCGGGGTCTCTGTTGCCGGATGACCCATGATACCGCCTTTCTGGCATGAACTCAGGCAATTCGCTGTGATATTTGTAAAATGGAAGATCAATATCGAAAGCCCCAAGGCTCGTATGTGTTAAACAACTCATGTGCCATGCGCAGGCTGACGACCAGCCATTGATGCGGTGCCGTCTGAAAGGTAAGGGGTGTGAATACGTACCCTCGGCCGCCAATATCATAAATAATATCCGGGTCGAGGGTTGAAGCGCTTAACGAAAAACGAAGATCACCTATAACTGGAGGACAATAATGGTACTGTTCGCGACGGCAATCCAGTTGTGGAACTTTCTTTAAGGCAACATGCCACTGGAAGACAAATTGCTGACGACCTGTCTTTGGCCATTAAGTGTAAATCGTATTGGGGAAGAGACATCCATATTCAATGGGGCGACCGCACGGTATATCTGAATAATGAAATGATCAATTTGTTCGAAGGCGCGAGGATGACTTTATTGCGTTTGTACTGGAATTACTGACGACATTGAACGGCGTTTCCGTTTTGTGATGAACTGGATGATTGTCGACGGTTGGCACCAGGCAATCCCATCAATAACCGGTTTGAAACTACTGACGAGTTGGTATGAGCCTGGTGAAAAGAGCATTACGATAAATGTTCATTTTCGAGAATTTTTATGGGCATGTCTGGTTGACGATGGAAACGCGAAGGTTATCACGGAGTCTGCTAACTTCGGTTTTCCACATCGATGATATGGACGGCATAATTAGAACCGGCATATTTCGATCGACAGCACCTCGAGATTTGAGGATATTAACATCGACACTGAAGTGAACAGTATCGGCACAATGCTGGGTGATGACGGAGAGGTGAAGATATTGTCGGAGTAGGCTTCGTGGCTTTAACGATCGCTCCTTATTGGACGTAATTCTGAGATGATAAACTATCATATCTGAGCGGCGTCGACATCACGAACTGTCTGCTGACTGTTGGTGTCCTGTGGTGAAACGCAGGGCGTAACTAATGATTTGAAGGTGAGGTTGTGTTGAACTTTTCTTTTGAGCTTTCAATCGGTGATCGGGCAGTTTCTTGACGACTTAATCCTTCATGCTGCGGCAAAGTTAAAAGTGGACCAAATGACAGCGGTATGACAATCGGACAATGATAAAGGATTTGTAAATCCTCGTATTAGTCGTCGAATTCATACGAGCACGTTTTTCGGTGAAATTATGTTGTATTGTATATGATTCGCCACTCTGGCTCATACTTACCGTAGTGTCAGCTGAGACGTACTTCGTAATCTTGGCAACACCAGTTCTGCGGTAATATTTGCGTGAACAATAAAATCATGATGTATTGATTTCTGATAATAAACTGCGTGTGGTCATCAATATTAGTGTCATTGATGAATGTATAATGGTAATGCTAATGACCAGTTTTAGAGACACATCGTCTAATAATTGAGATTTACATTCTGGCTTGTAAAATGCATTTCATCTTCGTTACCATTTTTTAATTGATGACTCTTTCTGATATATTTTGAACCTCGATTATTTTCTGGTAATAAAATCACTTATGCTTTTGCCCAATAATCTTCTTTACTTCGTTTTCCCAAACTGACTTTCAAGCTCTTCTTTGATCAATATTGATCACAAAGCTGCTACAATCAACTTCCGTAATTTGAAGTTCTAAACGCATACCAATCTGTACCGCTCTTTATCTTTGTACAAGTCAAACAATATGCTCTCCAACTGCCATTCAGCTTCATGCAACTTATTACAACAAAATTAACGACGACTTGAATAACCCATTTACCTTGCCGGAAGTTGATAAACCCGCAACACCAATTGTAAATACCTTCACGGCGAAATGATGCTCGGCTTGCCAGTCAACTGACGATCTGAAAACGTGTCTTGGCTGGTATGCTGAGGAATTTGCTGCCCATGGAATATTCTTGCATGGTGACCGTCCCAAACTTGCGCAATCAAGCCTTCGTATGTTTGGATATTCGCTTCAGGAATGTTGAGGATTGACGTTTATGGTGCGGTGACGTATTTCGGCCGTATCGTGACTTAAATAGTTATGGTGGCATGCTGAGCTGAAGTTTACCTGAACGGTAAAGCAGCAGTGCGGCAACAGAAATAAGGCTGCTTTCTCACTTTTAAAATAAGTTGAGACGATACAATATAAAGGGCTGGTCATAGCGACGGCTTTGAGGAAGGTGAACCGCCGCTCTTAGAGACCGGACGTGCGGTATGGCTACTGGTATTTTATCCCCGTCGCTTCGGCCGACCCAGCCATAATAAGACAACCGTATTCTGCGATTAAGGTGTGTTGGCTTTGAACTGTAATCATTTACGGCATGAAACGCTGATTCGAGGAAGAAAGTTGCCGTGATATTAACTTTGGAGACTGTTGCTTGCAAACATGCTCACGCTCTATGGCATGTTCTGGTGGAACAAAGCATCCTCGAAAAGAATGGAGAATCGGATCGATAAGAACACGAATTATATAGTCGTGATGTTCAATGCAATATGGAAATCTATGTTTATTCAAACTACCAGGCATTTTCGGCTTGAATTTCTCGGTACTTAACGGCTTAATGGACGTTAATGTTGATTGGCTGACAAACGCTGGCAATGTGTGGCTTTAACGGTATGGAACCGATTAGATACTGATATTTATTCTCTTGATTATTTGAACTCGGTGATACCCCAACTCCGGTAATACGCCGTTAAATTGATTTTCCGGGTAAACCTAGTCGGTGGTGAAGACTGATCGAACGACGATGATACTGTGAATATTCGGGTAAATACCGATCCCGGGTAACTACTGAATGCTGAATTTCAACCGCTTTTAACTTCTTTATCAAAGCCGGATGATAATCGTTATAAGTTGATCGACGTTATATTCAACTGAAACATATTCTTCTCTTTGCTGCGCTGAATAACTATACAAACTTCGTAATGCATTCATCGAAGACATGAAGCAACGCTGAATCGAGCCTTTATTATTAAGTAACCCGGCATAACTGTCAGCTTTCGGCAAATCGTTTCATGTTAATGTTGGGTAACGGCTGACCGGACTGGCTTCGGAAGTTGATATCTATTGAATTCTTCACGGGAGCTGTCCTCTGGCGTTTATTCTTCGCCAAAACAATTTGTCATCTGAAACCATAACAACCGGTATCACCGTGTGGCTGCAGCACGACGGGGATTAAGCTGGCTGGCGCGTAACCGTTGATATTAACCATCGCATGTCATCTCCGGATTTAAAGTAATATACTGAAGATGAAGTGACGGCTGCAGTTCAACTGACTGATGGACTGTCGGTTGTCGTCGCCGGCGTCAATCATCATCAACATAACTAACGGAACTTTAGCTTTACCTGGTGTCTGTTCGTTGATTCCCACAATGTTGATCTTACTGCTTCGGGTGTTGGCGTCTGGCGAGTTCATTGGTAACAACTGGATTAAAATGTTTTGGTTACATCTTTGCGCACAGAGTAAGGCTGTATTCTCTATTATTTTGATGTTCTATATTTTATTAATTTAAGGTGACATCGTGATATCGTCGCGATATGGCACAATCCGATATTGACTGAAATGTTAACTAACTTTCCTTTCACTCGCTCACTGTTCTTGTTGCATGTTCTGTTAGTTTTATTTCGAATATTGCAGTTTTCGGCCAGGTAATCGTATTAGGCTATTACTGCGAGGGTAGGTATGAACGAGAAGTGTTAACGAAGCTTCTCGCGCTTGCATCTCGTGCTGCCACAAAATCGTTGCATTCCACAAACAACGATTGAATTTCTGCAATCGAGTATATTTATTATCGCCGATATTTGTTTTGCTTGATGTTAATAACAGACAACACGTGTTATATGTCACGCGGCGTAATATCTGTGGTAGGCATCGACGTTCATCGAAGTTTAATTTAACAACCAATACCGAACGCGATGACGTTCTGGTCCACCTGATCGATGCGACCGGCGTCTGTCACCGGCTGTTGAACTTTATGCTTTGCGATGATCTCTTTCTTGTTGCGTAGTATGACACCATTCAGCTGCGCTCTTTGGCATTGTTTCGAGAATATCGGTAAAACCTTCAATCCAGACAGTCTTCGATTAGGCGATGAGAATACATACATGACGGTTTAGCGTGTGATCTGTGACGATATTACCTCTTTGTATTATTACCGGGGTATCGATGAACAGGTGAGTCATCGGTAGGTTTTGGAAACGGCAATTACGCTGACAGTGGAATGAATTAACAATATAATATTCTACGTAACAATCGTTTATGATCACGAAATCACGATGAACCGGATTGTCGTTCGCGTTACCCGAAAATGGTTACTTAATTCTTATGAATTTGTCGTAGCTGAAATTCTGTCGCCATTCACTGATATTCAATGTTCTATGGTACTGATATGCTGCGCTGCTCGACCGGAAGTTTTTATGACGTTTCAGTGAAACTTCATTAGGCATCGGTATGTTTATGGACTGCATGACATCGACTCATCTGCGAAGATTGCAATCGCCAGAATATGGAAATCGACTTTTCAACGATAACGCTGCTCCTCATGAGCGTCACAACGACTTTCGATTTCGGTCTTACGTCCGATAATTGCGTAAACAATATGCGCAACGACCACCAAAATCTATATCTTTCACATGTTTCGAATGAAGACATCAATGTCACAGTGTTCAACAACGAAAGCTAAATCGCTGTCTCAGATATTATTGCTTCAAACGCGAAGTTCAGCTTTGAAGATTGATGATATTTAAGGCGTGAAACAATGGCGATACGAATTTCTCTAACGGTGACGATCGCTGGACATGATCACTTTCAAATATTGAATATTTAACATCAGCATCGGTCTTAATTACGGAAGATTTTGAGCCAAACAGGATCGCTATTGATTTAGAAGACGTGCTATATATCTGACTCTCGCACGAGCTGGTAAACTGCTGCGCGTGTATTGAGCATTTCGACTAACCGATTCAATGGGCAATACTTACCGACTGCCATGACGTTTCTGTTAGCCAATATTACGAACAGTTGAATTATGGTATTGTCGGAAATATATACGGTCGCAGATATGTCGGTTTTCGATGAACGTTGCTACAAACATCATGAATATCTGACCGTAATCAACTTCATACGAACTTTCTTTTCTCCGCCGGTCGTTGATAACGATACAGATCCGCCGGTTGACTTTGTGTCGTGCTTTAATTCGAGACATCGATGACTTAGCTGTGCTACTCATTTGACGGCATCGAATGACGTTATTTGTCTGGACGGAAGTGGTTATTGTTTCGTGACGATACAGTACTGCATTAGCAAATTAACATGTTAACGGAATGATGAATGTTATTGACTTTCAAACGTAGTCACGGAGCTCTTGTTTGTCTGACGCGAATCGTAATGATGGCCGACAGGCTGTGGCAAAGTTATGGGTTTTCATTAATATCTGGCAATATTCAGGATATCGCTTTGGTGTCTACGTTAACGCCGCTGCGCCGGATGATCTTCGGCTTTCTGGTGATTTCAGACGATTATCTAATGACGGATCATCGCGAACAACAGCAAATATCTTCTGGTTAACGCGACATATCTGAAGCGATGATGCATCAATGCCGTAATCTGTTGATACGGTCTTGAGCGAAGGATGAACGCTGATGTTCCGCTCATCAGACGCGTTGAACGATATTTCTGCGATGGTTTGTCTTCTCACCACGGACGTCGTTCACAATATCGAGGATTTGATTTTTCAATGGACGCCGTATATGCATTTACTGGGGAAACATTAATATTAATGTAATTTCATATGACTAGGTTTCGACTTCGTGAGCGAAAGAGCACTATTTTCGATCGTCCATCATAACGTACGATGCGTCGTATTCAAGGGCCAATATTAACTGTGATCTCGGTAAAGTCTGGGACGGAGACTGGCTGTTTGAACGCTTCCGAATAAATCGGTTATCTTTGGTGATGTTTCTTAAAGCATCGATAATTAGATGTTTGGAACATATGCTATATGCTGAGCAAAATCTATCAATATCGAACTGATGAACGCTATAAACAACTTCGACTTTGGTGATTGACGTCCTTCAATCTCTGGATCATCGTTGATCGTGTGCTACGGAACGGCAAACTCAGGATAATGACCGTGACGGTGAATGGTGTTTGGTCCTTTTTCGTTTGATGAACGATGAACTTCGAAGATGACCCGCTCGTTATACGCAAAACACGGTGACTGATTTTTGAAGCTACCGCTCTTAAACTGAATATTTGATTCGACATACTCAGTAGATAACGAATGTTTATCGAAGTTGATGGGCATGTTTGCCTTCGAAGATTTTACGTAAAGGGCTTTACAGTCAGAGTTCGTTTGATCGTGTTTACACTATAAATCATTTACTACTGATATTTTGAACGTAATTGGTATGGATTCGAGACCGAATTCTTGACTCTTCGGTATATCTCTATCTGGTACTAACGGAAAGGTTTGGAAATTCGGCAATATTTTATTGCAGATCCCAAGGTATGTGCAACTGATCGAAGTAATGAGGCACTTTGAGCTAAATATCTCTGGCAATGCGCTCGGACGCA